>NC_134265.1:197180155-197500333 GCF_031893055.1 Leptodactylus fuscus
TATTTAATATATGGGAGTTGTAGTTTTGCAACAGCTGCAAGGCCACATTGACAGGTGACCCTGCAGCTGTACGGGGATGCATAGAGCGTTTTTTTTTGCGGGGCCAGCTGTACTTTTTAGTTATACCATTTTGGGGGATATCTATTGCTTAGATCACCTTGTATTGAAAAAAAAAACAGGAGGTGATTTAGAACTTTTATTTATTTCATATTTTTAAAGCTTTTTTTTTTTTTTTTTTTTTTTACTATTTTATTCCCCCCCCAGGGGCTTGAACCTGCGGTCACTTGATCGCAAGTCCCATAGACGGCAATACAACTGTATTGCCGTCTATGGGCCATTCTGTGTATTAGTATTACGGCTGGTCATAGACCCAGCCGCAATACTAATATATAGCAGTGACAGGCCCGGGAGCCTCATTAGGCTCCCGGCTGTCACCCGAACAGGTCGGCTCCTGCGATATCGCCGCATAGGAGCCGGCCTGCAACTTTACAGGTACGGGGCCGGTGGGGACCGGCCCCGGGGGAGAAGGGGCCACCGATACTGACCCGGCATCCGCTGTACTAGAGAGGCGGATGCCGGGGAGGGATAGACGCCGGGGCCTGAGACATCGCTGCCCTGCACTGCATGAAGCCAGCGGCGGGGGACGGAGGAGCGGAATAGCATCACCCCTGCCGCTGCTGGCTTCATGCAGGGCAGAGGAGCACAGCGATGTCTCAGGCCCCGGCGTCTATCACTTGCCGGCTTCCGCCTCTCTATTACAGCGGATGCCAGGCGCCACCTTCAGACTATAAGACGCACCCTTCTTTTCCCCCAAAATTTTGGGGAAAAAAAGTGCGTCTTATAGTCCGAAAAATACAGTAATTTTCTTTTTTTGTCTTTATTTTTTCTGTATGTAGAGTCTGATGAAGGTACTTGAATGTACCGAAAAACATTTTACTTAAAAACTCTACTTGAAACACCTAATAAAACACTGAAAAGCTTATAGCACAACATACTGTGTGACGTTCCATTTTTGATGATCAAGCTGGGTTGGGACCCTATGCTCACACCACTACTCATCCCCGACTGCAACCCTCTTACCATTACTTTTCAAGTCACTCTTGACTTTGGCTCTAAAAACTGTAGCAAAATCTGCAAAAAAAGCAGCTTTTCCGCAATGTGGAGCCTTATCTGAAAATAATGATCCAAGACTTTATTGGTGTATTTACAAATGTTTATTCACATATGGAAGCTGATGGATGTAATGTATTGTTATTTCTATATGTAAAAGTTATAAAAATGGATTTAAAAAAAAAAAGTGATAAACAAGACAAGCAGTGTGCCTTGAAAAAGCTGGCTAGAAAATAAATAGTTTCATGGAAGATAAATGGGAAACAACAACAAACCCTAAATGGATGCATCACATCAATGAAATAGGCAAACAAAATATGCATATATATCTTACAATACACCTGTATTACTTTATTAATATGTAGAAAAATGAAATATTAAAATGAAACTGTGCAGAAAATATTAATTCAATTGAGGTACATAAACTAGAGGTTTTATTGAAATGTACAGACTGACTTGGACTGACTAGCAGCACTGTTCAAACTGCAAACAAGCCAAGAAAATTCTTCTCACTCTACTGACTGTAACCAAACCACTTTATTTTTCACAGACCATCACTTTATATAACAGCATGGTCTCTGCTCAGACAGTGTAATTTCTGCAGTCCAAAAAAGCAAGTCTGCCACGATGGCTGACGCTACAACATGGCAGTAGCCATAAAAACTGATAGAAAACAATAAGCATAACTAAACCAGGCCTAAAACTCTACTATGCTAGGCACATGCTAGTCTTGCCAGTCTGGGCCTAAAAACAAAGTAATAAACATGTACCACATAGGTAACATTTTTAAATTGTCAAAAATTCATCATATTTCAAAAGTGAAAAGCTGATCATGTAGCACTTTGAGAAATGATCTACACTGGAATGTATCGAAAAAAACAAAACAAAAATCTAATACAGTAAATGGATACATTGTGCAAATAACCTGTTATGTATAATTAGAATTAGTGTGCAATTTCAAAGGTCAATTGCAAATCCATACAAATCATAAGATTAAATAAAAAGATCATATTTTACATATCTAGTTCCTGCACGTGTCACCAACTCAATACTTTAAATAGCCACTGCTCCAAAAGGCCTGCTACTGTTAGGTTCGTCTTCCTGAGATTATAAAAATCAGCTGAGAGGAACACAAGTAACTGGTGACGTAACAGTGAACACATCAAACTGCCCAAAACAGCCTAGTCTTCATTTAAATACAAAGGTGTAAAATCAGGGGGAGAGCGGATTGGTACAAAAAATAGATGGTCGTGACATAAAGCCAGGAAGCGACAAGTCAGCCATATTAAATGTTTCCAAGGTATGGTCTTGTTTCCTAACATCCGGCAGTATGGGCATTTCTGGAGGACAAAGATCAAGACTGATACTACCACTGCTGATTGGAGGAGGCTCTTGGCGGTCCTCCTGGCTGGGAGAAGAGTTGGAGTGGAGTCTGCAAGTAAACTGATCTTTGCTGCAGGAGCAGGTAGTGTTTTGAGAAGAATTCTGCTTAGGGCCAGCTAAATGGATGAATAGAAAGAAAAACCATGGTGACTGATAATATAGCGCTGAAGAATGGAAGAAAAGCACAGCAGCATAGCTTTTAGAGAGATAACATATTTCCTGCATGTGATTTGAACCAGTGGTGTATTTCAAAGAACAAAATACAGCTAAAGCTCAATACTTTTCACAACACTTTATGAAAAAATGTTTTAAAATGTGCATCTGATGCTGGGTTCACACCAGCGTTCGATCTCCATTTTCAGGTTTCCGTCTTCTGTATGCATTTTTTTTTGCTGACTCAAGTATAAGCCGAGGGGGGCTTTTTCAGCACAAAAACTGTGCTGAAAAATTCGGCTTATACTCAAGTACAGACGGTACTATAAAAAAAAAAATGAAATCCATCACCAATGTAGGTTTTGCAACGTAAATCAAGATACTGCTGCTAGGGTTGAGCGATCGAGTTCGGAAGAGATCGGATTCCGAACGGCGATTGAGAAAATTTCACGATCTCGATCGGAATTCCGAACACGATCTTTTTAGGTGGGATCGAGATCGGTGATTATTTCCCACAATGCTTTGCTACTGGCCAAGCATTGTGGGAAAAGCTAACAATGTTAGCCTTCACACTAAGTATATGCTCTGCTCATTCTGAGCGGAGTGTATACTCAGTGTGAAGGCTCCCCTGCGGATCCATAGGAATGAATGGAAGCAGCCAGCACACAGCCTTAACCCCCTGTGCCCCGGCTGCTTCCATTCATTCTAATGGGAGACTAAGTAACATCTCTATTAGCTACTTACCTGCAGAGATGGCTGGTCCGGTGCCTAGTGTTCTCGTTCTTCTTCGCCTCGCTACCCCCGCCTCCCAGTTTAGTGTTAAAGAGCTAGGAAGAAGGCGGGGCTTGTGGCTTAGGAGAGTGCGCACGGGTACTGGGAGGGGAAATGTCACGTTTCCCCGCCCTATACCCGTCCAGGGCTACATAGTGATTAAAAAAAAAAATCACTACACAGCATGGATTCTAACATTTAAAGCATTCAATTGTTAGACTCCATGCTGTATAGTGAATAGGATTGTTTTTAAAATCCGATCTCCGATTAGTAAAAAAATCCCATTGATTTGCATTGGGAACAGACTTGGAATCGAAAGCGGGTTCGAATGAAAAATGATCGGAAAATCGGATTTCAAAATCGATCCTGAAAAGTCAAGATCGGCTCAACCCTAACTGCTACATATTATTTTTCCTATGTTTTTATTTCCCTATTGTATACATTTTTTTCTATTTTTTGTACATGACTATAAGGGAAACCACAGATATATGCTTTACAGCAGCCAAAGGAAGATTACTCATTGGGTAAAGTTTATGAAACGTTCTTTGTTGCCAATAGCAACGATAGCTTTATTTCTTGTAGTGTGCTTAAAGAATTAATCTGCCCTATTGACTTGTGAGGGAGTGTGACAAACAGGGAGAGAAGGAAGTTAGCTGTATTATGTGGTTCAGTAGCAAAGGGGAAACTGCAAAATTTCAGACTTTTTTTTTAAAGAATGACTTCTAAAAAGGAAATATTAAAAATAAATATTTTTATAAAAAAAAAAAAAAAATCTATAAAGATTCTTAAAAGTCAATTAGTTACCAGTATTTTATTTTCCATATCCCACAAAAGCACCATAGAGAAAGAGCATCAAATCTGCTAGAGGGATGAGACCTGGAGAGCAGTAAGCTAAAAAAATAGCCAAACCCACTTAACCAGACCAGACTACTGTTGAAGACTACCTTTCCCTATATAGACCCTAAAAGAATAAAGTAACTAGACTTCTTCCATACATAAGTAGAAGATAAATACTGAATTATGCATCATTAAACATCTAGAAAATTGTATTCTTTCGGGGATTTAAATTTGGCACATGGGGAAGGAAAGACATTTTTTCTTAGAACAATGGGAACTAGACAAAACTTTCGGAAGAAAAGTTGGCCATCCATCCATTGGTAACTTGGAAAGGAGTTTGATGCTCACAGAGCAACATCTCATTGGGGCAAGTGCAGAGGGGGATGGTAGCATGGAGGTGCAGGAACTTGAGGCAGCTAGCTGGGTGACAGTTAGAAACCAGCGGGGTAGAGGGAAGAGTGCCAGGGAGGTTAGTCCTGAACTGGCACACCCCAACAAGTTTGCTAAATTGGCAGATGAGGGGGACGTTAGTACAGGGGTAACATTGCTGCAACACGATACTTCCTCTGAAAGCCAGGGGAATGTCTGCTCCAGTAAGAAGGGGGATAGGAGCGCAGAGAAGACTAGACAGGTGCTGGTAGTGGGAGATTCAATTATTAGGGGAACAGATAGGGCAATCTGTCACAAAGACCGGGATCGTCGCACGGTGTGTTGCCTTCCTGGCGCTCGAGTTCGACATATCGCGGATCGGGTTGACAGATTACTGGGTGGGGCTGGTGTGGATCCAGCGGTCATGGTGCACGTTGGCACAAATGACAAGGTTAGCGGTAGGTGGAAGGTCCTTAAAAATGATTTCAGGGATTTAGGGAGCAAGTTGAAGGCAAGGACCTCCAGGGTAGTATTCTCAGAAATACTGCCTGTTCCACGAGCCACACAGGAAAGGCAGCGGGAGATTAGGGAGGTAAACAAGTGGCTCAAGAGTTGGTGTAGGAGGGAGGGGTTTGGGTTCCTGGAGAACTGGGCCGACTTTGCTGTGGGCTACAGGTTCTATGCTAGGGATGGGCTGCATCTCAATGGGGAGGGTGCAGCTGTGCTGGGGGAGAAGATGGCTAGACGGTTGGAGGAGTGTTTAAACTAGGTACTGGGGGGGAGGGTAACAGATGTAGAGGGCAAGATAGTGTAGAAATGGAAAGAGGGCTAAATACTGTAACTGGGGGTGGAGCAGGGGGTCGGGTTAGAGCAGTCAGTAGGCAGTGGAAGAGTAGGGAAGATAAATCTATTAAATATATGTATACGAATGCCCGAAGTCTTACTAACAAGATGGAGGAACTAGAAGTGATGATGTTGGAAGACAATTATGACATGGTGGGGGTAAGTGAGGCATGGCTGGACTCTAGCTATGACTGGGCTATAAATATACAAGGGTACAGTATGTTTAGAAAGGAGCGTACAAATAAGAAAGGGGGAGGGGTTTGCTTATACGTAAAAACCGGCCTTAAGCCAGTCCTGCGTGAGGACATCTGGGAGGAAAATGATTATGTGGAGTCATTATGGGTGGAGATTACGGGAGGAACAAATAATAAAATACTGATAGGGGTTTGTTATAAATCTCCAAATATAACGGAAGAAGCTGAAAATATACTAGTAAAACAAATAGATGAGGTCGCAAAGCATAATAAAGTCATTATTATGGGGGATTTCAACTACCCTGATATCAACTGGGAGGCAGAAACCTGCAGATCCAACAAAGGGAACAGGTTCTTGTCAGTAATAAAAGACAATTACCTATCGCAATTAGTGCAGGACCCAACAAGAGGCGAGGCACTTTTAGACCTAATTTTAACAAATGAACCTGACACATTATCAAAAGTGGAGGTTGGGGGACATCTGGGTAATAGTGACCATAACATAAGTTTTCTTGTACACATTAAGAAGACGTTCATTAGAGGGGGTACAAAAACACTAAACTTCAGGAAGGCAAATTTTAACCAGCTGAGAGAGAGGAGCTTAGCAGCATAAACTGGGACAATGTCCTCAACGTGACGGGAACACAAACTAAATGGGACATCTTCAAAAATATACTAAATAAGAGCACTAGAAAACACATACCCTATGGGAATAAGCGGGCCAGAAATCATAGAAAACCAATATGGCTAACTAAAACAGTACAGAATGCAATGAGGGATAAAAAGGAAGCATTTAAAGTACTAAAACAAGTAAGTAGCGACACAGCATTAAAATACTATAAGGAGAAAAATAAATTGTGCAAAAAACAAATAAAGGAGGCGAAGATTGAGGCTGAGAGAAAAATTGCCAAGGAAAGTAAAAGTAATCCAAAATTATTCTTCAATTACATAAATAATAAGAGAATAAAAACTGACAATGTGGGCACTCTCAAAAATAATCTGGGTGTAATGGTGGAGGAAGATGAGGAAAAAGCACAAGTATTAAATGCCTTCTTC
Source organism: Leptodactylus fuscus (assembly GCF_031893055.1). Taxonomy (NCBI): domain Eukaryota; kingdom Metazoa; phylum Chordata; class Amphibia; order Anura; family Leptodactylidae; genus Leptodactylus; species Leptodactylus fuscus. The sequence continues at coordinate 197,186,872 of NC_134265.1, forward strand.
TCTACAGTGTTTACACAAGAAAATCCATTGGCCAATAACATGATTAGGGGTAATGTAAACTCTCAATTAAATGTCACCTGCTTAACCCAGGAAGAAGTGCAGCGCCGCCTGCATAATACTAAAATAGAGAAATCACCCAGTCCAGATGGAATACACCCCCGAGTTCTGAGGGAATTAAGCATGGTCATAGATAGACCCTTGTATCTAATATTTAAGGATTCAGTAATGACTGGGTCTGTTCCACAGGATTGGCGAATAGCAAATGTGGTGCCAATTTTCAAAAAGGGGTGTAAAAGGGAACCTGGAAACTATAGGCCAGTAAGTTTAACTTCTGTGGTGGGAAAGATATTTGAGGGCTTTCTAAGAGATGCTATCCTGGAGTATCTCAATGTAAATAATCTTATAACACCAAATCAGCATGGGTTTATGAAGAATCGGTCCTGTCAGACTAATCTGATCAGCTTCTATGAGGAGGTCAGTTCAGGACTGGACATGGGTAATGCAGTAGACGTGGTGTATCTGGACATGGGTAATGCAGTAGACGTGGTGTATCTGGACATGGGTAATGCAGTGGACGTGGTGTATCTGGACATGGGTAATGCAGTAGACGTGGTGTATCTGGACATGGTTAATGCAGTAGACGTGGTGTATCTGGACATGGGTAATGCAGTAGACGTGGTGTATCTGGACATGGGTAATGCAGTAGACGTGGTGTATCTGGACATGGGTAATGCAGTAGACGTGGTGTATCTGGACATGGGTAATGCAGTAGACGTGGTGTATCTGGACATGGGTAATGCAGTAGACGTGGTGTATCTGGACATGGTTAATGCAGTAGACGTGGTGTATCTGGACATGGGTAATGCAGTAGACGTGGTGTATCTGGACATGGGTAATGCAGTAGACGTGGTGTACCTGGACTTTTCAAAGGCTTTTGATACTGTTCCACATAAACGGTTGGTATGCAAAATGAGAATGTTGGGACTGGGGGAAAACATATGCATTTGGGTTAGCAACTGGCTCACTGATAGGAAACAGAGGGTACTTGTTAATGGTAAATATTCAGACTGGGCCACAGTCACCAGTGGGGTGCCGCAGGGGTCAGTATTAGGTCCTCTCTTGTTTAATATCTTTATCAATGACCTGGTAGAGGGTTTACAAAGCAGGGTGTCTATATTTGCAGATGATACTAAACTTTGTAGGGTAATCAATAATGAGGAGGATAGTAGAATATAACAAGGGGATCTAAGGAAACTGGAAGCATGAGGGGGGCGGAGACTTGGCAAATGAAGTTTAAGGTTGACAAATGTAAAGTAATGCACTTTGGGCGACGTAATAAAATGTATGACTATGTACTAAATAGTAAATTACTGGGTAAGACTGTCAATGAAAAAGACTTAGGGATTTTGGTGGACAGCAAACTTACCTTTAATGACCAGTGCCAGGCAGCTGCTGCCAAGGCAAATAAAGTTATGGGATGCATCAAAAGAGGTCTAGATTCTCATGACAAGGACATAGTTATGCCTCTATACAAATCACTGGTACGGCCACACTTAGAATATTGTGCGCAATTTTGGGCCCCGATATACAAGAAAGACATAAGTGAACTTGAAAAAGTGCAAAGACGGGCAACCAAAATGATTAGGGGAATGGGTGGACTGGAGTACAACGATAGATTAACAAACTTGGGGTTATTCAGTTTAGAGAAAAGACGTCTACGGGGAGATCTAATAACAATGTACAAATACATGAAGGGACAATACAAAGAACTTTCTAAGGATCTTTTTACTCCTAGGCCAGTGACAGTGACAAGAGGACATCCTCTACGTCTGGAGGAGAGAAGGTTTCACCAGAAACATAGAAGGGGATTCTTCACAGTAAGAACAGTGAGGCTCTGGAACTCTCTGCCCCAGGAAGTGGTGATGGCGGATTCACTGAACAAGTTCAAAGTGGGCCTGGATGCCTTTCTTGAAGAGAAAAATATAATGGGTTATGGTCTCTAGATTTTAAGGACACATTGATGCAGGGTTTTATACTGACTGCCAGATTTGGAGTTGGGAAGGAATTTTTTCCCCTGAAATAGGGCAATTGGCATGAGCCTCATGGGGTTTTTTGCCTTCCCCTGGATCAACACTGTAGGGGATTGTAGGGTTATAGGTTGGACTTGATGGACTCATGTCTTTATCCAACCTCATCTACTATGTAACTACACTCACCGGCCACTTTATTAGGTACACCTGTCCAACTGCTCGTTAACACTTAATTTCTAATCAGCCAATCACATGGCGGCAACTCAGTGCATTTAGGCATGTAGACATGGTCAAGACAATCTCCTGCAGTTCAAACCGAGCATCAGTATGGGGAAGAAAGGTGATTTGAGTGCCTTTGAACGTGGCATGGTTGTTGGTGCCAGAAGGGCTGGTCTGAGTATTTCAGAAACTGCTGATCTACTGGGATTTTCACGCACAACCATCTCTAGGGTTTACAGAGAATGGTCCGAAAAAGAAAAAACATCCAATGAGCGGCAGTTCTGTGGGCGGAAATGCGTTGTTGATGCCAGAGGTCAGAGGAGAATGGCCAGACTGGTTCGAGCTGATAGAAAGGCAACAGTGACTCAAAGAGCCACCCGTTACAACCAAGGTAGCCAGAAGAGCATCTCTGAATGCACAGTACGTTGAACTTTGAGGCAGATGGGCTACAGCAGCAGAAGACCACACCGAGTGCCACTCCTTTCAGCTAAGAACAGGAAACTGAGGCTACAATTTGCACAAGCTCATCGAAATTGGACAATTGAAGATTGGAAAAACGTTGCCTGGTCTGATGAGTCTCGATTTCTGCTGCGACATTCGGATGGTAGGGTCAGAATTTGGCGTCAACAACATGAAAGCATGGATCCATCCTGCCTTGTATCGGTAACGGTTCAGGCTGGTGGTGGTGGTGTCATGGTGTGGGGAATATTTTCTTGGCACTCTTTGGGCCCCTTGGTACCAATTGAGCATCGTTGCAACGCCAAAGCCTACCTGAGTATTGTTGCTGACCATGTCCATCCCTTTATGACCACAATGTACCCAACATCTGATGGCTACTTTCAGCAGGATAATGCAATGCCATGTCATAAAGCTGGAATCATCTCAGACTGGTTTCTTGAACATGACAATGAGTTCACTGTACTCCAATGGCCTCCACAGTCACCAGATCTCAATCCAATAGAGCATCTTTGGGATGTGGTGGAACGGGAGATTCGCATCATGGATGTGCAGCCGACAAATCTGCGGCAACTGTGTGATGCCATCATGTCAATATGGACCAAAATCTCTGAGGAATGCTTCCAGCACCTTGTTGTATCTATGCCACGAAGAATTGAGGCAGTTCTGAAGGCAAAAGGGGGTCCAACCCGTTACTAGCATGGTGTACCTAATAAAGTGGCCGGTGAGTGTATGTATCACTGGGAATGAAACCTTTCTTGTCTTGATTTTTTCCACTCTCTTAATAAGCGACAGGATGGGGAAGTGTCTGCACTGATGGACTTCTAAACCCCTATGCATTATATCCTGGACTAATGTGGCCAGTTTAGAATCCTCAATGCCCATAATGGGCAGATTTGCTTTTATCAGTGTTCTCTAGGGAAAAAAACAAGAATGCCCCCTTTATCATCATCTGAGGACAAGGAGTAAGAGGAGTAAAAGTTAGTCAGTTCACCACTTCCTACCTGGGAACATCTTTCTTCTGAAGAAGAGCTAGGCCTCTTACTTTGAACCAGCTTGCCTTTTAGGGAATTTCTTCCTTCCTCTTGAACAATAGCTTTAATACCTTGTATCAGGGAAGGGGAATGCTATGAACAATAACAGTAGGGCACAGCCTTTTTTCTTAAGAAGATGTAATCCTAGATTTACACAGAGTACACTCTGTTTTTTCACTTCACTCCTTCTTAGGCCTATCTTAGTAAAAACAAAGGAGGACCCCATTACCCACTATAATACAATAAAAATGTCCCCACAGACAGTTACATTACCTTTCAAGTACTACCATGACAGGTGGCAGAGGGTTATCATCCTGGTCTCCATCTTCAGGCTTCCCTCTGGTTTGCAGCTGCTGCTCCACCTGATTCTCTTTCATGGTAAAGATATCTATTGAGCTAGGAGTGGAGACCTAAAGAGGCAGTCGGGAACTCAAACTGTACAAAATAGTGGTTCACACCTCCACTTTTATTCAAGTAGTGTAAGAAATGTAGAGATTAGTTGCTCTCTGCCAGTGCTAGATACACATGTGACAGACTACTTTCTCCAATGATCACTGCTGCTCCTCTCACCCATCGTTCAGAATCCCTGCTTGTGGAGGAATTTGACTTCAGATGCCTGCTGTGAACACTCCTAAGATGGCACAGAGGAGAACTCCAGTGGTCCCATCCAACAGGTGAAGAAACTGATGAGCATGCAGGAGGTAAAGCAGTGGCCGCAACATTCTAAACTACTGCCTTTCATGGTTGGTGTGCAGGTAGCAGCCAAGTTTTACCCAGGAAGGAAGTCCCAACCAGGGCTATTTCCCCGTATCCAAACTTCTTCACATTACCCCTGGAACTTAGACCCTCTCTCAATCACTCGTGCTATTGTAGGTGAAGGAAAAGATATTTGATCCTAACAGTAGGTCATTTTCTGAAGACGTTGCTCTTTAGGAGCTTGAATAAGTATTAAAATTTAAAACAGAAACATACTGACTAGATGGAACAATTGACAGTCAATGATACAATGAAAATAGTCTTACCAATACAATCTTTTCTTAATGCAGATCCTCGCAGTCCTAAAGGACACTCCATATTTGGCACATCACATTCATACTCTCTAGTGAAGGAAAAACATAGTCTTTAGTATTCATGGACAAAGCTTTTTTAAAAAAAAAAAAAAGAAAAAAAAAAAAAGGTCAGACTATCAAACACCAACATTAACAACTCACACTGATGCAGTGTTGATCAGCTGCTTTCTCCTCCCTATGCGGCTCTGTGTGAAGTGCTCATAGCGCTCAGACTTCTTCCAGGTGTAGTAGTACTGTACACACTCCCCCACTGACCGTGTACGCACCTTAGAGAATGAATAGTAATAGGACATGTTGTACTGAGAATAAAAAATTGAAGATTCATAAATAAATACACACACACACACACACACACACACACACATTCTCTAACATTACAAAAAAAAACCTCTTACCTTGTTGGACTGAATTAGATGGAAGTTTTTACCATACACTCGAAATCCTTGCTCAAAACTTCTGCATTCATCCTCACTCCATGCACACAGGTGACCTAAACAAGAAGGAATACATAAATACCAATTTTATTCTGCATGAATTTTTGGCATTTGTAAGTTTATAGTAAGCCTACCATACTTGTTAAAAAAAATAAATAAAAATTAACCATTACCCCTTTCTTTGTAGCTGCACATCCCCTCACCTTGTACAACCTTGACATTAAAAGACAGTCTTCTCAGCGCCTCATCTGTGTTAAATCTACATTTCACCAATTCGTAGAGAGCCTAAAATAAGGAAGACAACTACTCTCAAATTTGAAAACTACAGAACAGTATACTGGAGCAAACAGGAGGTACAGACACAGAAGTCTTCTTGAGGATACACATCAGTGACATCTGTACATGTACCTGTTCATTATCCCTAACGTTTTTTTCATCTTGGCTATAACTTCCACCAGCTCGGTGTTGACGCTCTGCTGCCTGACTGAGGTAGCTCTCTACTTCTCTTTCTGGTAGGACATTTGGATCCCAAAGCAGCTGGTCTTTTTCCTGAGAATCTGGAGATAAGACAGGGAGACAGAATTTAAATGCTGCCAATGTACATTTTCCATAACAATACAATGTGTGATTTCAAGAGCAGTGTGACAGATTTAATGGAGGTGTCCGGCCACAGGTTTAGCATGTTCAATCACTAGCCACAGTGGAGACCCGCCTCTGACTTTTCAAGCGGACAGAAAAAACCTACATGTCGGATTTTGCTGTCCATTTGAAAAGTCAGACATCTTTACAAACAGACAGTTAAGGACAGGCATGGAGTGCAAAAGAACGCACCCGATCGCCATTTAAATGAATGAAAAATGTCACGGACACAGCTAGTGTCCACTCCTAATGTCTGTGCGAGATTTTGAGCGGACACTAGCAGCGGACTCTACCCGTCGCACAATGTCGGTAGTGTGAACGCTACTTAGTGACTGGCTGAATTTCATTTCTTGTACATAGAGAAGAACCAGGAAGCAAAGACCAGTTGTGAAATCCAAAGCGATGTCAGAAAGGAATGGCAAGATATCAATGACAATTTTATTTATTTATTTTGTAATTCATTATTTGTGCAATTTGCACAAGTATAACAAATGCAACAATAAAGTTCCTTGCAGAATGTCTACCATATATAGATCTAGAAAGAAAAGATGCAGAAAAAAAGTTTGAAGCAGAAACAGGAGAAAAAGAGAAAAAATAAAGAATGGGGATACCAGGTAAACGTCAAAGTCATGACATCCACACTATATATTTGGTGCGGTCCTGGTACAAAACCCAGTAAAATCAGGATTCAGATCTATTATGTAATCGAGCTGTCAAGCCTTCCATGAGTCTGGAAGGGACCCTATATATCACTGAGTCAGGACTTTGCACCTGGATTCCTAGAGGAAGCTGGAGATGGAAAAAGCCATACGCCATCTGATAAAGGCATTATATTTGGACATCATAGTGGGTAATCTGTAAATTCAGTTCTCAATGCCCAATATAGGCAGGGGGAAGGGAGTCTATCCAGAGGGGACCCCAACATTGCATATATGACTACAGGGAATGTCTAATTCTATAAAGGACAATGTTGCCAAAAATGAGAGAGCACCGACTGGTTCTCCAGAAGACTAAATGGCAGGATTCTGTCGCATGTCGTAATTACTCTACTAGAATTTGTAAAAAAACAAAAAAAATCTGTCCATGCATTAAGTGGCTGGTGATTCATTTGATTGGCTCGCATGTAATGCCAGATTTTTCTTGCAATACTAGTGATACTACAACAAATATACAGTGCCTTGCGAAAGTATTCGGCACCTTGCACTTTTCAACTTTTTGCCACATTTCAGGCTTCAAACATAAAGGTATAAATTTTAATTTTGGGGGAAGAATCAACAAGTGGGACACAATTGTGAAGTGGAACAAAATTTATCGGATATTTTAAACTTTTTTAACAAAGAAAAAATTGAAAAATTGAGTGTGCAAAATTATTTGGCCCCCTTGCGTTAATACTTTGTAGCATCACCTTTTGCTGTGATTACAGCTGCAAGTCGCTTGGGGTATGTCTCTATCAGTTTTGCACATGGAGAGACTGAAATTATTGCCCATTCTTCCTTGCAAAACATCTGGAGCTCAGTGAGGTTGGATGGAGAGGGTTTGTGAACAGCAGTTTTCAGCTCGATTGGATTCAGGTCTGGACTATGACTTGGCCATTCTAACACCTGGATACATTTATTTGTGAACCATTCCATTGTAGATCTTGCTTTATGTTTTGGATCATTGTCTTGTTGGAAGATAAATCTCCGTCCCAGTCTCAGGTCTTTTGCAGACTCCAACAGGTTTTCTTCTAGAATGGTCCTGTATTTGGCTCATCCATCTTCCCATCAATTTTAACCATCTTCCCATCTGAAGAAAAGCAGGCCCAAAGCATGATGCTGCCACCACCATGTGTGACAGTGGGGATGGTGTGTTCAGGGTGATGAGCTGTGCTGCTTTTACGCCAAACATATCGTTTTGCATTATGGCCAAAAAGTTCATTCAAATCCATTAATTCCAAAGTAGCTGTTTGTTCCAGTACATTCAAACCCAAAAATTCATTACCCACATTATTATAGTTTGTCTGAGATGACTATCTCGGTATAACAGAAAAATCAAAACTCTCCTCCTGAAAAAAATTACGTTTGAATGTTATTGATCTAATAAACCTATTTACATCCATTAGGGTTTGAAATACATTGAAATTAGATGTTGGCACAAAGTTTAACCACTTCAGTACCGGGCCAATTTGTGGTCCAGGACCAGACACATTTTAGGTTTATCTTGTATGTGCGGTTTTGAGGGCTGTAACATTTTTCTCGTACGTCTCATTCAAATAATTTTTGCGTCTTTTTTCGGGGACACATAGGGCTTTATTTTTATGTTGTTTTTATTTTCGAATGTGTTTTAATTTTTTTTATATCCGGGAAAATATAAACAAAATAGGAGGGAAATTGTGTCTGTTTTTTACTTTTGTTTTTTTTTTTTTTTTAAATTTAATAAACACAGTGCTACTGAAAAACTTTATAAAATAGTTTTTCCTCTCCATTACGGTAATTTTTATTTTGTATGGTGTTGTTGGGGTGGGGCTATAACCTTTAATAACAGCGTTTTATTAGCGTATTATTTATTTACTTTATATACACAGCGATCGAGAAGGCAGGGAAGGGAATAAACCTTCCCTGCCATCTCTCTGGGAGCTCCGGCTGAAGTTACAGCCGGCTCTCAGCTTCAGCAGCTGCACGATCTATCTATCTATCCATCTATCTATATCAACTTAAGAATGAAAGAGAATAACTTATACCTCTAATGAAATACAATTTGTATATGATCTTTATACAATGTGATTTTATTCTTAAAATACTGATATATATATATATATATATATATATATATATATATATATATATATATATATATACACACATATATATACATATATATATATATATATATACACACATATATATACACACACACAATTTTATGGTGTAGTCTAATTGATATAGTTCGTATATTTAGTATCTTTTGCCTTTGTACGTTTAGGTAAAGACTTGGTACGTAGCTTCCGGATTTATGTAATTAACCATCAATGGATTGAAGTTGGGTGGACTAGGTTGTTGGTAGTATATAGTTGTGTTTTCATATGTCTTTAGCAAGCTATGACTAAGGGATCGTTCATCAACGAGAGAAACGCGTAAGCTCATTTCTCTTTTTCTATATGCCTGGATCCTTGTTCATGTTATGTTTTTAATCATATCTAGTAAAAGTTAATTTTTATATTTTTGGCATGCTGGAGTAATTTATTTCCTTTTTTATATGTTCACCCCGTGAAGCAGTCCGGGGTTATCCTCCGTGCAGCCGTATTTTCTGCTCGCATATATCATAATGGATTACGTGTAGTCAGAGCTTCACAATCCTGTTTTTTCATCTTTGAGAAATGGCTTTCTTCTTGCCACTCTTCCTTAAAGGCCAGATTTGTGCAGTGTACGACTGATTATTGTCCTATGGACAGACTCTCCCACCTCAGCTGTAGATCTCTGCAGTTCATCCAGAGTGATCATAGGCCTTTTGGCTGCATCTCTGATCAGTCTTCTCCTTGTTTGAGATGAAAGTTTAGGTCGGCCGGATCTTGGCAGATTTGCACTGGTCTAATACTCCTTCCATTTCAAAATGATTGCTTGCACAGTGCTCCTTGGGATGTTTAAAACTTGGGAAATCTTTTTGTATCCAAATCTGGCTTTAAATTTCTCCACAATAGTATCTTGGACCTGCCCGGTGTTCCTTGGTCTTCATGATGCTCTCTGCACTTTAAACAGAACCCTGAGACTATCACAGAGCAGATGCATTTATATGGAGACTTGATTACACAGAGGTGGATTCTATTTATCATCAGTCATTTAGGACAACATTGGATCATTCAGAGATCCTCACTGAACTGAACGGAGTGAGTTTCCTGCACTCAAAGGGGCCGAATAATATTGCACACCCCACTTTTCAGTTTTTTTCTTTATTAAAAAAGTTTAAAATATGCAATAAATTTCGTTCCACTTCACAATTGTGTCCCACTTGTTGTTGATTCTTCCCCCCCCCCAAAAAAAAAATAATTAAATTTTATTTCTTTATGTGTGAGCCTGAAATGTGGCAAAAGGTTGAAAAGTTCAAAGAGGACGAATACAAACAAACAAGAAATTTATGGACATGGCTAACCCTAAGAGTAACAGCTGATTACTGGGAGAAGCCAGAACCCTGGCAATCAGCTGATTGACACACTTGCATTTATGTTAGTTTGTCTTTCTTTGTAAGACATACACTTGTTGACAGACTTACTAAACTGGAAACTAATGGATATTACTGAGTAATAAAATCAGGATTTCTGAGCCTCTTCTTATTTTTTGCCACTTTTCAATACAGTACATGAATCATAGGACCTGTGTATAATGTGACGTTATAAATCAGCAAAAATAAATAAATAAAATAAGATAAATACAAATCATATTTTAAATGCTTACATTACAAGGATATTTACCCAAAGCTCTAGGCTACAACAGTCATAACTGTATACTGCATATTCCTCACCTCTCCCACCTGTAGGAGTGTATCTTAGATATGGTAGCTGAGGTTCGGATCCAAACATAGCCTCCTGGAAAAAAAAAATAAAAAATTCTAAAAGTTTATACTTTAATACAAATATATGTAGGATATATTCTTTTTTACAGTACAATAATCAAAAATTATAACGCAAATTTTCTTCTACCACAAAATCCAAAACAATGCAAACTGTAACAACATAAAATCAGAAGAAACTGACATTTGGAGGCCATTTTATTGAGGTGCTCAACAGTGACTTTCATATTTGCTTTTTAACCTGCCTAAAAATTCCAAAGCTTTTGATCATGCTGGCAACAAATTAAAAGAAATTTAATGAGCAATACTGTGTTAGCAATGTTTCCTTGCACATGTTAAACATCTACATGAAGTACACTATTCTTTTCCTGAGTACATGACAGTGCCATCATTCATAAATTTCCCTTTCTAAAAATAATCTAACAGGTGTCCAAAGGATTAGCGTTTCTATGCTATCATAACGTTATTATTCTGTTTGGCGGTTCTAAGCAGCTGTATTCTTATCCAGAGCCAATGTAATTTTACATTTAGTCTTATATTTCTGCTTTTAGTCTAAAGAAACTGATATCAAAAGGGATGTCAATTAACATTACTAACGTAAGGTGTTCACATCATAGACTTAGGGTCCATTCACACGGAGAAAAATGGCGCTGAATTAGGTGTGGAATCCGTGTCAGATTCTAGCAGAAAAAGGAACCCATTGCAGTCAATGGGAGGCTTTTTTTTAGTGCTGAATCTGACGCAGATGCTCTCTTGCCATGATATATACATCTAGACATAGTGTGGAGGATGTCAGCTCACACATTAAGTATTTTGTATTCTTCTATGTTCAATGAGAAAGCTCACCCCCCCTTGGAAACTATAATGAGATGTACATTACATTAGGCCTCATCTAATAGTCATGTGCCAGACTAATCTTATAACTCTACAACCAATCATGTTATGCTAATTAGAATAGCCAAACCTGCTCTTTGTCTATATTGTATTTAAACTACCTTTTTCCCGCCATTAAATCAGATCACTTTGAATACAGCCTTTAAGTGTATGTCTGTGTTTGTGATTCTCTGAACGCTCGTATATTTCTTCTCAAAATCTGAAAACCGACAACGTCTGAGGTGTTCCCCCAACAACTTTAAAAAACAGTGTTGCGGTTTTACACCTCCCATTCACTTGTATTGATTTCCTGAGGCAGAATCCGCCTCAAGAAAGGGCAGCTCGCTTCTTTTTTCCGCTAGCAGGAACAAACTGCTAGTGGAAAAAAGACCGCTAGCGGTCTACATAGACTTCTATTGTGAGGGGGCGGATTTTGAGGAGAATTCCGTGCCAAAATCCACCCCCTCTTGCCCCGTGTGAACGGGGCCTTATTTTTTTTATTGAAATGAATGGGAGGCAGATTTTAGGCAGAATTTGAGTTGTATTCCGCTTCCAATTCCCATATGTGAACAACCCTCAAGAATTGTTAATTTGTAAAGTGGTGTAGATGGATCCTGGGAGTCCATCGAAATCAAGAGATCCAGAATAGAAAATAAAATTTACTGTAAGACATCCACATAATTAGCCATAGCATGCCAAATAGTTTTCAGAATACAGGACTCCAAGCAGACAGTTTCATAGTGTCTTTGCTAAAATCCCTTGTGTTCCAGTTTTAATCTGGGACTAACCTACAAAAAAAAGCCAAAAAAAGAAGTCTAGGTTTAAAGCTAATGTGTACAAGAAAGGGCGTATCTGGGAGGTTTAGGTCTAGAAGATTAAAGGGGTCCATGCCAGCAAAGATGGTGGTCTAGGGTAATTGAGTTTATTGTACCATTTCTGGGGTCTCGAGCAGAGAAGGTTTTAAAGTGGGGTCCAGCATTCCTTATGGGGTCCAGAGCAGAGATGGGGTTAATCCAGTGTCCCTGATGGTCTAGGACAGTGGATGGTTTAAAGTCAGGCTCCCTGTTGGTCTAGGAGAGAAAAGGATTGCAAACAATCTCTGTTGATCAAGATAAGTATGTGGGGTTAATGTTGTTCTTGGTGGTCTGGGGCAGACAAGGATTTGATGTTAGAATGCCTGGGGTCTAGGACAAAGAAGCACTTGATCTTTGACACATGGTGTCTTACATGCTATTTTTAGTAACCTAAATATTAACCTAAATGAACAAATAAAAAAAAATAAAAACCAACCTAAACCAATAAAAACTACAGCTCCTTCTGCAAAAAAACAATCCTTTACATAGCTATATTGTCATGAAGTTGGAAATGTCTATCAAGTAAATAAATTCACTAATGCCTTAACAGTAAAAATCACAGTAAAAATAATGTCACATTGCACAATGAATACTGTAAAAATAACACTCAAATGCTATATGCTACATTTCCATTAAAATTAATAAACGTTACTCATTACATTATACACAAATTGGCTATGACATTAAAGGGGTTTTTACAAGACTAAGATGCTGATGACCTACCATTAGGATAGGTCACCCAGATCAGATTGTGAGGGTCTGACACTCAGGAGTGCTGCAGCCTATGTGACGTCAGGAGGCCTGTGCAGTGTAACATGATACAATCAGCAGGGGTCTTGGGTGTCAGACCTCTGGCTTCCACGTGCACAGTAGATCTATGATAGACACAGGGAGCTGCAGCCCCTGCTCTGCATAGACCACTGCTTAGAAGACGACGAAGGACCTTGTAGTGAGGTTATCACAGGGACAAGCCAATCACAGAGCAGTAGTGACGTCATCACAGGTCCTTTTCCAGAAGCAGGGAAGAGACAGTTGTGAGACAGTGAATCGATAGCAGGAGGAGGGACTTACATACAAGAACCACAGAGGAGGGCGTAAACAGAGTATGACGTGAGGGGCGCACGGGAACGCCCACAGTGCACGGACAGCTCATTTACATATACGTTTACAAGGTAATTCATTAAAACAGGGGGGGTCTTTTAACAAACGATTAGCAGGACTTGAATAGCTTTTTTAAAGTCTACTCAGGCATATATACAGTTAGGGCCAGAAATATTTGGACAGTAACACAAGTTTTGTTATTTTAGCTGTTTACTAAAACATGTTCAGAAATACAATTATATATATAATATGGGCTGAAAGTGCACACTCCCAGCTGCAATATGAGAGTTTCCACATCCAAATCGGAGAAAGGGTTTAGGAATCATAGCTCTGTAATGCATAGCCTCCTCTTTTTCAAGGGACCAAAAGTAATTGGACAATGGACTCTAAGGGCTGCAATTAACTCTGAAGGCGTCTCCCTCGTAAACCTGTAATCAATGAAGTAGTTAAAAGGTCTGGGGTTGATTCCAGGTGTGTGGTTTTGCATTTGGAAGCTGTTGCTGTGACCAGACAACATGCGCTCAAAGGAACTCTCAATTGAGGTGAAGCAGAACATCCTGAGGCTGAAAAAAAAGAAAAAAATCCATCAGAGAGATAGCAGACATGCTTGGAGTAGCAAAATCAACAGTCGGGTACATTCTAAGAAAAAAGGAATTGACTGGTGAGCTTGGGAACTCAAAAAGGCCTGGGCGTCCACGGATGACAACAGTGGTGGATGAACGCCGCATACTTTCTTTGGTCAAGAAGAACCCGTTCACAACATCAACTGAAGTCCAGAACACTCTCAGTGAAGTAGGTGTATCTGTCTCTAAGTCAACAGTAAAGAGAAGACTCCATGAAAGTAAATACAAAGGGTTCACATCTAGATGCAAACCATTCATCAATTCCAAAAATAGACAGGCCAGAGTTAAATTTGCTGAAAAACACCTCAAGAAGCCAGCTCAGTTCTGGAAAAGTATTCTATGGACAGATGAGACAAAGATCAACCTGTACCAGAATGATGGGAAGAAAAAAGTTTGGGGAAGAAAAAAGTTTGGAGAAGAAAGGGAACGGCACATGATCCAAGGCACACCACATCCTCTGTAAAACATGGTGGAGGCAACGTGATGGCATGGGCGTGCATGGCTTTCAATGGCACTGGGTCACTTGTGTTTATTGATGACATAACAGCAGACAAGAGTAGCCGGATGAATTCTGAAGTGTACCGGAATATACTTTCAGCCCAGATTCAGCCAAATGCTGCCAAGTTGATCGGACGGCGCTTCATAGTACAGATGGACAATGACCCCAAGCATACAGCCAAAGCTACCCAGGAGTTCATGAGTGCAAAAAAGTGGAACATTCTGCAATGGCCAAGTCAATCACCAGATCTTAACCCAATTGAGCATGCATTTCACTTGCTCAAATCCAGACTTAAGGCGGAAAGACCCACAAACAAGCAAGACCTGAAGGCTGCGGCTGTAAAGGCCTGGCAAAGCATTAAGAAGGAGGAAACCCAGCGTTTGGTGATGTCCATGGGTTCCAGACTTAAGGCAGTGATTACCTCCAAAGGATTCGCAACAAAATATTGAAAATAAAAATATTTTGTTTGGGTTATGTTTATTTGTCCAATTACTTTTGAGCTCCTAAAATGTGGAGTGTTTGTAAAGAAATGTGTACAATTCCTACATTTTCTATCAGATATTTTTGTTCAACCCTTCAAATTAAACGTTACAATGTGCACTTGAATTCTGTTGTAGAGGTTTCATTTCAAAACCAATGTGGTGGCATGCAGAGCCCAACTCGCGAAAATTGTGTCACTGTCCAAATATTTCTGGCCCTAACTGTATATATATAGAGAAAATCCAGTGATAGAGCCCCTTTAAACACAGGAGTAAAAACAATCCAATCTTTCTTCATGAAAAATCCAGAAGGATCAAGCGACTGAGTATAACATAAAAGTATAGCCTATGTTCTTGCCTCAGCCCTCTTTAAACACAAATTTTGAATTTCAACCCCTTCCCACCACAGGCATTTTTCGATTTTGACTCTTTAATAATAATAATAATAATAATAATATATATAATATATATATATATATATATATATATATATATATATAAATTTTTTTTTTTTTTTTTTTACATCTATTTATTATTAGACCCAGCGCAGCTCCGTTCCCCCTTATCCAAAGGTTTCAACACAGTGTTTGTGGTGGATATTTTTATTTCTACACATATTTGGGGTCTCTTTTGTACATTATAAGAAGACCCTATTCATACTCCGTCTACTGAACCTGAATATATATGGAGGAAGTGTTCAGCACACCCTCAGTGTTCTTATTCCTCTCGCCATTTTCAACATCACACAACATTGGACTTATTTGTAGAAGGTTTATGTAAATATAAGACCAGTGTCATTTGTTTAGTGTGTAATAGTTTAAATTGAGCTACCAACATAACTTCAGACAAACGGTCAGACAAAAGAGATGTAATTGGTATCCTCTAGGTCTAGAAGTTAGGAAAGGACAAGAAGTGAGACATTTGGGGAGTTTTTATCCCTTATATTATTTGTCCTTATCCAGGGTTATATTTTTAATGAATACCAATAAAATTATGTTTTAATTTTGCCATTCATTTGGGTTGGACTGAAGGGGATTTTAACCCTCACTGATTCCACATTACTGGTACCTCCAGACTTGGAAAGAGGAACGTGCCTTTTAAATCTACATTCCAAAATGCAAAAAGCATGGCGCGCCTTCCCTTCCAAAAGTGTCCCAATACAGCTGTTTATGACCACATATAGAACTTTTTTGTACCCAGGATAATCCCACTAGCCACTTCACGCAACCTCAATATAGTGGGTCCCTATTCTACAAACATATATATGTGTGTGTGTGTGTGTGTGTGTGTGTGTGTGTGTGTGTGTGTGTGTGTGTAGGAAATAATGATTTGATCCCTTGCTAATTTTTTACGTTTGCCCACTGATAAAGACATGAACAGTCTATAATTTTAAGGGTAGGTCAAAGAGGACCTTTCATGGATTTGGGTACAGGCAGTTCTATATACTGCTGGAAAGCCGACAGTGTTCTGAATTCAGCACACTGTTGGCTTTCCCGATCTGTGCCCTGCGTAAAGAGCTATCGGTCTCGGTACCATAGCGCTTTACAGTCAGAAGGGCGTTTCTGACAGTCTGTCAGGAACGTCCTTCTCTACAGCAGCGCCTATCGCGCTGTACAGTGTGAGCAGGGAGGAGCGCCTTGAAGACACTCCCTCCTCCTGATTAGGCCCATTCATTGGGCCTAATCCGGAGCGAAGGCGCAACTGGATGCCGGTGCAGTGCACCAGCATTCAGTCGCGGCTACCCGTCTTTTGGTCTGGTACCTGAGGCGACACATCTGTTCTGAAGGGGATTTTAACCCTCACTAATTCCACATTACTGGTAACTTCAAGCTTGGAAAAAGGAACATGCCTTTTAAACCTACATTCCAAAATCCAAACAGCATGGCGCTCCTTCCCTTCTGAAAGTGTCCCAATACAGCTGTTCATGGCCACATATAGAACTTTTTTTGTACCCAGGATAATCCCACTAGCCATTTCACACGACCTCAATATAGTGGGTCCCTACTCTACCATGTACGTCACTGCACAGCAACCACCAACATAGCACAGCACCCGCAGGGCAAACAACCAGATCAATATGTATATTAAGTACCTCATGATTTTGCTGAGAAGCAAAAGTTCAGTGTATAAAGTTAGGATATGTGGTTCATGTCTTTATTCTCTTGGAATATTGACTATTTCCTGTATATTCATGACTTTGAATCCCCCTGACCTCCTTCAGGTGCAGCAGCCAGAACAGCTCCCACTCAAACTGTATATCCAGTTTACTGTATCTTCTCTAGGGTTACTTGCAGTGAATGACTAAGTAACTCCTTTACAGGGCATTGGGAATGGCTTATATTAGGTTTAAGAATTTCATTTACTTGTGGCTGCTTGTGTGGTTACAGATGGGATATTATTCATAGAAAACAAGCATCTTTTGTATTTACTCCTGCCAGAATGGCACTAATGGAAACCAGTAGTATCAATAATGGCAAACGGCAGACTGCTCCTTACGCCCGTTGTACACAAAGGTCGTGTGCTAGTTCAGTGTGCTATCTAGATTTTTCCCAGATATCACACCAACCCATTCATATCTGTCTAGGCCACAAAACTCAAGACAGCCCCTATTCATTCAATCACAGCTGTCTTCTCACAAGCGGTAGTGTGCAAGAGGCCTTATTGTACATATTCCCTGTCTCAGAGAGAAGTGCAAAATGTGCTGCAGCCATAACGTGATAATAAAACTGGGTTCACACTACTGGGCGCCGCGTCTCCCCAAAAGCAGGCAGCATGCTCGCTCTGGGCCATCCCGCACATGAGCCGCTATGTTCTTCACTCTGCCAGGCTGCATCCTCCCACACCATAGCGCGCTCCAAGGGCCTGTGATGTCACGTCAGGTCCTCAAACTTACTCCCAACCGAACGTCGGTGCTCGCGGTCTTGATGCCCGGCAACCCACGGGGATGGTAAGTAGCCTATATTCTATTCTGGCCGGGATTCTATGTCTATGTGAAATTTGAGGACAATCCATGCGGCGGTGTAGGCGTGATTGAGGAACAAACAACCAAACTTTCACATTTATAATATGAAGTTTATTTATTTATTATTATATTTATTATTATTTATTATGATATAAGTTTATTATATATTTATTAATATTTATATTTATTATTAAGTTTAGTATTATTATTTAAGTTTATTATGTATTATAAGTTTATTTATTATTATTAAAGGTGTTGTCCCATCACAAGGATCCTATCTATACTTCTTGTTAATGTGAATGTAAGACTTTTCCTAAATACATTGCTTCAGCAAAACTGCTTTGTTTGTCCACTATCTTACTTTATTCATTTTTTTTTTTTTTACACATCCCTTGACTTATCTGGTCATAAGTCAAGTGATGTATCTGCTGCTCTGAGGGGGGAGGGAGGAGGGGCTAAGTGCACGGGAGCGAGCCTGGGGGGGGGGTGTAGTTTACCCTTTGGGGGGAAGGGGCCACTAATACAGACCCGGCATCCGCTGTAATAGAGAGGCGGATGCCGGGGACGGTTAGTCGCCGGCACAGATGTCTGCAACATCGCTATGCTCCTGCCCTGCATGAAGCCAGCAAGAGGAGCGGAATAACAGCATCACTTCTGCCGCTGCTGGCTTCATGCAGGGCAGGAGCATAGCGATGTTGCAAGCATCTGTGCCGGCGTCTACACTCCCGACATCCGCCTCTCTATTACGGCGGATGCCAGGTCTGTATTCACATATGCAAAGCCAAGCGGCGAGATGCCGCTGGCCCAGCGTGCACGCTCATAGACCAGGCTAGCCTTCACAATGCGAATACAGACCCGGCATCCGCTGTAATAGAGAGAGGCGGATGCCGGGTCTGTATTCGCATTGTGAAGGCTAGACTGGTCTATAAGCGTGCACGCAGGGCACCGCTGCTGGCTTTGCATATGTAACCCCGCTCACCAATGACGCAACAAAGCCGGAAGAAAAATTTATAGCAACGAAGACTGGTGAGTATGCGACGTGGGAATACCCCTTTAATTATTATTATTTATTTAAGTAGGAATAAGATAGGAGTAGGACGGATATTAGTAGGATAGGATAGAAGGATATTTGGGAAATTGCTGTTAAACATTCTACCTTCTAACGCCCCCCAAAAATTGAAGGACAATTAAAAGATAATGCCAACATAAAGCAGAGAAACAATAGATAATATTTAATAATTTATTTGGGAGGCATTTCACATTTTGAAGATTGCAAATTTTTCCAAACTTTTAACAAAATTTCCTATTTTTTCACAAATACAATGTGTCATAAATAAAGCCGATCTCACACACTTCAGTTGGGTAAGTTAAGGAGGACCTTTGAAGTCCTCATGAGCGAGCGGTTTCATATACTGCTAGAACGCAGACAGTGCACTGAATTCAGCGCACGGTCGGCGTTTTCAGTATATTGGTGCTGTTAATTTCGGCACTGATATCTCCTCATTGTCAGAAGGGCGTGATGGCGCTTATGGACACATCCAAAAAGTACCTTAAGGACACAGTCTTATTTTTCAATACTGATGAATCTTGGCAATAACCTTAAGGCACCATAACTTACACAAGTGATTTTGGGACAATTTTCAAAATGTGATCTGCTCTGCTTTTCAGACAGATAGTTATACCATCAAAATACATTAATAAATATTATCTATTTTTAGCCCTAAAATATATTGGCAACTGCACAAGAACGAACCGTGGGCACTCCTGCCCCTGCTGAGTGTCCAGGTTGTGCCACCATGGATGGGTATCTAGACCTGCAACCTCCTTCAGCGGGCTGGGCCACCACGAGGCAGTGGTCATCTTGGATCTCACCAGCACCTTCCTCCTCTCTCCAACCATGTGCTTCACAGCGCAGCCTCTCTCTTCCTGCGCTCTCCCTGCCAACAACCTACACACTATTGCTAACTGAATGAATATGTTGGCGGATGACCACGATACTACCAGGGCATATGTCTCGTCTCTGCATGATACTACTACTGATCAGGCCTCAGCAATCCGGGACATACACCACCACCTGGACGGCCTTGATAACAGAGGTCCGCATAACAACATCTGCGTTAGGGGGCTCCCAGAGGCCACTGAAAGCGAGGACCTGCAAGTTACACTGGAGACCGTTTTTAATTCCATCCTTCAGGAATTCCCATCTCATAAGATTAAGCTTGATAGGGCCCACCGAGCCCTCCATGTCAAGGGTTCTTCCTCTATGCCCAGTGATATTATCTGTTGTGTTCATGACTTCACACTCAAGGAGGCTATAATGAGCAAGACACGGAAACTCAAAAACTTTGACCGGGTGAAGCTGCAACTTGACCAGGTTCTCTCCCTTAACACTCTCCAGAAACATGGCCATTTTCAGTCCCTCCTCCAGATTCTTCGTAATCACCAGATTCCTTACAGCTGGGGCTTCCAGTTTATCCTTATTGCCAGCAAGAATGGTCATTCTGCCACACTTCGCTCTTGCTTTCACTTGCCGTTCTGTGATTGGTTGGGTGTCCCCTTACTGGAGTTAACAGATTGGGAACAGATTTCTCCGCCTACTCCTCCATTCCCGATGTAGCACCCATTAAGGCCCAAGTGATATTGATCGCCTACTGTGGCAACCACCTCACAGAAGCCCCGCTTGGAGAACATCCCTTGAAGAGGGCCCCAATCTGTGGTGCTATTCTTTTCCCTGGTTTTACTTAACATTGTGCTTGCATTCGTTTTTTTGCTCCCATTCACTCCCTTACATGTATCTTAGTGGCGTGTCCATACCTGGAGGTCCTGTGCCACCTGGTTCTTACCCGGGTGGATTTCCGTAGTCTGGAGACCAGTCATGTGCAGCAACTTCTCTTGTATTCCCGCCAACGGTACTTTGAGCAATAAGTCCCACACTTTGCTGGCTAGAACCCTCAGGGATCACCATGTAGCCTCCACACAGCATTCTGTACGCAATTTTTCCGGTATTCTCCAGAATCATTCCAATACTATAGCATTAGCATTCCACTCTTAGTACTCTAAACTGTATAATCTGCCCTCCCCACAGGCATTGTGCCCTACTGATGGTCACTCTCAGCTAGCGGACTACTTAGCCGATTGCCATTTGTCACGTCTCTACTCTAATGCTTTGGCCTCTCTGAACTCTCCTATTACTAATGAGGAGTTGGAGGGGGTCCTAAAGTCCGAGATAGGGAATTTAAAGTTCTCCGGATATACAAGAGAACCCTTCGAAAACTGGACGTGTTTCCTCTTAATATCCCACAGTATCTCCTTGTTCTCCTCCATGGTAATTATGACTTTCAGTGAAAGACATCCTCCATTCGCTGCCTCGTGATCCAGATATCCCCTTTCTATGCAAGCCTGTACTTGGCAAACTACTCAGTTATTTCACAAATTAAGAGTCCTCTTGGACAATTGGCAGCCTCTCTCTCTTCTGAAGACATTGCCGCGGTAAAGATGACCGTCCTTCTGAAGCTATTATATTACTTTGAGATGCCTCCAGTTGTAGTCCCTCGGGTAGACTTACATAAGTTACAGAAGGCCAGCTTTCAGTTTATATGGCAGGCCAAACAACATCGTATTCCTCGCTCTATCATGTTGACGGAGAGGGGGTGTGGTGGGTCTGGCCGTCCCACATCTTTTGCACTATTACTGGGCAGCTAATTTGTGCTGTATGCCATTTTTGCAGCTATGCTGGCATATACCAAATTGGTTGAGATTGAGAAGCTTTGGCTGGCACCCATGCATCCCAATAGGTTATTGTGCATCTGTTCCCACCTTGCCCCTACCAACTTGGCCCGATTTGTTTCCCAAAGTCTATTTGGTCTACCTGTTATGCTAAGTTTTCCATGATGACCCCTGCCCTCCTCTATGGTGCCTATATAATATAACCCCCTCCTCCTAGACAGTCTGACTTCTGCTGTGGCCAAAGTGTGTTCCAAGGCAGGCCTCTTCCAGATTGCTGACATGGCTGTAATAGCGATTTTCCCTAAATTTCCCTAACTAATTTCTTCTGGACTAATTCAGTTCCCTATATAAAGGCATAAATAATAGAAACCCTCATACATCAGCCCATTTTCAAAACTGCACCCCTCAAATAATTCAAAATAGCATTTTGGAAGTTTGTTATAAACACAACGCACAAGTGATGCCGGCACAGAGCTACTGAGCATGCTCAGTACTCTGCAGAATTACACAAGCGTACAGCGCATGCCCAGTATGCTTAAGTAGCGACCTGATGGCAGAGCTGACTGCGCATGTCTTGTCGAGCATTTTTCTGTGGCTGCTACATGAGCGAACGCAGTCTTGCCAGAAGATGATGACAGGAGGACGCGGTGGCGAAGTGCAGCTGTAGTAGAAGAAGAAGGACGTCACTGGAGAGGCTTTAGGCAGCACAGGGGACACCCCTCGTGCTGTTTGAGTGAATGGGGACCGCCCTCTGTGCTGTCTGGAGACTCATTAGCATACAGAGAAAACCAGGAATATCACCGAAACGGCGCCCCGGAGAACAATTCTAAAGGTAGGGGAAGAATAGCCTTTCTTACGATTATACCGACGTGGTAGTACTGAAAAAAGGGATTGTAATGGTAATTTTCACAAGGGGTTAAAGGGAGAAAAAGCATCACAAAGTTTGTTCAACAATTGCTTATGAACATGACAATACCCCATATGTGGGCTTAATCTCTTGCATGGCTTTGTGGCAGGGCTCAGAATGGAAAGAGAACTATTTGGATTTTGGAGGTCAGAATTTGCTGGTTTGGTTGTCAGGTGCCCCGTTGCATTTGCAGAGCCCCTAAAGAACCAGGACAATGGAAACTCCCCAGAAGTAACCCCATTTTAGAAACTACACCCCTCAAGGAATTTCTAAAGATTTATTGGGTAATTTCCCAAGGGTGCTTCCCAAATATCTATGTACAGTTGTAAAATTGAAATGGTTATAGAAATAAGTAATTTCAGTGCCCAATACATTGTGCCCTCTTTGTTTCATCAGAAACAAGCAATCCTAAAATTATTAAATAGGCTATCCCAGGTACAGAGTACAAAAAAAAAATAAAAAATATATAGATGGGTGTAAACTGCTGCTTAGGCACACAGCAGGGCCCAGAAGGGAAGGAGCACTGCACTTTTTAGCTTTTGGAGTATAGATTTAGAGGGACTTTCTGGATGCCATGTTTTTGCAGAGCCCTGGAAGTTCCAGTAAATTGAAATTCCCATAGAAGTGACCACATTTTGCATATACAGACAACTGTGGCGAGAGTCAGTGTGCTATCCATGTATTTCACGGATAGAACACTGACCCAATCTTTTCTATGGGCCCGTACAAACGACCATCATTTTCACAGTCCAGTGTGCGGGCAAACATTCCGGGCCGCATCATATAGCACAGGCCCGGATGTCGGTTGTGGTACGGTTGTCTGCAACCAGCCTAAATCTGTGCACCAAAAGCACATAAAGCCTTTCACATTTGAACCCTGCTGTGTACCCAAACTGCAGTTTATGCCCACATGTATGACACTGTTGTAGCCAGGATAACCAACTTAAAGTCATATGTGTGTGTAAATTGCTCTTTAGACGCACAGCCAGGCACATAAGGGAATTTAGTTTTTTGGAGCACATTTTGGTTTTTAGACATCATGCCACTTTTGCAGTCACTAAGTTTCCAGTAAAGTTGAATCTGCAGACACGCAACCCCATTTTGGAAACTACACCACTGAATGGATTTATCAAATGGAGTAGTGAGCATTTTTAACCCTTTAATGTTGAAATAGTGTAATTTCCAGAAATTAATGTGCAGCTGATAATGAAAAGTGAAAATTGCAATTTTTCAGGATACGTCATTCAGTGATCAATATTGCACCCAGCTTGAGTCAGCAGAGACACACACTCCAAAAATTGTTAAGCGAAAATACTGGGCAAAACAGATTTTGGAGTATTCATCTTTGAAAACTAGGCACAACATAATGTGCACTGAAATAACACATGCCTGGAAAAATTGCCATTTTCACCTTTCACCATCATCTGTGTATTTATTTTTGGAAAATATGCTCACTGCACCCCTGCATTAATTCCTTTACGGGTGTATTTTCCAAAATGGAGTTCCACTTTTCTGGCATTTCAGGGTTCTGCAAAAGTGGCATGGTGTCCAAAAACCTAAACTATCTAAATATGTGCTCCAAAAACCAAATATATTTGGGCACATAGCCAATCTAAGTTTATAAACACATATCGCATTAAGTATGTTACCCTTGATACACCAGTGTCATACATGTGGGCATAAACTTCAGTTTGGATACACAGCAGAGCGTAGATGTGACACGAACCAGCAATCTGCAGAAGTATTGGAGTGTATAATGTCTGTCAGCAGGCCTAGCTAATACGATCCTGCCTCATAAGGAGAAGAATGCTGAAGAATCACAGCTCCCCCCAGAAACAGAGCAAGGAGGGCACAGAGGTTCAGGGTTGCTAGGGAAACCCCTTAGATGCTGCGATTATGATTGATCACGGTATCTAAGGAGTTAATACCCATGATTGGAGTTTAGTTTCAGCCATGGGTGTTACAGATGGGGGTCAGCTGTTTCTCACAGCTAGCACCACTCAGCTTCGGTGACATTACCATGACGTAATAAGAAGTCATGGTCTGGGAAGGTACACTTTTCCATGACGCAATCTGTTCTATGACTATAAGTCTTCAATCATGGTGGCCCATCAATTATTCTGCTACTAATAATCACATTATGGCTGCATTTTACATTTGCCTCTAAGAAAGGAAAAATCTGCCTCTATCCATTGTAACTGGTTTGGTTTCTTTACATGTAATTCTGCCAGGAGTAACTGTAAAGTAACAAATAAATAGCTGAGAAAAGCCCAGGTGACCATACCAGCAGACAGGACAAAAGAAAAGAGCAATCTATGAGCACAGTCAGGAAAGCTACTATCCCATTTGTGACAACACAAGCAACCAGAAGTAGACAAAAATACATAGAAGATTTTTTTCTTACATTGTTAGCTGTGAGATTTGCAGAATAATCAGTCTTTTGCACAGAGGAAGCAGTTTGCAGACGTGTGCAAGCTGTAAGGGGGATCAAATCACCCCCCAGCCTCCATTCACTGCATGAAGATAGAACATAACCTCACCATAAAGCAGTCACGCTCATCTAATCTATCTATGGACAAACCTTGGCTAGCAACTGGGAGTGGACTTCAAATTAGCTAGAAGAGAGACACTTAGGGCTAGTTCACATGTAGTTTTTTTGGTCTGGATTTTGACACGGAATACACGTCAAAATCTGGGTAAAAAAAAAACGCCTCCCATTGAATTCAATGGGAACTGGTCATTTCCTGTAAAATACCGCTTGCGGAAAAAAGAAGCGACCTGCCCTATTTTGACGCGGATTCCGCGTCAAGACAATCCCTCCGGACTAGGCCCATTCATTGGAGCCTAATCTGGAGCGGAAAGCCTGGTCCTGGTGTACAAATCCCAGCAAGGGCATAAAACCATCTGCAAGGAGTTTTTATGTTCTTCCCGTGGTTGCATGGATTTCCATCCCATATTCCAAAGACGTACTGATAGGGAAAAATGTACATTGTGAGCTCTATGTGGGGCTCACAATCTACATAGAAAAAAAAAAAAAAGTCTGAAAATGTAGTGACTATTTAAGGGGTTGAAGGCTTATACATTAAAAACAGACATAAATTACTCCATTCTTAAAGCTGCACCACTCAATTCAACCTAGATTGGGAATTTGTTTGTGTTTTAGTACTTTTGTACATTTCAAGTTTTATGGAAAGACTTTAGCACCAATTTAGTGCACATAAAACTTACTCATTAACTTTGTTTCTTTTCCTCCCATTCCTCCAATAACAAAGTTTTTCCATATGTAGTATACATATGGTATTTTATTTGCAGATAGTTACCACTGTGGTTAAATTGTAATTTTTATTAGTTCCTCCGGAGGATTTAAAGCAAGCTGGGAGCACTTGGTTACCTATAATGCTTTGAAATAAATAGTATAAAGTATTATTACCTGTCAATGTATCATTGTCAGGCAACCCATCAGGTTATTCATTTGTTAGACACAAAGGTGCCACAGTAAACCAACAGAACCCCAGTATTACTGTGGCTTTAGAGGGTTAAATTCCGCAGGACAAGAGGTCAATCTATTCCCAGTCATTACAGCAGGAACCTGGCTGTCAGTCACAAATATATTCCTGTTATAAATTATTGGACATCATTTGAATGCCCGCACAATAAAAAACAAAACAAAAAACAAAACAACACCACACCTACTGAAGTCAATCACAACTGGGACTTAATAATATGCCCATTTTGCTGGAAGAAATTAAATCATCAACTAGTGGAGTAAAATTTAAAGTGTTTCTCCAATCTTGTTAAAAATAAATAAATAAAAAATGAATAAATGATAAATTAGACATCAGACAGAAGGCAATCAGGAGCGCCATTGTACAGGTAAATACCAGTTTTCATCATCCTCGGAATTATGGGGGTCTCAACTAGGGTTCTGGCAATTAATCGCAAGATTATCGAAAATCGAATGTCAGCTCAATTAATTGATATGAACTTAGGGATATAACTGAGCTTACACTAGTTATTTTAAAGGGACTCTATCATGAGACACCTGTTTTAATCTGAACCCACGTCGGAATAGCCTTAACCACATGAGGGCCGCCGTACGTAAATTTACGGCCTCATGTGCTGGTACCTAAAGACCGGACTATTGCCGAAATACGTCCGGCCTTTAGGTACCTTTCTGGTGGGGGGAGGAGTGCGGGGGGGACAGGGGTTAGGTGTTACTAACACCTAACCCCTTCCTCCATAACGTCCAGTCGGAACTGAGTCCGACTGGACGTGTTAACCCTTTCAATCGCGCCGTCAAACATCACAGCGCGATCGAAAGGGATCCGCCGACAGGTTAACCCGATCGGCACCCCCCGCGGGGGGTGCCGATGTCAGTACAAGGTAGTCTGGGGTCTGGCCAGTGACCCCAGACTACCGGAGCCCCCACATACCTGGTGATCCTGCCAGGCGGTGGAGGAAGTGAGCGATGTGTCTCACTTCCTCTGCAGCTTACAGGACACGAGCAGGCTCATGTCCTGCTTGTGTCCTGTCTTCTACTGTGTAGAATCAGCTGATACTTTCATCAAAGCATCAACTGATTCAAGTGTCCTAAAGGGACACATGAAAAAGTAAAAAAAAAGTTTAAAAAAAAAAAAATAAAGTGTATGAAAAAAGTAAGTTCTAAAGTCCAAAAATCCCTTTTTTCTATCCAAAATGAATTATATAAAAAAAAGCACTAACAATTAAAAAAAAGCAATGCATATTTGGTATCGCCGCGTCCGTAACAACCTGTACAATAAAACTGAAATAATATTTAATGTACACGGTGAACGTCGGAAAAAAAAAAAAAACGGAAAAAACTCGCCGGAAATAATGATTTTTTGCCATCTCATCCTACAAAATATGCTGTAAAAAGTGATCAAAATGTCATATTCACCCCACAACAGTGCCAATAAAAAGCGCACATTTTCCCGCAAAAAAATAAGCCCTCAACCAACACTGTCAACCGAAAAATAAAAATGTTACGCCTCTCAGAAGATGGCGATGCAAAAAACATTGATTTATGTCCCCATATGTGTGTTTGTTCTGCAGACTTAGTATCGCATAAAAAAATAACATAAATGAGGTATCGCCGTAACCGTACCGACCCGCAGAATAAAGGACACAAGTTACTTATGCTGTACGCTGCATGGCGAAAAATTTAAAATGTAAAACTCAATGCAGGATTGATTTTTTTTTTTTTTTTAATCCAGCAAGAAAGAGTTAATAAAATGTAATCAGTAAGTTGTAGGCACCCAAAGATGGTGTCATTACAAAATGCATCTCATCCTGCAAACAACAAGCCCTTATATGGCCGTGTCACCAGAAAAATAAAGAAAATATAGCATCTAGCAATGTCAAGGCAAAACCCCCCAAAAATCGCCAAATTATTAGAATACAACTGGCTGCGGCAGGTAGGGAATATATAAGCTGTGCGAGCGAATATCAGGGGACACCCCAGATTTACAGCTTATG
Source organism: Leptodactylus fuscus (assembly GCF_031893055.1). Classification (NCBI taxonomy): domain Eukaryota; kingdom Metazoa; phylum Chordata; class Amphibia; order Anura; family Leptodactylidae; genus Leptodactylus; species Leptodactylus fuscus. The sequence continues at coordinate 197,214,816 of NC_134265.1, forward strand.
AGCGAAAAAACACCAGAAGTGACCCCCAAAGTGACTCCCCCAATCATAGGAGCTACTGGAACATAGTAGGGAATTTGGTGTCTGCAATGTTCTCCGCACAGCTTATATATTCACTCTTCGCCATCCGCTGTGCAGTCACGTCTGGGATACTAATACTCACTACAACCCCTGATAAATTCTTTGAGGGGTGCAGTTTTCAAAATGGGGTCACTCCTTTGGGGAATCCGCTTTTCTGGTACCTTACAAGCTCTACAAATATGACATGGCGTTCAAATACCAAACATCCAAATCTGTGCTCCAAAAGCCGCATAGCGCTCCTTCGCTTCTGCGCCCTGCTGTGTGCCCAAACTGCAGTTTATGCCACATGTATGACACTGGTGTACCCGTTATATCGGACGTAATGTCATATGTGGTATAAACTGATATTAGGGCACAGCTGGACACAAAAGGGAAGAAGGGTTATTGGGTTTTTGGAGCGCAGACGGTTTGGTTTTTGGATGCCATGACACTTTTGCAGAGCTGAAACGCCAGTAAAGTGGAATCTCCTGATATGTGACCTTATTTTGGAAACTACACCCCTGAAGGATTTCTCCAGGGGTACAGAGAGCATTTTTAACCCCCAAGTGTTGCTATAACTTATTATCCATAAATGAATACGAAGCGGATTGTGAGAGGTGAAAATGACCATTTTTCCAGGAATACGTCATTTCAGGGCGTAATATGTTGTGCCCGACTTGTATCAGAGATTAATGCTCTAAAAGCTGTTGTGCCCGGGATACCCACTTACCAGTTTTTGGAGTGTCTCTGCTGACATAAGTTGGGCACAACATATCGGGCACTAAAATGGCAAATCTCTGGAAAAATTTCATTTTTAACTTCTCATTATCAGCTGTGATTTCATTTCTGGAAACTAAATAAATGCAACCCTCAAGGGTGAAAAATGCTCGCTACACCATTTGATAAATCCCATGAGTGGGCTAGTGTCCAAAATGGGGTGACATGTCTGCAGATTCCACTTTATTGGCAATTCAGGGGCTTTGCAAAAGTGGCATGACTTCCAAAAACCAAACTGTGCTCCAAAAACCAAAATAGCGCTCCTTCCCTTCTGTGCCCGGCTGTGCCCAAACAGCCATTTATACCCACATATGGCATTAAGTACGTTATCCGGGGTACACCAGTGTCATACATGTGGGCATACACTGCTATTTGGGTACACAGCAGGACGCAGATGTGAAGGAGCGATATGTGCTTTTGGAGTGCAGATTTATATTCTTTGTTTTTGGACACCACGTCACATTTGCAGAGGCCCTAAAATTGTCCCTACAAAATGGGGTCACTTCTTGGTGAATTCCAGTTTACTGTCACCTGTGTAGTTTCTAAAATGGGGTCACAATGGGGGGTTTCCATTGTATTGATACTTTAGGGGCTCAGCTAATGCGACATGGCACCTGAGAACTATTCCAGCCACATCTGCTTTCTAAAAGCCAAATAGCGCTCTTTCCATTCTGAGCCCCACCATATACCCATACAGCAGATTATGGCCACATATGGGGTATTGCCGTGTTAAGAAGAAATTGTGTAACAAACTCTGGGGGGCTTTTAATTCTTCAGCTACTTGCAAAATTAAAAATATGGCACTAAATGGACGATTAATTGGAAAAAAAAAGTAATTTTTCATTTTTACGTCCCATTGTTAATAAAATCTGTGAATCAGCTGTGAGGCCAAAATGTTCACCAAACCCCTAGATAAATTCTATGAGGGGTGTAGTTTCCAAAATGGGGTCACTTTTAGGGGGTTTCCACTTTATTGGTACACTAGGGGCTCTGCAAATGCGACATGGCACCAGCAAAATCTGCCCTTCAAAAGCCGAACAGCGCTCTTTCCATTCTGCGCCCCGCCATGTTCCCATACAGTAGATTATGGCCACATATGGGGCATTTCTGTGTTCAGGAGAAATTGTGTAACGAACTTTAGGGAGCTTTTTTTCCTTTATCCTCTTGTGAAAATGAAAAATTTGGGGCTAAATTGACAGTTTGTTGGAAAAAAAGTAAATTTTCATTTTCATGTCCCAATGTTAATAAAATCTGTGAAACAGCTGTAGGGTCAAAATGCTCACTCTACCCTTTGATATGTTCTGTGGGGGGTGTAGTTTCCAAAATGGGGTCACTTTTAGGGGGTTTCCACTGTATTGGTTCTCTAGGGGCTCTGCTAATGCGACATGGCACCTAAAAATTATTCCAGCAAAATCTGCCATCCAAAAGCAAAATAGCGCTCCTTCCATTCTGAGCCCCGCCATGTTCCCATACAGCAGAATATGGCCACACATGGGGTATTGCCGTGTTCAGGATAAATTGTTTAACAAACTTTGGGGGGCTTTTACTCCTTTAACCCCTTGTGAAAATGAAAACTTTGGGGATAAAGTGACATTTTAGTAATTTTTCTTTTACACATTCCAATGTTAGTAAAATCTGTGAAACAACTGTACGGTCTAAATACTGACTATACCCCTTGATGAATTCCATGAGGGGTGTAGATTCTAAAATGGGGTCACTTTTGGGGGGTTTCCATTGTTTTGGTACGCTAAGGGCTCTGCAAATGCAACATGGTGCCTGAAAATTATTCCAGCAAAATATGCTGTTCAAACACCCAGTGTCGCTCCTTCCCTTTCGTGCACTGCCGTGTGCCCAAAAATCAGTTTACACCCACATGTGGGGTATTTATGTGTACGGGAGAAATTGCATAACAAAATGTGAAATGCATTTTCTCCTTTAACCCTTTGTGAATGTGTTAATTTTAGGTCTAAATTAATGTATTAGTGAAAAAAAATGAAATGTCTAAATTTGACCTCCATATTATTTTTATTCTTATGAAATGCTTAAAGGGCTAACAAACATCCCAAATGCTGTTTTGAATAATTTGAGGGGTGTAGTTTTGAAAATGGGGTGATTTATGGGGGTTTCTATTATATAGGCCTTTATAATTCCTTTCAGAACTGAAGTGTTCCCTAAAAAATTAGTTTGAGGAATTTTCTTGTAAATCTGGAAAATCGCTGTTACACTTGTAAGCCTTGTAACATCCAAAATGAATTAAAAGACAATCAAAAGATGATGCCGATATAAAGCAGAGATATGGGAGATAATATTTATTCATGTATTTGGATGGTATGACTATCTGCCTGAAAAGCAGAGAATTTCACATTTTGAAAATTGCAATTTTTTTCCAAATTTCCATCAAATTTGCTAGTTTTTTTTAATAAATAAATACAAAAATATTGATTAGTGTTTACCACTAACATGAAGTATAATGTGTTACGAAAAAACAATCTCAAAATCACTTGTGTAAGTTAAAGCGTCTCAAAGTTATTGCCATTTAAAGTGACACGTCAGTTTTGAAAAAAGAGGCCCGGTCCTTAATGTACTTCTGGGCCTGGTCCTTAACCGGTTAAGAAATGCTCTTCTTCCCCTACCTTTAGATGTCTTCTCCATGCTGCCGTTCCTCAGATATCCCGGTTTTTGTCCATATGCTAATTCGTTTTTTGGCATCACTGGGGGAGGTCCCTATTCAGAAAACTATACAGCACTGCCTCCTTCTTGTTTGCCACCTCCTCTTTCCTGTTTGACGACAGGAAAATGGCTGACTGCGCAGGTTCGGCGGCTATTTTCCTGTGGCCTCTCCTATTAGGCCATGGGAAAATGGTGACGGACATGCGCAGTAGGCACTTTTTGAAGAAGACGTGACAGGACAAGGAAGAAGAGGCAGAGGAGGTGAACAAGAAGGCGGTGGTGCTGCATAGTTTTGTCACAACACTGGGGACACCACCAGTGCTGTTTTGATTGCTGGGGAACGCCCCCAGTGCTGCAAGAAAACTAATTAGCATATGGACAAAAACCACGATATCTAAGGAACTACATCATGGAAAGAACATCTAAAGGTAAGGGAAGAATAGCCTTTCTTAAGACTACTCGACGTGGGTTTAGCTTAAAATGGGATTCTAGTGATAGAATCCCTTTAAAAGGATCCTATCACTCACACACAATTTTTTTCTAGATACCACGTCGGAATAGCCTTAAGAATGGCTATTCTTCTCCTACCTTTTGTCGTCTTCTCTGCGCCGCCATTCGCCTATAATCCTGGTTTCTCTCGGTATGCAAATTAGCTCTCTCGCAGCACTGGGGACGTCCCCAATGCTGCGAGAGAACTCTCCAGCGCCGCCTCCATCCTTGTCAGGAATTTCCTCTTCATCCGGCACATGTTTCCGACTTCTAGGCCTTGGGCCAAAATGGCCGCTTACAATACTTTGCAAGCGCCCATTTTCTCGTGGCCTGTGGGCATGCGCAGTCTGCTCTGCCCAAGGCCCAGAATTTACAAGCCACCGCCAGAAAAGGATGTTCCTGACGAAGATGGAGGCGGCACGGAAGAGAGTTCTCTAGCAGCATTGTTTGCATACCGAGAGAAACCAGGATTGTAGGTGAATGGCAGAAGGGGGAAGACAACGAAAGGTAGGAGAAGAATAGCCTCTCTTAAGGCTATTCCGATGTGGTACCTAGAAAAAAATTGTGTGTGAGTGATGGGATCCCTTTAATTATTTTGCATCCATGCTATCTAGGCTCATACTACCACTGGCTAAAGGACATATTAGCAACTGTACACTATCCAGTCAGGATAATACGTAGATACACAGCATAGCAGGGGTGAAAGAAAATCATAAAGAAAAGTTTGTCAACTGATTTTTTTTTTTAATAATGGAAAGTTACGAATTGTGTGTCAGTTTACAAACCCTCATGAAGTTTATCCAGCATAACAGAGAAGACTGACAATATCAAAGAGCGATCCAATCATAGTTTACCTCGGCTCTCATTTCGGACTCCACTGTCCAGTCATCTGGCGCTGTGAAAAAAAATAAGAAACACACATATATACACATATGAATAAATTTTCAACAACGCATATTCTTTAACATTCATATCAATGTCATTGTAAAAAAAAAAAAAAAAAAAAAAAAAAAAAAATATATATGTTGGAGGTTTTTCAGAATGTTGATGTCCTATCCTTAGACTTCGGACACCCCACGTTATTTAGCTGTTTGAAGGGAATGGCGCTCTTTACCCTGCTTCATCCACCTGTATGATTTCTACTTTATATGTGGCTATACATGGGTACATTTTTTGCAATAAACTACAATGACATGTTGGCTGTCATAGTAATAGAAAATTCAAACTAAAAGTGTAAAATATTACGCTTAGCAATTCCAGGTCTGGTAACAGCACTTACTGACGTTTGACTTTGTTTTGATTTAAGCCAATGATGGTGAACCTGGGACACGCCAAGACATTTTGGATGATATACATTGTCCAAAGCAGATGCCGGGGTGTACCTTCCATGATGTCACCTGAGGTGATGTACACACTCTAGTCCTGGTTACCCACCACTGCTTCCTCTAGGCGGCCCTACACTTACACCACAACACTAAAGAACACTGGGTAGCTATGTACAGCATCCTGGTGTTCTTAAGCGTCGGCTATAGCACTCCCTGAAGGTGGTAGCAGAAGGCAGCTAGGACTTGAACGTGAAGAGAAAAATGGGGGAGAGGGGTGTCATACACAGCTTTAAAAAAAAAAAAAAAAGGGATCATATAGTGTGTGTGTGTGTGTGTGTGTGTGTGTGTAGGTGGGGGGGGAGGGGTAGCATAAAAGGGGGTCAGCCAAAAAAGGACCAGATACTGTGTGGGGGCCACAAAAGGGGTCAGACACTGTGTGGGGGCCATGTGTTGTGTGACACAGCACTCAGGGTTTTGTTTTGTTTTTTTTAATAAATTTTGACACGCCGAACTGAAAGGTTAGCCATCACTGCTTAGAGCCAACATTATATTCTTCATCATTGTGTCATAAATCTCTTGGCCGGGTTTCTCTCATACAGTTCATCATGTACTAAAATTTTTAGAGAACCAAGGACATTAACAAAAAGCTGGTAACTAGAGTTGGATGCTTCTTTTAACTGATCCCTAAATAGTACAAATATTAATGGAGACCTGTCAGGGACAAAATACAAGTAAAGAAAAAATAACTGTGCTTGAATCATTGGCGTGGCACCTATTAACAGATGCTAAAAACTCAAATCAGTGGAGGAGGTTAAAGGTCCTGTTTAATAACTGGCTTCTATTGATTATGCATTAAAGGGATTCTACTACTAAATCGGTATTTTTTCTGCTTTAGACGTCGGAATAGCCTTTAGAAAGGCTATTCGTCTCTTACCTTTAGACGTGGTCTCCGCTGTACTGTTCCTTAGAAATACCGGTTTTTACCGATATGCTAATGAGTTCACTCGCAGCAATGGGGGCAGGCCCCAGTGCTCAAACGGCGATGGAGGCGTCTCCACTGCTGCCAGAGAACTCTCTCCAGCGATGCCTCCATCTTCAGCTGCATCCTCCCCTTCTCTCGTCGTCTTCCTTCAGCATCAGCTCCGACGCCTGCGCAGTAGAGTATGCTGGCCGGCGGCCATATTTTTGAGGCCGCAATTGTGCGAACGCGCAGTACGCTCCTCTAAGTCTACGTCGAACAAAAGATGGCCGCCATGCACAGTCGGCTCTACTAGTGTCTCACTGGCAGAGCCGACTACGCAGGCGTCGGAGCTGACGCAGACAGAAGAGATGAGAGAAGGGGAGGATGCAGCTGAAGATGGAGGCGTAGCTAGCAGCAGTGGGGACACCCCCATCGCTGTTTGAGCGCTGGGGCCTGCCCCAATTGCTGCGAGAGAACTCATTAGCATACCGGTAAAAAACGGTATTTCTAAGGAACGGCGCAGCAGAGACCACGTCTAAAGGTAAGAGACGAATAGCCTTTCTAAAGGCTATTCCGACGCCTAAAGCAGAAAAAATACCGATTTAGTGGTAGAATCCCTTTAATAAATGGAACACCAACTTCACTATAAAGAAGAGTGCATTGAACTTTATTATACAGCAGTTATTTGTATACATTTAGACTAATGTATTTCTGTAAAAGCTCACTTTGTTGTATTTATAACTTGCCACAATCTGCCCCAATCACGTAAAAGTAATGTGTAATAAAAACGTAACCGTATCTGCATAAAAAACCTGTTTTTAGTTTTAAGAGTAAATGTACAGGCATGATGCAGCTAAAAAGATCCAACACAAGAAAAGAGCAACCTATCAGCACAGTCATGAAAGCTGCTTGCCATTTGTGAATATCTCATCTGTAACCACATGAGCAGCCAGAAGTATATACAAGTATAAAGACGACTTTTCTTACATTGTAAATTGTGAGATGTGCAGAATGTTCAATCCTGTGCACAGAGAAAGCAGTTTACAGGCATGTCTGCATGCTGTAAAGAGAATCAACCCCTCTCCTAGTGGCAGATTTTTGGAGAGCCTTTCAGGCAGAAAGCAGCTACATTTATAGTTAAAGATAAATACAATTTCGTCCAAATTCACATGGTCTATTGAAGGACAGTAAGTCGTTTCAAAAGTTAGGGACCATTTAAAAAAAAAAAAAAAAAAAAAAAAAAAAAAAAAAAATCGAAAGAAAAAAACTGCATAGAAAAACCTGAATATTTCCCCTTACCCACAATCACTGCATTGAGGATGTGAATTTGTCATAACAATATAGCTAAGTGAACAGTGTGACGTAATTATTCACAAATGCTTAACCCCATGCACTTACAGTCAGCAAAGCGTGGGGAGAGATCGGTGGACCCTCCTGAAGTCAAGGAGGGAGACATCTGTGCAGGTTCAGTGGGCACTTGCTCCTAAAAAAAAAAAAAAAAAAAAAAAAAAAAAAAAAAAAAGTATATAAAGAGTACTTTAAACACTCTTACTCATATCGTAGTATTTCTTATAAAAAGTTATTCCATGTGATGCTTGCCTTGCCCTAGTGTCTTACCACTTGTAGAAAAGCAATGGGCTGTGTAGTTCCAGGTGGAGTATTATCTACTTCACTGTCTGATAAACAATCTGATGCGTCATAGCCATAAAATGCCAATAAATCATGAAATTCAGTCTCCGCTTCCTGAAAAACAAGCAAGATTCTATTTAAAATTAGAGTTTTAAAGGGATTCTACCATTAAAACCTTTTTTTTTGTGGATAAAACATCGGAATAGCCTTTAGAAAGGCTATTTGTCTCTTACCTTTAGACGTGGTCTCCGCTGTGCCGTTTGTTAGAAATATAGTTTTTTACTGGTATGCAAAGGAGTTCTCTCGAAGCGATGGGGGCATCCCCACTGCTGCCAGAGAAGAGTCTCCAGCGCCGCCGCCTCCTTCGTCTGCAGCATCATCTTCAATGTCTTCTTCCGGCGCAGGCTCGTAACTTATAGGCCTCGGGCAGAGCAGACTGCACAGGCCACAGGAAAATGGCTGCTTGCACAGTATTGTTAGCGGCCATTTTACCATGGCCTGTGCGCCTGCGCAGTCTGCTCTGCTTAAGGCCCGAGGGCTAGAAGTTATGAGACTGCGCCGGAAGAAGACACTGAAGATGATGCTGAAGACGAAGAAGGAGGCGGCACTGGAGACACTTCTCTGGCAGCGGTGGGGTCGCCCCCATCGCTGTGAGAGAACTCATTTGCATTCCGGTAAAAAACGGTATTTCTAAGGAACGGTGCAGCGGAGACCACGTCTAAAGGTAAAAGACGAATAGCCTTTCTAAAGGCTATTCTGACGGCTTATCCCCCCAAAAAAGAGGTTTTAATGGTAGGATCCCTTTAAATAAAGGAGCTGCTATCGCCCTCACTGTCCTTTCACCTGTGTGTCCCCAGTGGCCCACGATGGTTCCTGCTCCTCCTGCGCCAGGATCTCAGTTATTCTTAACCCTTTTTAGAAGGAGACCACTGAAAGATAGTATAAAGTAGAAAGGTGAAATGCATGCAGTACTGAATGTAGCCATATGGCGGCCCCACAACACACATCAGTCACACACACATGTAGCATTCCTATCTGAGCCTTGAATGTTTATAGATAATTGGATGAATTAATTTTTTTTTCTACAAAAAAGTGACAGTGGCAGTGACACTGAGGAACTACAGTCACTGGAAATGTGATCAATGATGGGGAGTCTAAACAACAGGAACATTCTGGATGGTTACCATTTGTGTCAACCCTAGCACCTCATAGATTGTAAGCTCTTGCGTGCCTGGCCCTCACTCCATTTGCATGAATTGATAATTTATTATTCTAAAGGCTTGTACTTTTGTCTATATATGAACCTTAGGAAGTGCTGTGAAATATGTTGGCACTATACAAATAAAAATGATATTTTATATCAGAATTATAGTTCTTATTGATGTAAAGACCCCCCTCCATGGATTACTATGCACACTGGCCATCTTCTTTGAGAAGAACACTTTGCGCTGCCATTGTGGAAGATGATGTTAAAGAGGTTTCACTATATATATACACACACAAATTATATATATATATATATATATATATATATATATATATATATATATATGATACACACACACATTACATAGAGGCACATACATATTTTTCAGAACATGCTATCTCCACAGGAAAGTTGACAAAGTCCTTCAGTTCCATACAAGTCCTCGGAGCACACAGATGGCAGCCCATGCCCCTCAGGCTGCTGTTCTCCACAAAGGTCAGTCAGTAGCCCTGCTAGCCCCTGCCACTGTCTAGGTGTTAGCACTCTTACTTTACTCATACACGGGGGGCGGGCACAGCAGCACCACCCTGGGTGCCAGACATTGGCTTCTAATCCTTTATTCAGTGCACAGCAGACACGTGAAGGCTTACGGCAGGGCATGCCGATAGTTCCCACATTCACAGCTCCCACGTCATCTTGACACTCAGTGAATCACCGGCGAGCCTCTCGCTCTCTTCCATGCAACTACATTCCATTCAGCAAGGCAAAACTTCCGCCAGACCCAGCATTTAATGGCTGTCCCCTCCCAGTGGGGTCCCCCCAGGCGGAGTCAGCCCCGGTCGTGCCACACCCTGGTCCCGGTTACCTCCAGCCGCCGAGCACCGGAGCAGGAGGAGCAGCGTGGCCCGGATGTGAGCGGCGAACACGATTGGCAACTGGGCGGAAGAAGGGGCGTGGCCCAGGTAGAGCGTCACGTGACGCGCATAGGCTGAGACCCCTCAGTAGTAATTAGTAGGTATGGAGGGAGTATGTTACCTCATTGGAGAATGTGAGCCGCCGTAGGATGCTCGGCGACATAACGGGAAGTCTCCGCTCACAGCCTCGTGTCACTGAGCGGTGCTGGGAGAAGCGTCTGTGAGACATGGCAGCAGCTTGTTACAATGTAGTGGACGTGAAGGATGTCTTATAGCCGTGTATACGGTGCTGCTCGTAGCAAACAATCAGATTGTAGGGTTTATTTTCTGGTTTGAAACGAGAAATAAAAGCTGTGATCTGATTGGTTGCTATGGTTGGGCATGCTATTTTTGTATTAAATACATCAATTACCCATGAGCTTAGTTTTATGGCTCTTTCCTTAGATAGTTTCATGTATACAGCACCAGCGTGTTCTGTAGTGTTTGTATACACATTGTCTTCACTCACTTCTACCTGTTGCCAATGGGCTGACAACCTGTTCAGACTGTAGGCTTGTAGTGGCTTTGTTGAATTCCCATTCTTTCTCCCATGTTCACATCTGCATCGGAGACACCGTCACAGAATCCGCCAAAAATCAGCAGAGTAAAAAGTCCTTCACAGAGGACCAAAAAAATTTTCAGCAGTTTCTGCTTACAGCAACCAATAAGATTGGAGGTTTTATTGTAGGTTATATTTTATCTCCGCCACTTCATGGCGCACACCTTATACATTATAGTCAGTGGGGTCTCTGTGTGTAACTGCTGTTTCAGCAAACCGTCTCCCTGTCGTTCAAGTGCCCCTGCGGACCTGAACAACGTAGACCACAGCACAGAACTTAAAGGGGCTCTATCATTGGGAAAAGTCATTTTTAGCTAAGCACATACTTGCATATCCTTTAGAAAGGCTATTCCACACCTACCTTTAGTATGTAAATTGCCTCAGTAGTTTATGAATAAGTCTGTTTTTATTCATATGCTAATTAGCCTCCTCCATGCACTTTGGAAGTGTCTGTGTGCACCCTCTCTGCTATTCTCTGTGTATGAGAGCAGAGAGGCTGCTCGAGATGACTCATCTCCCTGCTCTCACACACATAGAGAATAGCAAAGGTTATCACAGACACTTCTGGGTGCATGGAGAAGGCTAATTAGCATATGAATAAAAACAGACTTATTCAAAAACTACTGAGGCTTTTTACATACAAAATGTAGGCGTGAAATAGACTTTCTAAAGGCTATGCAAGTATGTGCTTAACTAAAAATGACTTTTCCCAATGATAGAGCCCCTTTAACCAAAAGGGCATTTTGTTTTACTATTTCTATAAATAGGATTTATTTAAGATCAAGTTTCCAGCTCGATCACGGTAGCAGTTAAGATTTATAACCACATCCAGATTAAATATATAAGGGTAGTAGAAGCCTTTTACTGTCCTCCTGCATTAAAGGGGTAGCAGTACATGACCGTTTTTTAACCATGAAACTGGATCCATGTGGTAGCCAGATTTACCAGCTTGAACTTGGTGGTGGGATTGGGACTCCTAGCAGTATAGTTATCTATGACGGTAGGGGTCCCTGCCTCCCAGCGGCATAGTGTCCTATACCAATTACAGTTCAGAACAGTATGTCGCTGGGAGGCCGGGACTCCTAGCATCATAGATAATTAGGGTGCTAGGAGTCCTGCTCCCGGCACAAAGTTCAAGTTGGTAAATCTGGCTACCTCACGGCTTTCCCATTATGTACCCTGGTGGAGGATATATTGGTTCCGTTAGTTTCGGCAATGATCTCTCCCCACTGTCAGAAGGGCGTTCCTCATAGCTCAGCGTCATCGCTGGGCTGTGAGGAACGTCCACCCTGACAGTACTGTGACATAGCTTGTACTCTCATGGGGGGGGGGGGGGGGGGGGGCATTCCTTATCACCCTGTGATGATGCTGAACTATGAGAAATGACTCCCCAGTACAAGTCTATGGACAAGTTCAGTCTTTGGGGGGCATTTCTCACAGCCTAGCGATGACGCTCAGCTATGAGGACTGGAGAGATCTTGGTGCCGAAACTAACAGATTTCCTCCACTGGGGCACATACTAGGAAAACCAATAGTGTGCTGAATTCAGTGCACTCTCGGTTTTCTAGTAGTATATAAAACTGCACTTTCATGAAGATATGAAAGTTCCTCTTTAAATAGTTTTGGTATTAATATGGCTTAATTTCATTTAAAATCGGTATTTCTAACTGCATAAGTTTACTCCAAGATAAGGCAGGTAGTTATCCTGCATCTCAAAGCCAAAATTTAAGGTTATTTTAGGTGGCAGAGGGATCATTACAGTGCATTAAGTAACCACTGTTTTAGCAAACGTGCTGTCCATCATTCAGCAGACTGAATGACTGAGAGCCCAGTACGGGTGTGAACCTAGCCTTATAGGACAGTGCTGAAGTTTTAGCCAAATTAGTTGGCTAAAAGGGGTAAAACTACCATAGTTAGGCATTGCAGTCTCTTTCAGCTTTTCAGTAGGGCTGTTGGCTCTACTATACTCTAACTATATTGTGTTTCTAGGAAAGGAAGTAAACCATTGTCCAATCAGGTCATTTAAAGGATAAAACAGGCCTTTATTAAATCCTTAAAAGAGCTAAAACACAGAGCAAAAAGTACTTATGCGTTTCAGGGTTCTTGATCAGCCCTTAGTCACTAGCATCTTGCATCATTTGTTTTTACAAATTCAAGGATCCAAAAAGTAAATCTGTTTTAGCTATTGGATTACATGCTGGATTGCTGCCTTTTCTCTATGTCCTAGTTTCCCCGCTCCTCCTTTCATCTGTTTAGACCTGGCTAGATGAAAACTGTGTATGTTTGACATTCCATTTGTAACTGTTTTAAGAACAGTAAGTTACTAAATATAAATGAACAGACTGAGGATAAAATTCTTCAACAAGTAAAAAAGGCAGCAAATAATAATAATGCCATCTTTGTAGGATGAGGGGGGTGAATTTTAACAATTCTGAGGATTGTGTTGAAAGCTGTGAGTTTTTATCCATAATTTCGGATCCTAAAATCCTATTTCTTTCACTTGATTTAACAACATTGGGCAAAAAATAAAGTTAATTTAAAAATAATATCTGCTTGGTTTCTATGAGGAGATAAGTCCAAAACTGGATGTTTGAAATGCAATTCGTGATAAATCTATATTTTGCTACTTGAATTAGCTACTCTGTGAGAAAGGTCGCTCAGTAGAAGCAGTGGTGCGGACTAAAACAGTCAAGACAGGGACACAAACTATGTAGCAAACAGGTTTATTTAAGAAAAACAGAAAAATAAATAAACCTTTACGTCAGGCACAAAAATGAGCAAAATAAAATACAGCCTTAACTTCAGGCAAAATAACGTCAAACAAAATCCTGCTCGTCTGAGCGCTAACTAAACAGGAAAATACTAACTGTACTTGTGGCTTACAACCAACCACACGAATCAACCAAAACAACACAGTACCGTATCAAAAGGTTCTCAGTTTCAGGACAGGCCCAGGTACTTCCTCTCCTCTCAGGATCTGCTCTGAAGTGCAAGTGCTAGCCTTAGGAGCCACACCAGAGGCTGAAACCTATTCCAGACCTGCCCTGGACCACACATAAGTCAGGAATCTGGGGCTGATATAATGGGACTCCAGCACTTTGCCTGTTACCTTCTCACATCTCCCACAGAACAGGCTTATCCAAAAGTTACAGATGCAAGGACTAGGGGTATTATGTGCACAAGAGTAAAGAATTGGTTAAGACACACAAAACAATGAGTTGTTGTAAAGCTACATATTCAGAATTGTCCAAACTCAGCAGTGGGGTTCAGTCTCACTACACAGAATCCCAGGGCCTGTTCTGAGGTCTGTGATCGTCTCCTTAGGTCTTGATCCTGCCTTTGACAGAATCAATTAGTTAGGCTTGTTAGCTGGCATAGGCTGACTTTCGTTATACACTCCAATACTTGTGTATTGGAGTGTATAATACTGAATCAGCGATCAGATCGCTAGTTTATGTTCCCTATTGAGACAAAAAAAATTCACAAATATTAAAAAAATATTTAAAAATAAATAACCCCCATAAGGGGCTGTTCACACTACCACTGGTGACCATCAATAGTGTCCGTTGCTATTGTTCAATGCAAGATTTTAGCAACAGACACTAGCAAAACCGTCACAAATTCATTAAAAATTCCATTGCTTTCAGGCCGGGGCCCCATGGGACGTAAACGCTGAGGGAAAAATTGCGGCGTTTTACAGTGCAAACAAACGGGATGGGATTCATGCGAATCCCATGCCCACTTTGCGGAAAACAACGCAATGCGGACATGCTTGATTTGCAAAGCTGTTGCAGCTTTGCAAATCGCAGCATGTCAATTATATCTACGGAAACGCCGACGGCTTTCCCGTAGATATAATGTTAAGAGAAAGTCCTCAGAGGAAAACTCCGTGAACTTTCTCTTCAAAGCGCTGCGGAAAGAACCGCAATACGTTCACACAGCGGTTCTTCCCACAGCGCTTTAGTGCTGCGGATATGGCCCTTGGGGCCTTAGTCTCAAAGGGATTTTGTCTGGTGTCCTTTAGTGTCCGTTTACACCAGAGGTTCTCAAACTTATTTTGTCTACCGCCCACTTCGAGAATTAATTATTTTCTAGCGCCCCCTCCCCCAATTTTTTTACTTTACTACATCTTAAGAATCACAATCGCAGTCATTATGTTAATATTGGAGCTTACCGCCATCTATGGTACAGTTTGACAACTTTTGGACAGGAAATAGTTACTGTCTAGTCCCATAGATGGTGTTACACGAGGAAACGCGCATTAAGCGTAAAGGAGCGGTAAAGTTTGTGTTAAAAGCAAGAAAACAATTTTAAAGGGGTAGCCTCATGAAGCTTGATCCGCCTTCTAAGCTGCCTAAAAATCTTCTTTCTTCCTGTTTGCTTGTGTCAATTAGCCCCGCCCCCAAATTAGCGTGCAGCTCCGTCCACCATATAGCGTGATCCTATGGGATGACTGAAGGGCCTGTGATGTCATCAAAAGGTCCTGTAGACTTGGATTTACCTTGTACAGAGTTTCCTAAAGGACCTGGCTCCTCTGCCCACTAGCAGCCTGCTCTATATAATAAAGCTTTATCCTAGTGAACAGAGAGACCAGGTCCTTTAGCCCAGTAGGATTTAGACTGCTTTATATAAGAAAGCAGCACTTATTCCACAGCAGGGAGCTAGGTGATGTGTATGTGATGTGTATGTGTGGTGCAGACACAGGCTGGCTCCGTACACTCAGCCCCCCCCCTCTCTCCCCCCACACAGCAGGGAGCTACGTCATGTGGCTCCCTCAGCAATGAGCAGGGGGCCAGGTGCTAGTGTCCAGAATGAAGTGAATAAAGCAAGATAGTGGACAAACAAAGCAGTTTTGCTGAAGCAGTGTATTTAGGAAAAGTCTTAAATCCACATTAACAAGCAGTATAGATAGAATCATTGTTATACCACCCCTTTAAATTAGCCATCGCCCCCCTAAACCGCTTCAACGCCCCCCAATCTTCTCTGTGCCCTTTACTGCCCCCCTATAGGCCTCCAACACCCACAAGGGGGCGTTATCGCCCACTTTGAGAAAGACTGGTTTACACCAAATCCATCACATGTCCGCTATTTTTCACAGACAAAAAAATCCTGTATGTACAACTTTGTGTCTGAACAAAAAAAAAAAAAAAACGTTTTCCAGGTGGAGGGGCTGCATACGGACACTGGCGGTTAGCTTTAATAACCCATTCGGGGGGCGTGGCTTCAGCACCGATGGAGTAGGACGCGTTTCACTCGAGCTCCTACCCTGCCGGCTCTGCAAACGGGACTCATCGCTGACTCTTCCTACTTCATGGGCAGAAAAGGTACCCAGGTTTCCTCCTCAGCTCCTCCTGCGCCTGGAGACCTCTCCCGCCAGCCTACCTTACCCGCTCTCCTCAAGCCCGGCGTCTCCATCCTCCACGCGGCGGCGGCCATATTGCCACCAGGCCATGCTGCTTCCTCCAGCCTCAACCATTCCGGCGCCCGGCCCCGCTGAAGGTTCCTTGCTTCCCCTGGAAGAGTGAGCATCCCCACAGCGCTCCTCACCGGCGGCTCCCCAGAACTTTTGCCGCTCAGCCTTGCAGCCTCTCTCCTCCATCATGGCGGCCTCCTCCATAAAGGTATTGGGAAAGGGGAACGTGGGCTCTCCACCATCTTTAGCCCCTCCCCCAACGTGCTCCTGCTGCTGAACGTACTCCTGCTGCTGAGGCTCTCCTGCCTCTTTCCCTGGGGGTTTCAGCCATCTCTATTCCCTCCATGGTTCCCCCGCAGGACTCAGGGCTCAGGGGCTTCCTCTCCCTGGCAGCCCCCTGCTCCTGCACTCCACTCAGCTGCTGCCACAAGCTGCATGGACAAAGATGACCGACTTAGGGGCGACTCTGTTACTATTCCTCTATGCACAGGCTACTCAACCCTCTCCTCCTCTGCTCTCTTAGGCTATTGGACTGTCCACTAGACCACTTCCCTGGTTGGAATACCTTGCTCACCTTCCTTCTAAAGACTTTGCTTCAATGGTTGCTACTGTTACTGCTGCTTGCCGCACAGAAATACGCACAGAAATTGCGGTTCTAAGGGAAGATTTTCAACACATTGCACATCGGGACGAATCCCTGGAGGATGAGCATGACCAGACCCATGTCCATCTCTCTCAGCTCCAGGACACTGTTCTCTCCCACTCTCAGGCCTTTAGTGACATGCAGCATCACCTGGAGGACCTGGATAATCGGGGCAGACAGAATAACATCAGGGTCAAGGGGCTCCCTGAAGCCACTCATGACGAGGACTTGTATGCTACCCTGGAGGCGATCTTTAATTCTGTTCTACAGGAACCTCTGACCCACAAAATTAAACTGGATCGAACCCACAGAGCTCTCCGCCCGAAAGGAACTGGCCCTAACCCGCGTGATGTGGTCTGCCGTGTCCATGACTTTTCTGTAAAGGAGGCTATACTGTCCAAGGCTCGTAGTCTCAAGGACATTGACTTTGATGGGGCTAAGATTCAGCTCTATCAAGATCTCTCGTTGATCATCCTGCAAAAGAGGAGGTATCTCCGTCCCCTACTCCAGCTCCTTCGCGACCGCCAAATTCCATATTGCTGGGGCTTTCCTTTTGCACTGACGGCCAGACATGAGGGACGTTCTGCTACTCTTCGAGTCTACTCGGACCTGGAATCCTTCTGTGCCTCCCTGGATATTCCTCCTCCGGATTTAACTAACTGGGAACTCCCGTCTCCGCCTCCTCCTTTGCCTCAAGTCTGGACTGTCCAGAGGCCTAAGAGACGTCAGCTGGGATCTTCTCCTGGCTTTACACCCCTGATGGCCTGCGTTTACGTTCCTCTTCCTTGTTTTCCACGAGGTCTCCTGACCCGATGGGTGAGTCCACTTCTAATCTGCCGCTGTCCCATAACTGTAGTCCCCCATGGTTAGGTGCGTGACAATTAATGTCAAGGGCCTGGGCTCCGACGCTAAGCAGCGTCTTGTTCTTAGGGAACTCCGTTCTCTGCGCGCTGATGTAGCATTCCTGCAAGAGACCCACTTTGATCACTCAGGCACGTTTAAGTTTGCTAGGCATCACTTCCAGACTGCTTTTTCTGCTTTTCATGATTGGCGCAAGGCGGGGGTCGCTATACTCCTGTCCCGTTCGTGCCTGATTTCAGTAACGGCGGCCCACCTTGACCCAGGAGGACGATTTGTCATCCTGGAGGGTCTTCTCCATGGTACCCCCATTGTCCTATGTAACCTCTACGTCCCTAAATCTGTCCAAATTTCCTTCTTGCGTCGAGTCCTCTCCCATCTGAGTTCTCTTTCCCCGGCGACTTTAACATGAGCTTCTCCCAACGGGTAGATCGTCACTCGTTCTCCTCAACTCAGGCCCCCGCCAACAAGCTCTTCTGGCCCGCGAATTTCGTCGGCTGATCCGATCTCATTCCATCTATGACCTTTGGCGTGTAGACAATCCCTCGTCCCGTTCTTATACTTTTTTCTCTCACCCCCATAATATGCATACATGCATTGACTATTTCTTTGGGAATGCCCCGGCCCTCCGCCAGCTCACAGACGCTGACATTGGCCCCCTATCATGGTCTGATCATGCCCCAGTAGTTATTACCCTCTCTCCTGCCCCGCGGGCAGTGCGCCGCTGCCACTGGCGTCTAAATGAGACCCTGCTTAAATCTTCCTCTTCACTAGAAGTCTTGCGCTCCCATTTAACTGATTACTTTAATGAGAACTTAGGTTCAGTAGACTCTCCCGCGGTGCTCTGGGAAGCCCATAAGGCTGTGATGAGGGGCCATTGTATCGCATTGGCATCTAAACTCAAGAAAGATTGACTGGCCCAGGAGCATCTTATCCGCGCTTGGATTTCTTCCCTAATGGCCTCTCTTGCGACCCGCCCATCCCTGGGGGTCCTCCGCCGCCTGGTCCTTGCCAGGGCTGATCTCCGATCTTTGGAGACCCACTATGTACAACGTCTTCTCCTCTACTCGCGTCAATGTTACTTTGAGCGAGGCAATAAACCGCACACATTATTGGCCAGGGATCAGAGGTCGTCTTCCACCCCCCATTCTGTGTTCGACTCCGTGGGCGTCCTTCAACACCACCCTGACGCTGTAGCCCAAGCTTTCCAGTCCTATTACTCTAAATTGTATAATTTACCCCCTCCGAAGGCGCTTGCTCAGGTGGACGGCCCCTCTAGTTTGGCTGCCTACCACGCAGACTGTCATCTACCGCAACTCTCCTCTTCCACTTTGGCTTTCCTAAACTCTCCTATCACGGCTGAGGAGCTAGCAGACGTTCTGAAGGACCTCCCTACCGGTAAATCTCCAGGCCCGGATGGGTTCACTTATTACTACTACAAAGCCTTTCAGAACGAACTCTCTGCTCACCTCTTGACTCTCTTTAACTCCTTTCTCGCAGGCTCCCCGATCCCTCCTTCGACGTCCAGTTCCCTCCTTACGCTTATTCCTAAACCGGGTAAGGACCCTCAGTATTGTGCTAATTATCGCCCATTAGCCTTGTTAAATACTGACCTGAAACTCTTCACTAAACTTTTGGCGAACAGATTGAACGATTGGCTTCCTCTCCTTGTTCATAAGGACCAGGTTGGTTTTGTCCCCTGCCGTCAGGGTTGCGACAACACTAGGAGAGCAGTGGACTTGGTAGAGATAGCCAATCACCACTCTATCCCGGCTCTACTCCTGAGCTTGGATGCCAAAAAGGCCTTCAATCGTCTAGACTGGGCGTTTACGCAGGAAACTCTAAAGGCCTTTGGGTTCTCGGGCCTCTTCCTAATGGCTATTTGGGCTCTCTACTCCCACCCCTCAGCAGCGATTAACCTTCCCCATGCCTCTTCTCCTTCTTTCTCCATTCGAAATGGTACTCGCCAGGGCTGCCCCCTATCTCCCTTAATTTTTGCCTTATGTATTGAACCCTTGGCGGCTAGGATCCATTGTGATCCTGCTGTTAAGGGAATTCTGGTTCGGGAAAAGATATTTAAAGTTTCCCTGTTCAGCGATGATGTTCTCCTCACCCTTTCTTCTCCCCACACCACTCTCCTTAACCTGTTACGACTTCTCACGACGTACGTCGACTTTTCGGGGTACAAGGTGAATCCTTCAAAAACTGAGGCGCTCCCTTTCAACATCCCATGCGACGACGTTACGCTTCTCCGCTCCAATTTTGACTTCCAGTGGCGATCGTCCTCTATATGTTATTTGGGGATCCAGATTTCCCCCTCTTATCATACCCTCTACTTGGTCAATTACCCAGGTTTATTCCGCGACCTACGGTCCCTTTTGGATAGGTGGCAGTCCCTCCCTATCTCTTTACTGGGGAGGATTGCAGCAGTAAAAATTACCCTCCTACTGAAACTTCTCTATTACTTCAAGATGCTTCCCGTCGCAGTCCCGCAAAATGATCTTCGCGTCTTGCAGAAAGCTATCTTTTGCTTTATTTGGTAGGCTAAGCATCACTGAATCCCCCGATCAGTTATGTTGATGAGGTGGGAGTCTAGGGGTTTGGCTGTCCCAGATCTTCTACACTACTACTGGGCGACCCACCTGTGTTGTGTCCCGTTCTGGGCTTCTGTACCGGCATACACCAGATGGGCAGAAATAGAAAAGCTCTGGTTGGCTCCCATGCACCCCAATGCTTTACTGTGGGTTGGCTTCCTCCCCACTCCTACCTCCCCCTATTTGCTCGGCCCTATCTGTTTTACTCGCTCCATTTGGTCCACGTGTAACGCTAAGTTCGCTCTGGCATCCCCACGCTCGTCCATGGTGTCTGTCCTATATAATCCTCTTCTACCTGACAGTTTGTCACCCGCCATGGTGAGAGTGTGGTCCACCGCGGGCCTTTTCCGGATTGCTGATATGACTGACCCTGTGACATTGGAGGTTAGGCCCTTTGATAACTTTGTACATACCGTCTGCCTCCCTCCGGGCGAATGGATTCATTATTCCCAGGTAGTTCACTTTGTCCGCTCCCTCTATGGTTCCATTAGAGTCTCCCTCCCTACATCCTTTGAAAGATTCTGTCGGGCTGGTGCTTCCACGAGGGGTCTCATATCCTATGTATACCAGCTTCTTGTCTCTCAGACGACTGTTAAAATCCTATTTGGTATCGCTATATGGCCAAATGGGAGGAGGCGTTGGGCACCCCCATCTCCCAGGGACTGTGGCAGATTATCTGGTCTCGTGCTCAAAAATTGTCCCAGTGCATTACCAATAGGGATAAGCAATATAAACTTTTGATGCACTGGTATCACACCCCGGCTCTCCTCCATACTCTTAACCCTGCGCTCCCCTCATGGTGTTGGCGTTGCAACGCCACATTGGGTACATTATTTCACATTTTCTGGTCTTGTCCTCTTGTCCTGGGTTTCTGGGGGGAGGTGAAAGCTCTGATGGATGCCCTCTTCATACAGGGGGTCACTTTAGATCCCCTTATATATCACTGAACCTCCCTCCTAGGCACCTGGGTAGCAAGACTTCCAGACTATTTCTTCATCTTTGTACAGCCGCAAAAACCCTTATTGCAAAACACTGGAGGAGTGTCAACTCTTCCTCAGGCGCTGATCTTATGGCCTGAATTAAGGATGTGCGGAGCCTTGAGTTTCTCACTGCTAGCCTCAACAATACACTGGACGCCTTCAACTCTATTTGGTTTCCTTGGGACGCTCACTGTGTGCTGAGTAGCCTCTAACTTTGGACCTTTCTCCCCCCCCCCCCCTTTCCCCCTGTCTCTGTATGTCTGTTATTACCCCTTCTGTTGCTCTGTTGCTGAGTTTTATGCCTGTTTTGACTTTGGGACCTGGTAGTATCACCTTTCCTTCCTAATCTTGATACTTGTTTGCCATGTTTCCTTCTTGTATTGTTACTTATATTTGAAAAATTTCAATAAAAATTACAGTTGAAAAAAAAAAACAAAAAAAAACATTCAAATGAATGGGTTTTAAATCGGACTGCCAGCAAACCGTCCCCTGTCCAGTTTGCCAAGTGTTTAGGACGGAAACACCTGGGCGGACAGCAGCAGTAGTGTAAACGCCCCCTAACTGGTGCTAACATGTCCATTTTTTTAAACTCATACATTAAATGGATCAGTTAAAAAAAACGGACACATTAATATCAGTTAGTGTCGATGTCTCGAATGATAGGTGTCCATTTTTTGATTTTTTTTTGGGGGGGTTGTGGACACTGTCAGAACAGACATCCAACGGTAGTGTGAACCCACCTTAAAATGATCCTTTTACTATAAATGATGTAAAACAAAACATTGTGCATAATACAGTCCTATGAAAAAGTTTGGGCACCCCTATTAATCTTAATCATTTTTAGTTGTAAATATTTTGGTGTTTGCAGCAGCCATTTCAGTTTGATATATCTAATAAGGGGGCGTTCACACTACCGTCGGTGTCCGACAGGTAGTGTCCGCTCCTAGTGTCAGCTCAAAATCTGGCACGGACATTAGGAGCGGACACTAGCTGTGTCTGTGACACCTGTAATTTATTTAAATAGTCATCGGGTGCGTTCTTTTGCACTCCGTGCCCTTCCTTCACTGTCCGCATGTAAAAATGTCCAACTTTTCAAGCAGGCAGAAAAACCCAATTGTAGGTCCTGTAGGCTGCAATGCAACTGTATTGCAGTCTATGGGATTTTTGCTCTGTTACTATTGTGGCTGTCTTTTGACCTATGGCAGGCCTGGAAACCAAATGAGCGCTAGTCGACACAGTTTGTCACCCCAGACTTTGGATGTGAAGTTCAATCGTATATACTGTATTACTGTGCACTATTCTTTAATCAGATGACTGACTCGTCTGTGCAGATGTTTGCCCTGCAGTAACATTTGTTCTATCCCCATGTACTTTGCCAGTGTAATAGACCGATGCAAGCAAGCACCATCACTGAAAGGACACATCAGTTATCAATCCTGGCTTGTAATAGGACCCATACATTTTAGATAGCTGTCTGTGAATGAGTGTCTAGCTGACAGCCATCTTGTTCAACTCCCATATACACAACTATGCTCAGCCAAGCCAAACAAACAAAGGCCTATATATTATAGACCCCCATAAATCACCCTATTTTCAAAACTGCATAAATCAAAACAATTTGTTAAGGGGAGTAGTTACGACACTAGGTGTTTGAAAAGCAGATTTAGCTGGAATAGTTTTCAGGTGCCATGTCTCATTCGTAAAGCCCCTACAGTACCAATGCATTGGAAATCTTCCAAAAGTGACCCCATTTTTTGAAACTACACCCCTGACAAAATGTATCAGGGAGTATAGTGAGCATTTTGACCCCACAGCCATTTCACAAATTTTATTAACTTTGGGATGTGAAAATGAAAAATTGCTAAAACATTACTGTATACCCAACGTTTCCATTTTCACAAGGGGTTAAAAAAGAAGAAAACCCTAAAGTTTGTTAAACAATTGCTCCTAAACATGGCAGTACTCCATATTTGGTCGTAATCTGCTGTATGGGAACATGGGTGGGCTTGGATCTCGGAATTAGTAACGGGTCTCTACTGTATAATACAGCAGAGACCCAGCGGCTATGGCAGTCGCTCATTTACTGAAAGGATGCCACGTTTAAACACCTGACATCTGCCGTACTATTAGGGTGGATTTTTGGGAATGGGTTAACAAATGCACCTGTAAATCCTGCCAGCCAATCCCAAGCAGCTCATATTTATTTTAATCTCAGCCATTTTCACTGCGCTTAAGCAATAAGGTTCTTGGATATTCAGTAGCTGTGAGGGTTTGCTAGTTAGATAACACCCTTGGGTCGTACTTGATGAGCCACGCACTAATTAATTTTGCTGACCCCCACATAAAAATTATTATAGTGGTACAATTATCTCAGTATTACAGCGGTGTGAAAGTGGTCAAATTTATATTCATATGTTCATTAGATGCTCTGGTTGAAGCTTCAATTGCATAAAAAATAGTGTAACAAGTGCAGTAGAATGTCAAGACCTCTATATACAGTATAATGCTCCTTAGTGTCCCCTGTACACGTATAATACCCCTTAGGGTATGTTCACACGGACGAAAAGGTTGCGGAAACCTTTTCTGCCGTGTGAACATTCCGTGCTGCTCGCCACAATGGAATGCCGATGCAACATTGGTATTCCGTCGTAGCATCCTGCTCCTGTGTAGGCCCAAATGAATGGGCCTGCAGTGGAGCATGTCTCGAGCTGCGGATGCTGCGGCTGATTTAGCCGTGGAATCTGCAGCAAGATAGGGCATGTCGCTACTAGATAGCGGAAAAAAGAAGCGAGCGACTCCCATGAGCCATTTATGGCAGCCGATTTTGAGGCGGATTCCGTGTCAAAATACGCTGCCAAAAAACTTTTTGTAAACTAGCCCTATACACAGTATAATGGGTCTTATTGTCCCTATACACTGCTCCTTAGTTCTCCTTTACACAGAATTATGCCCCCAGTATGTTCCCCACAAAGTATGATGTCTAATTTGTGTTGCAAATTAGCATATTTCCCACCTTTGCACCGTTTGCTTTATTAGCAATGATCACTCCGCCCCATTTTGTCATTCCTCCGACATTTGCACAACACAGTCAGTGTTGGACCATATGACTGACTGTACATGGCACTCATTCTCCTCCACTACTCCTGCATTAGTTTTTAGAGCACAGTGTGCTATTATAAGGAGCCTGAGTGACATGTATAGTCACATGGTCCTCCACTCATTGCTTAATTATGGTTGAGATTGGTACATGCAGGTGCCAGCAGGATGACAAAATGGAGGCGGAGCCAAATCCTGCACATGCGCTGTTCACTCCTGTAGGAATACAATAAAGATGGCCAGTGGAGCATGCGCTATACGCTCGGCCTAAATCCAAAATGGCTGTGTGTACTGCGCATGCACGGGACTTGGTTCCCACTGAAGACAGAGGCGACTGCTACGCAGTGAAGAGAATGATGAGAAGAGCTGATCTGCATAAAGGAACGGACCAGGAGGCGGCATCAATGGTATGACACTGTGGTGATGCTCCCTGAGCTTCATTTACAAATTTGCCAAAAATGATATAATACAAAGACGGCTGCGAGCAGGAGAGAAAGAGAAGTAGGACTAGAATAGCCTTTCTAAAGGCTATTCCAATGTGTCTTTACTTAAAAAACAAAATCCCCAATGATAGACTACTTTTAAACTTTAAAACATGTCAGCAGTGTGTGTTAACAAGGGCATGACAAATATATACTAGTGACAGTGGAAGTGTGTCCCATAGTACTCAAACTAAGAAAAAATGCCAATCGCCTAACATGTCTGTTTTAAAAAAAACATTTGTGTTCTTATAATTTAACAACTCTGGATCATGGTTTCTTAAAGCTCTACAATAGAGACACAATATACTCTACATTTGCTCTAAAAAGGCTGCTACCACATGAAAGCATGGAAAAAACAAAAAAGACCTAAAGCAGCCCATGGGCCTCGGCCTTCTTTACAGCCCCTGGGAGGGCACAAGACTTGATGTTAAATAAAACCCTAGAAGAGAGGAAGATGCAAATTTTCTGGGGATTAGAGATATATGGGAATCTTAGAGAAAAAAGAAAAATTCTGAATAATGTATGCACAGATATATTAACCTCTTCCTGACATTCAACGTAAAGACCAAGCCATTTATTGCTTTTGTGTATCTGTTTTTCCCTCCCCACCTTCCAAGAGCCATGACTACTCTATGACGAGCCTCAATATCTATGCAGCGAAAGTTCAATAGACTGCTATACAGTTGTATTGAAGCCTGTAGGACACGCATTCAAAAGTTTGCAGGTTCAAGCCTTCTAGCAGCCTAAAAAATATAAAAAAAACCTAAAAATTCTAATCATCCACCTTCCATAGATTTTAAATAAAAATAAATAAATTATACACTCTGACATCCAAAATTGCTTAGTCTACAAACATATAAATATAGTTTTATTTATTTTTATGTTTTATATGGTGAATGCCGTAGTGGGAATAAAAAATTGAAAGAGCCAACTATCGTTTTTTATCACCATTTCACCTCACATAAAAATTTTACTAAAAAGTGATTAAAACATTAGACAGTCCCCAAAATAGTATCACAAAAGAGTACATTTGAACCCGAAAGATGTCTTATAGTCCTATAAGTTATAGGTGTCAGGCAGTCCTAAAATGATTATTGTTTTATTTTTTGCAAAATTTTGAGGAGTTAAAGCGTAAAATATATATATATATATATATATATATATATATATATATATATATATATATATATAATAAATTTAGTATACTTTAAATCATACCAACTCATAGAATACAGGTGACATGTCATTTTGGCTGCACAATGAACGCCGTAATAACAAACCCCATAACAAAAGTTGCACAAATGCAGTTTTTTTTTTCAATTCAACCCCATGCTGAATTTTTATTTAAGTTTCCCAGTACAGTGTATGGAATACTCACTGGTACCATTATAAAGTACAATTTGTCCCGCAAACATTAGTCCCTCATACGGCTTCATGAGTGGAAACATAAAATCATTATGGGGTTTGGAAGGCGGGAAGCCAAAATTGAAAGTTGAAAAATGCAGTGTCAGCTAAGATTGTGGAGTATATGACTCACTCTTCATCTCAGCAAAATGGTGATAGTGACACCATGACTTTAAGCCAGATTTCAGCAACTTCAGTGCATTCTGCCTTACCTGATGTTCTGAAAATAATTAAAGAGGTTGTTTAGGATAACTAGTTTTTTTTATAAGGCTGGGGAAGGTGAAAAAACTAAAAAAAGACATACCTGTCCCTGGTCCTCCAGCATCTCCCAGTCCTGCTGCTCCAGTGTTTTCTTTTTCTTCTTAGGTGTTGTTTTTTACATTTTTTTCCACCTTCCCCGGTCTCATAATAAGAAAATGGTTATAGTGGACGACCCCTTTAATTGTCTGTTCTGAAATCTTCGTCACTGACGTCTACATTGTTAATTACATAGTTAGTACATTTGAAAAAGAGAGTACATCAAGTTCATTCAAGGAATGGGACAAGGTCATCGGTAAAGGGGAAGTGGTGTGGGAAACAAGAATCCTATGCAGTGATATAAACATT
The DNA here is from genome assembly GCF_031893055.1 of Leptodactylus fuscus. Lineage (NCBI taxonomy): Eukaryota > Metazoa > Chordata > Amphibia > Anura > Leptodactylidae > Leptodactylus > Leptodactylus fuscus. The sequence continues at coordinate 197,241,519 of NC_134265.1, forward strand.
AAAGGGGTATTCCCATGTACATATCATATCTATATTTGTAGATAATTAAAAGTTAAACATTTTTGCAATTCTGCCGAGTTTTAAAGATTTTCTCTAACTTTCTTAGTGGTGACAGTCTGTTGTCTTGATCGGTTGCCAATGGTTACGACCACTAATGCAGAAACTTTCTATGGTCTGGGACTTGTCAAGAACCAGCTATGATTTTCTTATTGTAGCCGGGTTATCAGGCAGGGACACTACATGTATCAGAAGATATCCCGGCCACAATAAGGACATCATGGCTGATTTTCTGACCTTAGAAAGTTTCTGCATTGGTGGTCGTATCCATGGCAACCCATCAAGATAACAGACTGTCACCACTAAGAAAGTTAGAGGAAATTTTTAAAACTCTGCAGAATTTTTAATTACTTACATTTGCAAAAATGTTTAACTTTTTATCATCTACAAATTAAAAAATAATTATGTAGATGGGAATACCCCTTTAATGTTATTTTTCTGGAAGATGGTAGATAGGACAACTTCATCCCATATTTTTGTATGAGTCATATATATATATATATATATATATATATATATATATATATTCCATTACAGGAATGCTAAACTCTTAAAACAAAGAATAAATACAAAGATATGCATGACATTATCTTTACACAAGTCTAAGGATTAGCTGTAAAACTGCAGTTCTGAACAGTTTAGCTGGAATCTTACAGACCTAGATTGGTCAGACAGTGCTTCCAGCGCCATAACTAGTCAGGGACTGCTTACATGCGCTAGTATGACATCACAGCAAGCTTGGGAGGGGGCAGAACTTATTGTTGAGAGGAGGGGATTGTTTTCCAATCACTATAATTATGTAATGTAGTGCTATTGAGAAAAAGCAGATCCAAAATATGAATTATACCAGGGGCGGTTCACATGGTATTCACCTACTTTGTTGAAACCACCCAGCTTCCCAAGATTTCTGTAAGTCAAAACTACCTAGCTGTGACATAACTTATATATATATATACTAGCTGGTACCCGCGACTTCGTCTGCGGTGATTGTAGAAGTGGGTATATACAGGCATGGGTGAGGTTTTCTTTTTTTTTTTTTAAATGTAGATTGTGAGCCCCACATAGAGCTCACAATGTACATTTTTTCCCTATCAGTATGTCTTTGGAATATGGGATGGAAATCCATGCAAACATGGGGAGAACATACAAACTCCTTGCAGATGTTTTTTTTGCCCTTGGCGGGATTTGAACACCAGGGCTCCAGCGCTGCAAGGCTACAGTGCTAACCACTGAGCCACCATGTGGCCCCTGTGGGTAAGGTTTTCGTACTGTGTATAAGGTGTGGGATATGAAATGTAACTTTGTATCTTGTTTTTGCTGTAATTCAGAGAATATGTAAGACTTTTGTGTTGGATGTAATTTGTATTTGAGCTGCTATACGGTGTCGTGAGAAACGTTACATAGTGACTTTGGGACAGAAGTATTTGAAGTTAACCCCTTCCCGTCGATGGCATTTTTTGATTTTGGTTTTTCATTTTTGACTCCCCTCCTTCTAAACCCCATAACTTTTTTATTTCTCCGCTCCCAGAGCCATATGAGGGCTTCATTTTTCCTGGGACAAATTTTTCTTCATGATGCCGCCATTATTTATTCTATATAATGTACTGGGAAGCAGGGAAAAAATTCTGAATGGGGTGGATTTGACAAAAAAAATGCATTTCTGCGACTTTCTTACGGGCTTTGGTTTTACGGCGTTCACTGTGCAACCAAAATGACATGTCCCCTGTATTCTGTGTTTTGTTACGATTCCGGGGATACCAAATTTATATGGTTTTATTTACATTTTGACCCCTTAAAAAAATCCAAAACTATGTTCAAACATTTTTTTTTGAAAAGTCGTCATATTCCGACAGCCGTAATTTTTTTATACGTCCGTGTACGGGGGTGTATAGGGCGTCTTTTTTTGCGGGGTTGGGTGTACTTTTTAGTTCTACTATTTTCGGGAAATGTTATTGCTTTGATCACTTTTTATTTAAATTTTTATCAGAATCAAAAGAGTGAAAAAACGGTGGTTTGGCACTTTTGACCATTTTTCCCGCTATGGCGTTTACCGAACAGGAAAAATATTTGTATAGCTTTGTAGAGCGGGCGATTTCGGACGTGGGGATACCTAACATGTATGTGTTTCACAGTTTTTAACTACTTTTATATGTGTTCTAGGGAAAGGGGGGTGATTTGAATTTTTAATCCTTTTTATTTGTTTTTATATTTTTTTTTACTTTTTTTTAAACTTTTTTTTTGCATTTATTAGACTTCCTAGGGGTTTTGACATGGGTGGGCGGTGTCGCGGATTGTCAGAGCGGTGGGGGTCGGCAAACATGGCTGCTCCGGAGCGTTAAAGAGCGCCTCCTGGAGTATCGTTAAGGGGAGGGGCAAAGTGGTAAAGTATATGTATATGAGATTGTGTGGGGTTAGGGGCTAGGCTGCAGAGGGCAATATGAATTTTGTGGCTTGCTATGGTCCAAAGTGTGTGAGATTGCAGAGATGGTGGTGTGAGTTTGGGTTTTGTGGGGGTCCTGGCACAAACGTATGTGCGCTGTTGTGACGAACAGTAGCCTATTGCGCAATCGAGTGTAGTGACTATGTTTGTGGAAAATTTCAGCCAAATCGGTCGAGCGGGTTTTGCGTGATTGAGGAACAAACATCCAAACATCCAAACACACAAACCCACAAACATCCAAACTCACAAACTTTCACATTTATAATATTAATAGGATATATATATATTTATATTTATTTATTTAATACTTTTGTGCAGAGGCGTAACTAGGAATTGCGGGGCCCCGTGGCAAACTTTTCACATGCCCCCTCCCCCGACCTGCACGCTCTATTATGCCCCATAGAGGCCCCTGTACACAATATTATCCCCCATAGTGGCCCCTGCACACTGTATTATGTCCCATAGTGGCCCCTGCACACAGTATTATGTCCATTAGTGGCCCCTGCACACAGTATTATGTCCATTAGTGGCCCCTGCACACAGTATTATGTCCCTCAGTGGCCCCTGCACACACTATTATGTCCCTCAGTGAGACTATGGGGATGATTATAATACCAAACTTCCCAGCAGCCAACCTTTAAAATAACAACACAAACTCTGAAGTGTGTTTTAAGCTGGGATTGGCCACAGCGTATTTTATTGATTTAAAAAATTTAAATGCGAACGGATTTAAATGAAAAACCAGAGAAAAAACATCATGCCCCGCCTCTTCCTCCATGTCTTCACCCGTATGTTGACTGCTACATGAAGCGGTAATGTGGGCTAATCTTCATTAACCGGGGCATGAACCTTACGCCACGCTGCGAAAACTGAAATAAAAGAAAAGAAAGCGAAAAACAAGGAAAAAAAAAACAAAAAAAAACAAAAACAAAAGAAACACAAAACGAAAACCGCAGGGGTAGGGTGGGAGGGAGTTTCTCTCACCACAGGATGGTAGAAGGTGCTAGGCTCCACCCACGTAACTGTGTTAAATAAACTTAACTCCGCCTCCAACTCCGCCTTACACCACTCCCACTGAACGGCCCGAAAGGACGCCAAAACCAAACCAAAACAAGGAGGGTGAAGGTGAGGTCAAATCATTATTTACCAAAAAACTACCTTGTCCTTTGCTGCTGGATTAACCCCTTGTATGCCACTGGACAAAAAAAACCCATAGTCTCAGCCCTTCTCGCTAATCTCTTCGAGGGCTACCACCCCTTCACACAGTATTATCCCCCATAGTGGCCCCTGCACACAGTATTATGTCCCTTAGTGGCCCCTGCACACAGTATTATAGCTCATAGTGGCCTCTGCACACAGTATTATGCCCCACTGTGGACACCCATAAACAATTATTATACTCTATTATACTCAATTATTATACTCTTTTCAGACCCCAGAGTATAATAATCGGAGACCCAGGGGGAGAAAAACATAAAAAAACTCCATCTTCAATGACATCAGACGTCACATGACCCGGGACGCAGGCCGGGGTCATGAGACGTCAGACGACTAGCCCTGAAGCCTGCCCGTGGAGAGGTAAGTAACAGTGTTTTTTATGTTTCTTATCTCTCCCAGGCCTCCAATCATTATACTCGGGGGTCTGAAAAGACCCCCGAGTATAATGATAGTGTTTGTGGGGCCCGCGGAGTCGCTTACTAATCCCGGCCCTGCCAGGATCGGTAAGTAAATAGGGCCCGTTACCAGCTGGAGTAACTCCAGCCTGTAACGGCCTATTAAGAAAAAATAAAAAACTACAGTGGTAGCGGCTGTCACCAGGCCCCTAATGTCCCGGGCCCTGTGGCAGCTGCCTCTGCTGCTACCGTATGGTGGTAGTTACGCCACTTCTTTTGTGTCAAAAAGGCAACAGTACTGTAGTTATGAAACCTCTATGGCTGACCTGAAATATTACCTTTGCAAATCACCCAACATCCCCAGAGAAGGCAAAACTAGTTATCTGCATTATAACTTAGAAAGAGATATACTGTTTATAGTTAAGATTTTGCTGTAGTAGCAGAAGTCTATATTACATCACTAAATGGCATGTAACCCAGCTTTCCAGGGACCCTCAAAGACACATCTGTAAGTTAAAGAGGACCTTTCATGTCCTTGAGCGCATGCAGTTTTATATATTGCTAAAAAGCCGACAGTGAGCCGAATTCAGCGCACTGTCGGCTTTCCCGTTATGTGCACCGGGGGAAGAGATATCGGTGCATTACAGAATACAGAGAAAAGACCTGCAAGCAGGACTTTTTTTTCTCCACATTTTTCAGCATTTTTAGGCAGAAACCTTGCGGACTCCATTATAGTCTTTGAGGTCTGTGGGTAACCATTTTTTAAGCAGAACGCTAGTTTGAGCCTAGCATTATGGGTATATTTAATATACGGCTGTCCCTATTTATATTATATTCTGTAGTCCTTATTACAGCTCAACATGCTATGTCATACCTCCCAACTTTTGAAGAACCGAAAGAGGGACAAAATGTGCGGCGCGCGCCACTGCATATTTAGCCCTGCCCACTTTTATGTTGACTCCGCCCATTCTCATTCATTTTTCTTGTGCCCGCACACAGTATAATCCTCCTACAGTCACCCGTAAATTATGTCCCCCCTCTATCTCTCCCCCAGTTTCATATACACCCTTCATCTGCCCCCAGTTTCATGTCCCCCCTCCATCTCTGCCCCCAGTTTCATGTCCCCTCCATCTCTGTCCCCAGATTCATGTCCCCCATTTCTGCCCACAGTTTCATGTCCCCATCTCTACCCCCAGATTCATGCCCCTCATCTCTGCCCCAGTTTCAAGTCACCCCATCTCTGCCCCCAGATTCATGTCCCCCCATCTCTTCCCCCAGATTCATGTCCCCCATCTCTGCCCCCAGTGTCCCCCCATCTTTGCCCCCAGTGTCACGTACACAGTTGTAGGCGCGATGTGTTGTCATCAGATCGCGCCTACACAGCCAGTAGCCGGGAGTGCAGCGCCGAAGCAAGGAGCTGAGCTGTGACAGCAACTTGCTTTAGCTGCGTATGTGTTCAACTCAGATCTGCATCCTCTGGACGCAGATCTGAGTTGAAATTGGGACATACCTCCCTCCAACCGGGACTGCAGGACACGTCACCGAAATCATGAATGTCACGCAGAAATCGGGACGGTTGGGAGGTATGGCTATGTTACTCAGCTTTCTAAGAAGTCTCAAAGCAAATCTGTAATGCTCAGCATCAAAGAGATATTATATTATATATTATTATATTACTTAATTTATTACTCAGCAGTCCATATTACAGCATTACCTGATATGCTACCCATTTTTTCTTATGGCATGCCATACAATTTAGAACATATACATACAGTAACAGGGAACTAGTGAGATCTGGCATTCGGAATAGCTATTCATTGTTTTTACACAGCTTTCCAAAGCTCCTGAAAGGTAAACATGTATGATATTGCAGATATATAGGAAAGAGGAGAATTCACAATGCATAACTTCCCTGTGGAACTGTACTGGGTTGTATTGTTGTCAATGTTATTCTAGTTTCATACTTGTGCTCGGGTTTCCGTTCTTGGGGAACCGAAAAACAGAAACTCAATCTGTTTACTAAGCAGTTACCCACAGAAACATAGACTGAAATGGGGTCCGCTGGGTTTCCGCCTAAAAAATGCGGAGAGAAAAGTCACTGTTTGCACTACTACTAGCACTGTTACTGTTAGTGGTATTGTGTTACAGGGCACATTACACACCTCTGTTATTTATGTCAATTATACAGATTTGGAGAAAAACAACTTTGAATTCTTATGCCAGGGAGGCAGTTGGTGCAATGGGAGTAGGCGTTCAGCTCCCTAGAGCACTAGTAGCTCTTACCAGACCCCTACCATCTCCTGCCCCGACCCCCCCCCCCACACTGCTATCAAATCACCTATTCTACTGAGTGACAAAGTATTGTTGCAGGAGGTCGCAGGCCTGTCCCCAGTGCCTCATTTGCAAGATAAGACTTTAAAGTTGTTTTTCCCAAATCTACAAAAGTGACAAGGATAAGTTGTTTATCACTGTCTATGGGTGCATGCACACTACGTAACGCCGGGCGTGTATGAGAGCCGTACACGCCGGCGTTACAGCAGGGCTGCCGAGCACTTCCCATTCACTTCAATGGGAGCGCTCGTAAACGCCGCTGTTACGAGCGCTCCCATTGAAGTGAATGGGAAGTGTTCGGCAGTCTGCTGTAATGCCGGCGTGTACGGCTCTCATACACGCTCGGCGTTACGTAGTGTGCATGCACCCTATCTGCTCTGCAGTGTAGTGGTGGCAGTTTTATATGCTGGGTGGGGGTGATAGACTCACTTCCAAAGCCTCTTTTCAAGACTAAACAAATCCAGTTATTTTAATCTTTCCTCATACTGGGGCTCTCTATGTTCTTATCAGTTTTGTGGCTCCCCTTTGTACCTTTGCTAACTATATAAAAGCAAAATTTTATTTCTTATTTAGAAACCACTGAGGTAATCTACATACTAAAGGTGCAGTGTTGGCCAAAAGTATTGGCACCCCTGCAATTCTGTCAGATAATACTCATTTTCTTCCAGAAAATGATTGCAATCACAAATTCTTTGGTATTATTATCTTCATTTAATTTGTCTTCAATGGAAAACCACAAAAAGAATTGTCAAAAAGCCAAATTAGATATAATTCCACACCAAACATAAAAGAGGGGGTGTACAAAAGTATTGGCACTGTTTGAAAAATCATGTGATGCTTCTCTAATTTGTGTAATTAACAGCACCTGTTACTTAACTGAGGCACCTAACAGGTGGTGGCAATAACTAAATCACACTTGCAGCCAGTTGAAATGGATTAAAGTTGACTCAACCTCTGTCCTGTGTCCTTGTGTGTACCACATTGAGCATGGAGAAAAGAAATAAGACCAAAGAACTGTCTGATAACTTGAGAAGCAAAATTGTGAGGAAGCATGAGCAATCTCAAGGCTACAAGTCCATCTCCAAAGACCTGAATGTTCCTTGTCTACCGTGCGCAGTGTTATCAAGAAGTTTAAAGCCCATGGCACTGTGGCTAACCTCCCTAGATGTGGATGGAAAAGAAAAATTGACGAGAGATTTCAACGCAAGATTGTGCGGATGGTGGATAAAGAACCTCGACTGCCATGCAGTCCGAGGGTACAACAGTGTCAACCTGTACTATCCATCGGCGTCTGAATGAAAAGGGACTGTATGGTAGGATACCCAGGAAGACCCCACTTCTTACTTAGAGACATAAAAAAGCCAGGCTGGAGTTTGCCAAAACTCACCTGAGAAAGCCAAAAATGTTTTGGAAGAATGTTCTCTGGTCAGATGAGACAAAAGTAGAGCTTTTTGGGAAAAGGCATCAACATAGAGTTTACAGGGAGAAAAAAGAGGCCTTCAAAGAAAAGAACACGATACCTATAGTCAAACATGGCGGAGGTTCCCTGATGTTTTGGGGTTGCTTTGCTGCCTCTGGAACTGGACTGCTTGACCGTGTGCATGGCATTATGAAGTCTGAAGACTACCAACAAATTGTGCAGCATAATGTAGTGTGAGAAAGGTGGGTCTCCCTCAGAGGTCATGGGTCTTCCAGCAGGACAATGACCCAAAACACACTTCAAAAAGCACTAGAAAATGGTTTGAGAGAAAGCACTGGAGACTTCTAAAGTGGCCAGCAATGAGTCCAGACCTGAATCCCATAGAACACCTGTGAAGAGATCTCAAAATGGCAGTTTGGAGAAGGCACCCTTCACATCTCAGGGACCTGGAGCAGTTTGCCAAAGAAGAATGGTCTAAAATTCCAGCAGAGCATTGTAAGAAACTCATTGATGGGTACCGGAAGCGGTTGTTCGCAGTTATTTTGTCTAAAGGTTGTGCTACCGAGTATTAGGCTGAGAGTGCCAATACTTTTGTCCGGCCCATTTTTGGAATTTTGTCTAAAATGATCAATGATTTGAATTTTTTTTCATTCTCTTTTGTGTTTTTTTCATTGCTAGCAAAATAAATGAAGATATTAATACCAAAGAGTTTGTGCTTGCAATCATTTTCTGGAAGAACACGAGTATTATCTGACAGAATTGCAGGGGTGCCAATACTTTTGGCCAACACTGTAGGTGTGGAATAGCATTTTTAAAGTCTATGCAAGGGTGTGTTTAGTTAAAAATCACTTTTCCCAATTATAGAGCCCCTTTAACTATTGGGGTCTCTGAAGCTACTCTAATGTTTATGCCTAACTAGTAGTGTTATTAGCTTTATTCCTGCGAAAGTGAGGATGATATTTTGAATAAGGGGAGATACTTTCTGAGCGCCTAACATACACTGCCTTTGTTTAATCACCTATATACATTAATAGGGGACTATTCAAACCTACTGACTAGAGGAGACAGACTCTTGCATGTCAGTTTACCCCCTGAGGGTGTGGTCAATACTTATCCCCCAAGTATGTTTGTAAGACCTGTGGTCTCTACAATTAGAGACCTAGTCTAGGGATTTTAGGAATCTAGGGGCCTAGAAATCCAAATCCACGTTACCACATTCAACTTAGTATAGGGTTAATAGATAACCTCTCTATAGTCCTTCCCTATCAGCAAGAATAGTGTGTTTTAATTGCTTGTGCCGATTTTAAATGTAATAGTAAAAGTTAATTTTTATGTGCTAATTCCTATTTCAATTTTCAATTCATGTAGCATTGATACCCTTTAAATCAGTGGTTCTCAACCTTTCTAATGCCGTGACCCCGCAATACAGTTCCTCATGTTGCGGTGACCCCAAACCAAAAAATAATTTTGGTGGCTACTTCATAACTGTAAGGGCTAGTTCACACAGGTGGCGGTATAGCGGATTTAGGCACTGAGAGTGACGCGGGGAGCCGTGTCACTCTCGGGTCAAAACACGCTTGCCACGACTGTCGCGGCTTCCCCCCCCCCCCCCCGGAGTCGGCGCAAATTAATGGGCCGAATCCGGAGGTTGCTGTAAGAGAAAGGGCAGTCCGCTTTTTTTTTCCGTGAGCGGCAACATGCCGCTCACGCAAAAAACAAGCCTGGCAGCCTAAATAGACCTCCAGTGTGAGGGGGCGGATTATGACGTGGATTTCGCGCCATAATCTGCCCCCTCTGTGCCCGTGTGACCAGGCCTTAATTTTGCTACAGTTATGATTCAGAATGTAAATACCTGATATTCATTATGTATTCTCATTGCTACAAATCAAACATAATTTAAGCATAGTGATTAATCACAAAAGCTCTGCCTCCAGTTTCATGTCCCCTCCATCTCTAGCAGCGACTAGCAGCGGCAAAGCAAGGAGCTGAACTGTGACCGCGTCGGGACATACCGGGAAACGTCACCGAAATCGTGAATGTCCCACGGAAATCGGGACGGTTGAGAGATATGCTGAACCCCCTTTCCCCCATCTTGCTCACACACAGCCTGAACCCCACTATTATACTCACACACAGCCTGAACCCCTCTATCATACTCACACACAGCCTGAACCCCACTATCATGCTCACACAAAGCCTGAACCCCCACTATCATGCTCAAACACAGCCTGAAACACCCCACTATCATGCTCACACACAGCCTGAAACACCCCACTATCATGCTCACACACAGCCTGAAACACCCCACTATCATGCTCACACACACCCTGAAACACCCCACTATCATGCTCACACACAGCCTGAAACACCCCACTATCATGCTCACACACAGCCTGTACCCCTCTATCATGCTCACATACACAGCCTGAACCCCACTATCATGCTCATATATAGCCTGAACCCCACTATCATGCTCATACATAGCCTGAACCCCTCTATCATGCTCATACATAGCCTGAACCCCACTATCATGCTCACATACACAGCCTGAACCCCACTATCATGCTCACACAAAGCCTGAACCCCCACTATCATGCTCAAACACAGCCTGAAACAGGGACATACTAAAAAGAATGAAGAAAAAGAATAAAGAAAAAGAATGAACATTATTACCAATGCGGAAAGATGTGAAATAAAGATTTTCTGAGCTTTCTAGGTTTAAAAGAACTGGAATGAACAGGATATATCAGTAGTGTATAGTGGAATGAACATATATTCCATAGAAACAGATGTATAACACTTTTCCTGTGCTAGATTCACCAGGAATGAACAGGATATATATGTAGTGTATAGTGAAATGAACATATATTCCATAGAAACAGGTGTATAACACTTTTCCTGCGCTAGATACACCAGGAATGAACAGGATATATCTGTAGTGTATAGTGGAATGAACATATATTCCATAGAAACAGATGTATAACACTTTTCCTGTGCTAGATACACCAGGAATGAACAGGATATATCTGTAGTGTATAGTGGAATGAACATATATTCCATAGAAACAGATGTATAACACTTTTCCTGTGCTAGATACACCAGGAATGAACAGGATATATCTGTAGTCTATAGTGGAATGAACATGCATTCCATAGAAACAGATGTATAACACTTTTCCTGTGCTAGATACACCAGGAATGAACAGAATATATCTGTAGTGTATAGTGGAATGAACATATATTCCATAGAAACAGATGTATAACACTTTTCCTGTGCTAGATACACCAGGAATGAACAGGATATATCTGTAGTCTATAGTGGAATGAACATATATTCCATAGAAACAGATGTATAACACTTTTCCTGTGCTAGATACACCAGGAAAACAGGGTATATCTGTAGTGTATAGTGGAATGAACATATATTCCATAGAAACAGATGTATAAAACTTTTCCTGTGCTAGATACACCAGGAATGAACAGGATATATCTGTAGTGTATACTGGAATGAGCATATATTCCATAGAAACAGATGTATAACACTTTTCCTGTGCTAGATACACCAGGAATGAAAAGCATATATCTGTAGTGTATAGTGGAATGAACATATATTCCATAGAAACAGATGTATAATACTTTTCCTGTGCTATATACACCAGGAATGAACAAGATATATCTGTAGTCTCTGCTGGAATGAACATATATTCCATAGAAACAGATGTATAACACTTTTCCTGTGCTAGATACACCAGGAATGAACAGGATATATCTGTAGTCTCTGCTGGAATGAACATATATTCCATAAAAACAGAAGTATAACACTTTTCCTGTGCTAGATACACCAGGAATGAACAGGTTATATCTGTAGTGTATAGTGGAATGAACATATATTCCATAGAAACAGACGTATAATACTTTTCCTGTGCTAGATACACCAGGAATGAACAGGATATATCTGTAGTCTATAGTGGAATGAACAAATATTCCATAGAAACAGACGTATAACACGTTTCCTGTGCTAGATACACCAGGAATGAACAGGATATATCTGTAGTTTATAGTGGAATGAGCATATATTCCATAGAAACAGATGTATAACACTTTTCCTGTGCTAGATACACCAGGAATGAACAGGATATATCTGTAGTCTATAGTGGAATGAACATATATTCCATAGAAACAGATGTATAACACTTTTCCTGCGCTAGATACACCAGGAATGAACAGGATATCGCTGTAGTGTATAGCGGAATGAACATATATTCCATAGAAACAGATGTATAACACTTTTCCTGTGCTAGATACACCAGGAATGAACAGGATATATATGTAGTGTATAGTGAAATGAACATATATTCCATAGAAACAGATGTATAACACTTTTCCCGCGCTAGATACACCAGGAATGAACAGGATATATCTGTAGTGTATAGTGGAATGAACATATATTCCATAGAAACAGATGTATAAAACTTTTCCTGCGCTAGATACACCAGGAATGAAAAGGATATATCTGTAGTCTATAGTGGAATGAACATATATTCCATAGAAACAGATGTATAACACGTTTCCTGTGCTAGATACACCAGGAATGAACAGGATATATCTGTAGTGTATAGTGGAATGAACGTATATTCCATAGAAACAGATGTATAACACTTTTCCTGTGCTAGATACACCAGGAATGAACAGGATATATCTGTAGTCTATAGTGGAATGAACATACATTCCATAGAAACAGATGTATAACACTTTTCCTGTGCTAGATACACCAGGAATGAACAGGATATATCTTTAGTCTATAGTGGAATGAACATATATTCCATAGAAACAGATGTATAACACTTTTCCTGTGCTAGATACACCAGGAAAAAAGGGTATATCTGTAGTGTATAGTGGAATGAACATATATTCCATAGAAACAGATGTATAACACTTTTCCTGTGCTAGATACACCAGGAAAACAGGATATATCTGTAGTGTATAGTGGAATGAACATATATTCCATAGAAACAGATGTATAACACTTTTCCTGTGCTAGATACACCAGGAATGAACAGGATATATCTGTAGTGTATACTGGAATGAGCATATATTCCATAGAAACAGATGTATTACACTTTTCCTGTGCTAGATACACCAGGAATGAAAAGCATATATCTGTAGTGTATAGTGGAATGAACATATATTCCATAGAAACAGATGTATAACACTTTTCCTGTGCTAGATACACCAGGAATGAACAGGATATATCTGTAGTCTATAGTGGAATGAACATACATTCCATAGAAACAGATGTATAACACTTTTCCTGTGCTAGATACACCAGGAATGAAAAGCATATATCTGTAGTGTATACTGGAATGAACATATATTCCATAGAAACAGATGTATAATACTTTTCCTGTGCTAGATACACCAGGAATGAACAGGATATATCTGTAGTCTCTGCTGGAATGAACATATATTCCATAGAAACAGATGTATAATACTTTTCCTGTGCTAGATACACCAGGAATGAACAGGATATATCTGTAGTCTCTGCTGGAATGAACATATATTCCATAGGAACAGATGTATAACACTTTTCCTGTGCTAGATACACCAGGAATGACCAGGTTATATCTGTAGTGTATAGTGGAATGAACATATATTCCATAGAAAGAGACGTATAATACTTTTCCTGTGCTAGATACACCAGGAGTGAACAGGATATATCTGTAGTCTATAGTGGAATGAACAAATATTCCATAGAAACAGACGTATAACACGTTTCCTGTGCTAGATACACCAGGAATGAACAGGATATATCTGTAGTGTATAGTGGAATGAACATATATTCCATAAAAACAGATGTATAATACTTTTCCTGTGCTAGATACACCAGGAATGAACAGGATATATCTGTAGTGTATAGTGGAATGAACATATATTCCATAAAAACAGATGTATAATACTTTTCCTGTGCTAGATACACCAGGAATGAACAGGATATATCTGTAGTGTATAGTGGAATGAACATATATTCCATAGAAACAGATGTATAACACTTTTCCTGTGCAAGATACACCAGGAATGAACAGGATATATCTGTAGTCTATAGTGGAATGAACATATATTCCATAGAAACAGATGTATAACACTTTTCCTGTGCTAGATACACCAGGAATGAACATGATATATCTGTAGTCTATAGTGGAATGAACATACATTCCATAGAAACAGATGTATAACACTTTTCCTGTGCTAGATACACCAGGAAAACAGGATATATCTGTAGTGTATAGTGGAATGAACATATATTCCATAGAAACAGATGTATAACACTTTTCCTGTGCTAGATACACCAGGAATGAACAAGTTATATCTGTAGTCTATAGTGGAATGAACATATATTCCATAGAAACAGATGTATAACATTTTTCCTGTGCTAGATACACCAGGAATGAACAGGATATATCTGTAGTGTATAGTGGAATGAACATATATTCCATAGAAACAGATGTATAACACTTTTCCTGTGCTAGATACACCAGGAATGAACAGGATATATCTGTAGTGTATAGTGGAATGAACATATATTCCATAGAAACAGATGTATAACACTTTTCCTGTGCTAGATACACCAGGAATGAACAGGATATATCTGTAGTGTATAGTGGAATGAACATATATTCCATAGAAACAGATGTATAACACTTTTCCTGTGCTAGATACACCAGGAATGAACAGGATATATCTGTAGTGTATAGTGGAATGAACATATATTCCATAAAAACAGATGTATAATACTTTTCCTGTGCTAGATACACCAGGGATGAACAGGATATATCTGTAGTGTATTCTGGAATGAGCATATATTCCATAGAAACAGATGTATAACACTTTTCCTGTGCTAGATACACCAGGAATGAAAAGCATATATCTGTAGTGTATAGTGGAATGAACATATATTCCATAGAAACAGATGTATAATACTTTTCCTGTGCTAGATACACCAGGAATGAACAGGATATATCTGTAGTCTCTGCTGGAATGAACATATATTCCATAGAAACAGATGTATAACACTTTTCCTGTGCTAGATACACCAGGAATGAACAGGATATATCTGTAGTCTCTGCTGGAATGAACATATATTCCATAGAAACAGAAGTATAACACTTTTCCTGCGCTAGATACACCAGGAATGACCAGGTTATATCTGTAGTGTATAGTGGAATGAACATATATTCCATAGAAGCAGACGTATAATACTTTTCCTGTGCTAGATACACCAGGAATGAACAGGATATATCTGTAGTGTATAGTGGAATGAACATACACTCACCGGCCACTTTATTAGGTACACCATGCTAGTAACGGGTTGGACCTCCTTTTGCCTTCAGAACTGCCTCAATTCTTCGTGGCATAGATTCAACAAGGTGCTGGAAGCATTCCTCAGAGATTTTGGTCCATATTGACATGATGGCATCACACAGTTGCCGCAGATTTGTCGGCTGCACATCCATGATGCGAATCTCCCGTTCCACCACATCCCAAAGATGCTCTATTGGATTGAGATCTGGTGACTGTGGAGGCCATTGGAGTACAGTGAACTCATTGTCATGTTCAAGAAACCAGTCTGAGGTGATTCCAGCTTTATGACATGGCGCATTATCCTGCTGAAAGTAGCCATCAGATGTTGGGTACATTGTGGTCATAAAGGGATGGACATGGTCAGCAACAATACTCAGGTAGGCTTTGGCGTTGCAACGATGCTCAATTGGTACCAAGGGGCCCAAAGAGCGCCAAGAAAATATTCCCCACACCATGACACCACCACCACCAGCCTGAACCGTTGATACAAGGCAGGATGGATCCATGCTTTCATGTTGTTGACGCCAAATTCTGACCCTACCATCCGAATGTCGCAGCAGAAATCGAGACTCATCAGACCAGGCAACGTTTTTCCAATCTTCAATTGTCCAATTTCGATGAGCTTGTGCAAATTGTAGCCTCAGTTTCCTGTTCTTAGCTGAAAGGAGTGGCACCCGGTGTGGTCTTCTGCTGCTGTAGCCCATCTGCCTCAAAGTTCGACGTACTGTGCGTTCAGAGATGCTCTTCTGGCTACCTTGGTTGTAACGGGTGGCTATTTGAGTCACTGTTGCCTTTCTATCAGCTCGAACCAGTCTGGCCATTCTCCTCTGACCTCTGGTATCAACAACGCATTTCCGCCCACAGAACTGCCGCTCACTGGATGTTTTTTCTTTTTCGGACCATTCTCTGTAAACCCTAGAGATGGTTGTGCGTGAAAATCCCAGTAGATCAGCAGTTTCTGAAATACTCAGACCAGCCCTTCTGGCACCAACAACCATGCCACGTTCAAAGGCACTCAAATCACCTTTCTTCCCCATACTGATGCTCGGTTTGAACTGCAGGAGATTGTCTTGACCATGTCTACATGTCTAAATGCACTGAGTTGCCGCCATGTGATTGGCTAATTAGAAATTAAGTGTTAACGAGCAGTTGGACAGGTGTACCTAATAAAGTGGCCGGTGAGTGTATATTCCATAAAAACAGATGTATAATACTTTTCCTGTGCTAGATTCACCAGGAATGAACAGGATATATCTGTAGTGTATAGTGGAATGAACATATATTCCATAAAAACAGATGTATAATACTTTTCCTGTGCTAGATACACCAGGAATGAACAGGATATATCTGTAGTGTATAGTGGAATGAACATATATTCCATAGAAACAGATGTATAACACTTTTCCTGTGCTAGATACACCAGGAAAACAGGATATATCTGTAGTGTATAGTGGAATGAACATATATTCCATAGAAACAGATGTATAACACTTTTCCTGTGCTAGATACACCAGGAATGAACAAGTTATATCTGTAGTCTATAGTGGAATGAACATATATTCCATAGAAACAGATGTATAACATTTTTCCTGTGCTAGATACACCAGGAATGAACAGGATATATCTGTAGTGTATAGTGGAATGAACATATATTCCATAGAAACAGATGTATAACACTTTTCCTGTGCTAGATACACCAGGAATGAACAGGATATATCTGTAGTGTATAGTGGAATGAACATATATTCCATAAAAACAGATGTATAATACTTTTCCTGTGCTAGATACACCAGGAATGAACAGGATATATCTGTAGTGTATACTGGAATGAGCATATATTCCATAGAAACAGATGTATAACACTTTTCCTGTGCTAGATACACCAGGAATGAAAAGCATATATCTGTAGTGTATAGTGGAATGAACATATATTCCATAGAAACAGATGTATAATACTTTTCCTGTGCTAGATACACCAGGAATGAACAGGATATATCTGTAGTCTCTGCTGGAATGAACATATATTCCATAGAAACAGATGTATAACACTTTTCCTGTGCTAGATACACCAGGAATGAACAGGATATATCTGTAGTCTCTGCTGGAATGAACATATATTCCATAGAAACAGAAGTATAACACTTTTCCTGCGCTAGATACACCAGGAATGACCAGGTTATATCTGTAGTGTATAGTGGAATGAACAAATATTCCATAGAAGCAGATGTATAATACTTTTCCTGTGCTAGATACACCAGGAATGACCAGGTTATATCTGTAGTGTATAGTGGAATGAACATATATTCCATAGAAGCAGACGTATAATACTTTTCCTGTGCTAGATACACCAGGAATGAACAGGATATATCTGTAGTGTATAGTGGAATGAACATATATTCCATAGAAACAGATGTATAACATTTTTCCTGTGCTAGATACACCAGGAATGAATAGGATATATCTGTAGTGTATAGTGGAATGAACATATATTCCATAGAAACAGATGTATAACACTTTTCCTGTGCTAGATACACCAGGAATGAACAGCATATATCTGTAGTCTATAGTGGAATGAACATATATTCCATAGAAACAGATATATAACACTTTTCCTGTGCTAGATACACCAGGAATGAACAGTATATATCTGTAGTGTATAGTGGAATGAACATATATTCCATAGAAACAGATGTATAACACTTTTGCTGTGCTAGATACACCAGGAATGAACAGGATATATCTGTAGTGTATAGTGGAATAAACATATATTCCATAGAAACAGATGTATAACACTTTTCCTGTGCTAGATACACAAGGACTGAACAGGTTATATCTGTAGTCTATAGTAGAATGAACATATATTCCATAGAAACAGATGTATAACATTGTTCCTGTGCTAGATACACCAGGAATGAACAGGATATATCTGTAGTGTATAGTGGAATGAACATATATTCCATAGAAAGAGATGTATAACACATTTCCTGTGCTAGATACACCAGGAATGAACAGGATATATCTGTAGTGTATAGTGGAATGAACATATATTCCATAGAAACAGATGTATAACACTTTTCCTGTGCTAGATACACCAGGAATGAACAGGATATATCTGTAGTCTATAGTGGAATGAACATATATTCCATAGAAAAAAGATGTATAACACTTTTCCTGTGCTAGATACACCAGGAATGAACAGGATATATCTGTAGTGTATAGTGGAATGAACATATATTCCATAGAAACAGATGTATAACACATTTCCTGTGCTAGATACACCAGGAATGAACAGGATATATCTGTAGTGTATAGTGGAATGAACATATATTCCATAGAAACAGAGATGTATAACACTTTTCCTGTGCTAGATACACCAGGAATGAACAGGATATATCTGTAGTGTATAGTGGAATGAACATATATTCCAACAAAATAGATGTATAACACTTTTCCTGTGCAAGATACACCAGGAATGAACAGGATATATCTATAGTCTATAGTGGAATGAGAATATATTCCATAGAAATAGATTTATTATACTTTTTCTGTGCTAGATACTCCAGGAATGAACAGGATATATCTGAATTTTTTTTCAATATGGCCAGGTAGACCCCAGGTGAAAACGAAAACATCCACTCCGCATCGTGCTTCCAGCACTGACTCCTAGAGTCTGCCGCTGTGGTCTTCATCATTTCCTGGTCTGGGACCTGGCATGTTACACAGCAGTTCTACTCAGGCAGTCATTGGCAGAGTTCGGACACCACTACAACCGTTTTAAGACATGCCCAGTCCTAAATTCCCCTTTAGATTATGTTCTCACTTGGGAACGTTTCAGTGAAAGGCGGTCGTCTCATTATAAACAGCCAAAAATAATGATCATTATTTGTGGTCGTCCATATAAAAACATAAATAACAAAAAATCATGCCATAATTTGGAAAATAGGGGAAAAAATCCTCTATACCCACATGTGGCTATAGATATATACAGATATATCCTATTCATTCCTACTCTATTTAGCACAGGAAAAGTATTATACATCTGTTTCTATGGAATATACGCTCATTCCACTATACACTACAGATATATCCTGTTCATTCCAGGTGAATCTAGTACAAAAGAAGTATTATAGATCTGTTTCCATGGAATATACGCTCATTCCACTATAGACAACAGATATATCCTGTTCATTCCAGGTGTATCTAGCACAGGAAAAGTATTATACATCTGTTTCTATGGAATATACGCTCATTCCACTATACACTACAGATATATCCTGTTCATTCCAGGTGAATCTAGTACAAAAGAAGTATTATAGATCTGTTTCCATGGAATATACGCTCATTCCACTATAGACAACAGATATATCCTGTTCATTCCAGGTGTATCTAGCACAGGAAAAGTATTATACATCTGTTTCTATGGAAAATACGCTCATTCCACTATAGACTACCGATATATCCTGTTCATTCCAGGTGAATCTATCACAAAAGAAGTGTTATACATCTGTTTCCATGGAATATAATTTAATTCCACTATACACTACAGATATATCCTGTTCATGCAGATCGTTCGGAAAATAGAACCAGCGTAACCCCGTTGGGAAAAATAAAACTCTTCTTTATTTAATCCATGAAAAAATCTTCATACACGCATGTAAAATATTAGAAACTGCGCCAGACTGACGCGTTTCGGATATTGGTATCCTTTCTCAAAGTCTGGTCTGAGAAAAGAGACTCTCACAATCCCTTATGTAGGGCCGCAATCACAACGTCATAATTGACAATTGATTACAGATGTCCGATGTTTCAGCAACTCAACATAAGGGATACTGCATCATATGTACAAAACAAACACGTAAAAACACATAACAGTTTTTGTAGTAACCACATATTACACAATAAAACCATATTAAAACACTTTTCAGTAAGGGAATAACAAGGAAAGTCCATGTTCTAATAACTTTCTTGCCCATCATAAGGAAACACTCAGTATGACGTACCGACTGGCTCCAATTAACTTCAACTGCAGTTTGCCAATACTAACATGCAGGATCTCTATCAAGTTTGCCCTTACTAAAGATGAACAATACAGACGTAAATGACCCGACTGCACATGCGCAAAAAGCGAACTATAACGCATGCTCATGTACCCAGTGGTAATCATGCCAATACTAACACACTGGATCTCTATCCAAGTTTGCCCTTACTAAAGATGGACATTGCAGACGCAGATGACCTAACTGCGCATGCGTAAGGAACAAACTAGAGCGCACATTACTAAACCCGGTGGTTATAATGCAGAATGTATTTCACTGCTGACAACATATGACTCTTTGCTAACCATGAACCAGCCTCATACTACAGGGTAAGTATTTAATTGCCATAAAGAGAAGACATACTTAATAATTATTATTCTGTATTGTATCTATCAATACATGAATACAAATCTACCCTGAATGTGAACTAATGTTTATTTATAGAAGACAGAAAACCGCTTAGACATGGGAGAAGAGACCCAATATTTGACAGAATCAAGCATGATAGATATATGAAATGTCATTGCGTTGATTCATTCCTACTGGAAATCGTGTGCCTATTTTCAAAATCCAGAAAACTTCACGTATCCTTACCAATCTTTCCCAATCTCCCCCCCTAACGGGGCGTTTAACCCTTTCTATTCCTTTGAATGTAAACGAGTGGACACGTCCCTTATGTTTTTGATCAAAATGTCTCGAGACCCCCGTGCTCCTAAAATTATCATCCCTGCCTATACTTGAAATATGCTCTGATATACGTACCTTTAAAGCTCTAATAGTACTACCTATGTAATGGACCCCACAGTCCGTGCAAGTGATCAAATATATCACATGGTCACTGCTACAGTCTACAGTCCTATGAAAAAGTTTGGGCACCACTATTAATCTTAATCATTTTTAGTTCTAAATATTTTGGTGTTTATAACAGCCATTTCAGTTTGATATATCTAATAACTGATGGACACAGTAATATTTCAGGATTGAAATGAGGTTTATTGTACTAACAGAAAATGCACAATATGCATTAAACCAAAATTTGACCGGTGCAAAAGTATGGGCACCTCAACAGAAAAGTGACATTAATATTTAGTAGATCCTCCTTTTGCAAAGATAACAGCCTCTAGTCGCTTCCTGTAGCTTTTAATCAGTTCCTGGATCCTGGATAAAGGTATTTTGGACAAACAATTCAAGTTCAGTTAAGTTAGATGGTCGCCGAGCATGGACAGCCCGCTTCAAATCATCCCACAGATGTTCAATGATATTCAGGTCTGGGAACTGGGATGGCCATTCCAGAACATTGTAATTGTTCCTCTGCATGAATGCCTGAGGATTTGGAGCGGTGTTTTGGATCATTGTCTTGCTGAAATATCCATCCCCGGCGTAACTTCAACTTCGTCACTGATTCTTGAACATTATTCTCAAGAATCTGCTGATACTGAGTGGAATCCATGCGACTCTCAACTTTAACAAGATTCCCGATGCCGGCATTGGCCACACAGCCCCAAAGCATGATGGAACCTCCACCAAATTTTACAGTGGGTAGCATGTGTTTTTCTTGGAATGCTGTTTCTTTTTGGACGCCATGCATAACGCCTTTTTTTTATAACCAAACAACTCAATTTTTGTTTCCAAAATGAAGCTGCCTTGTCCAAATGTGCTTTTTCATACCTCAGGCAACTCTATTTGTGGCGTACATGCAGAAACGGCTTCTTTCTCATCACTCTCCCATACAGCTTCTATTTGTGCAAAGTGCGCTGTATTGCTGACTGATGCACAGTGACACCATCTGCAGCAAGATGATGCTGCAGCTCTTTGGAGGTGGTCTGTGGATTGTCCTTGACTGTTCTCACCATTCTTCTTCTCTGCCTTTCTGATATTTTTCTTGGCCTGCCACTTCTGGGCTTAACAAGAACTGTCCCTGTGGTCTTCCATTTCCTTACTATGTTCCTCACAGTGGAAACTGACAGGTTAAATCTCTGAGACAGCTTTTTGTATCCTTCCCCTGAACAACTATGTTGAACAATCTTTGTTTTCAGATCATTTGAGAGTTGTTTTGAGTAGCCCATGATGCCACTCTTCAGAGGAGATTCAAATAGAAGAACAACTTGCAATTGGCCACCTTAAATACCTTTTCTCATGATTGGATACACCTGGTTATGAAGTTCAAAGCTCACTGAGGTTACAAAACCAATTTTGTGCTTCAGTAAGTCAGTAAAAAGTAGTTAGGAGTATTCAAATCAATAAAATGATAAGGGTGCCCATACTTTTGCACCGGTCAAATTTTGGTTTAATGCATATTGCGCATTTTCTGTTAGTACAATAAACCTCATTTCAATCCTGAAATATTACTGTGTCCATCAGTTATTAGACATATCAAACTGAAATGGCTGTTGCAAACACCAAAATATTTAGAACTAAAAATGATTAAGATTAATAGGGGTGCCCAAACTTTTTCATAGGACTGTATGTTATCCCTGATAGTAAACTGTGTCGTTCCATCTGTAGTCCTGAAAAAAGTAGTAACATCTGCAAATCTGCAGACCCCACATCTACAACTACCACATTTGTAGAAAACTAAAGAATGGAGCCAAGTAATATTGTTGGTCGTATCAGTAAATAGGCTCGGAGAGATGAAATTACCAAGGGTTTTGCCCCTCCTGGATGAAAAACTACATCCTGTTGATAAGATATCTTCTCTTTATGGCAATTAAATACTTACCCTGTAGTATGAGGCTGGTTCATGGTTAGCAAAGAGTCATATGTTGTCAGCAGTGAAATACATTCTGCATTATAACCACCGGGTTTAGTAATGTGCGCTCTAGTTTGTTCCTGACGCATGCGCAGTTAGGTCATCTGCATCTGCAATGTCCATCTTTAGTAAGGGCAAACTTGGATAGAGATCCAGTGTGTTAGTATTGGCATCATTACCACTGGGTACATGAGCGTGCGTTATAGTTCGCTTTTTGCGCATGTGCAGTCGGGTCATTTACGTCTGTATTGTTCATCTTTAGTAAGGGCAAATTTGATAGAGATCCTGCATGTTAGTATTGGCAAACTGCAGTTGAAGTTAATTGGAGCCAGTCGGTACGTCATACTGAGTGTTTCCTTATGATGGGTAAGAAAGTTATTAGAACATGGACTTTCCTTGTTATTCCCTTACTGAAAAGTGTTTTAATATGGTTTTATTGTGTAATATGTGGTTACTACAAAAACTGTTATGTGTTTTTACGTGTTTGTTTTGTACATATGATGCAGTATCCCTTATGTTGAGTCGCTGAAACATCGGACATCTGTAATCAATTGTCAATTATGACGTTGTGATTGCGGCCCTACATAAGGGATTGTGAGAGTCTCTTTTCTCAGACCAGACTTTGAGAAAGGATACCAATATCTGAAACGCGTCAGTCTGGCGCAGTTTCTAATATTTTACATGCGTGTATGAAGATTTTTTCATGGATTAAATAAAGAAGAGTTTTATTTTTCCCAACGGGGTTACGCTGGTTCTATTTTCCAAACGATCTGCATATTTACAGCTCCAAGCCGCAGGAGACAGTTCCGTGCGATACCCGACATTTCAAGGAAAGCTAAGTGGAATGGTCATTGATTGATCTGAATTTCTGTTATTGCTGCTGGTGGCTGAATATTTCTTCCCTTTTTCGCCGTCCCACAAGTAATCAATATCCTGTTCATTCCTGGTGTATCTAGCACAGGAAAAGTATTATACATCTGTTTCTATGGAATATGTGTTCATTCCACTATAGACTACAGATATATCCTGTTCATTCCTGGTGTATCTAGCACAGGAAAAGTGTTATACATCTGTTTCTATGCAATATATGCTCATTCCACTATAAACTACAGATATATCCTGTTCATTCCTGGTGTATCTAGCACAGGAAAAGTGTTATACGTCTGTTTCTATGGAATATTTCTTCATACCACTATACACTACAGATATATCCTCTTCATTCCTGGTGTATCTAGCACAGGAAAAGTGTTATACATCTGTTTCTATGGAATATATGCTCATTCCACTATAAACTACAGATATATCCTGTTCATTCCTGGTGTATCTAGCACAGGAAACGTGTTATACGTCTGTTTCTATGGAATATTTGTTCATTCCACTATAGACTACAGATATATCCTGTTCATTCCTGGTGTATCTAGCACAGGAAAAGTATTATACGTCTGTTTCTATGGAATATATGTTCATTCCACTATACACTACAGATATAACCTGTTCATTCCTGGTGTATCTAGCACAGGAAAAGTGTTATACTTCTGTTTCTATGGAATATATGTTCATTCCAGCAGAGACTACAGATATATCCTGTTCATTCCTGGTGTATCTAGCACAGGAAAAGTGTTATACATCTGTTTCTATGGAATATATGTTCATTCCAGCAGAGACTACAGATATATCCTGTTCATTCCTGGTGTATCTAGCACAGGAAAAGTATTATACATCTGTTTCTATGGAATATATGTTCATTCCACTATACACTACAGATATATGCTTTTCATTCCTGGTGTATCTAGCACAGGAAAAGTGTTATACATCTGTTTCTATGGAATATATGCTCATTCCAGTATACACTACAGATATATCCTGTTCATTCCTGGTGTATCTAGCACAGGAAAAGTGTTATACATCTGTTTCTATGGAATATATGTTCATTCCAGTATACACTACAGATATATCCTGTTCATTCCTGGTGTATCTAGCACAGGAAAAGTGTTATACATCTGTTTCTATGAAATATATGTTCATTCCACTATACACTACAGATATATGCTTTTCATTCCTGGTGTATCTAGCACAGGAAAAGTGTTATACATCTGTTTCTATGGAATATATGCTCATTCCAGTATACACTACAGATATATCCTGTTCATTCCTGGTGTATCTAGCACAGGAAAAGTGTTATACATCTGTTTCTATGGAATATATGTTCATTCCACTATACACTACAGATATACCCTGTTTTCCTGGTGTATCTAGCACAGGAAAAGTGTTATACATCTGTTTCTATGGAATATATGTTCATTCCACTATACACTACAGATATATCCTGTTCATTCCTGGTGTATCTAGCACAGGAAAAGTGTTATACATCTGTTTCTATGGAATATATGTTCATTCCACTATACACTACAGATATATTCTGTTCATTCTTGGTGTATCTAGCACAGGAAAAGTGTTGTACATCTGTTTCTATGGAATGTATGTTCATTCCACTATAGACTACAGATATATCCTGTTCATTCCTGGTGTATCTAGCACAGGAAAAGTGTTATACATCTGTTTCTATGGAATATATGTTCATTCCACTATACACTACAGATATATCCTGTTCATTCCTGGTGTATCTAGCACAGGAAAAGTGTTATACATCTGTTTCTATGGAATATATGTTCATTCCACTATAGACTACAGATATATCCTTTTCATTCCTGATGTATCTAGCGCAGGAAAAGTTTTATACATCTGTTTCTATGGAATATATGTTCATTCCACTATACACTACAGATATATCCTGTTCATTCCTGGTGTATCTAGCGCAGGAAAAGTGTTATACACCTGTTTCTATGGAATATATGTTCATTTCACTATACACTACATATATATCCTGTTCATTCCTGGTGAATCTAGCACAGGAAAAGTGTTATACATCTGTTTCTATGGAATATATGTTCATTCCAGCAGAGACTACAGATATATCCTGTTCATTCCTGGTGTATCTAGCACAGGAAAAGTATTATACATCTGTTTCTATGGAATATATGTTCATTCCACTATACACTACAGATATATGCTTTTCATTCCTGGTGTATCTAGCACAGGAAAAGTGTTATACATCTGTTTCTATGGAATATATGCTCATTCCAGTATACACTACAGATATATCCTGTTCATTCCTGGTGTATCTAGCACAGGAAAAGTGTTATACATCTGTTTCTATGGAATATATGTTCATTCCAGTATACACTACAGATATATCCTGTTCATTCCTGGTGTATCTAGCACAGGAAAAGTGTTATACATCTGTTTCTATGAAATATATGTTCATTCCACTATACACTACAGATATATGCTTTTCATTCCTGGTGTATCTAGCACAGGAAAAGTGTTATACATCTGTTTCTATGGAATATATGCTCATTCCAGTATACACTACAGATATATCCTGTTCATTCCTGGTGTATCTAGCACAGGAAAAGTGTTATACATCTGTTTCTATGGAATATATGTTCATTCCACTATACACTACAGATATACCCTGTTTTCCTGGTGTATCTAGCACAGGAAAAGTGTTATACATCTGTTTCTATGGAATATATGTTCATTCCACTATACACTACAGATATATCCTGTTCATTCCTGGTGTATCTAGCACAGGAAAAGTGTTATACATCTGTTTCTATGGAATATATGTTCATTCCACTATACACTACAGATATATTCTGTTCATTCTTGGTGTATCTAGCACAGGAAAAGTGTTGTACATCTGTTTCTATGGAATGTATGTTCATTCCACTATAGACTACAGATATATCCTGTTCATTCCTGGTGTATCTAGCACAGGAAAAGTGTTATACATCTGTTTCTATGGAATATATGTTCATTCCACTATACACTACAGATATATCCTGTTCATTCCTGGTGTATCTAGCACAGGAAAAGTGTTATACATCTGTTTCTATGGAATATATGTTCATTCCACTATAGACTACAGATATATCCTTTTCATTCCTGATGTATCTAGCGCAGGAAAAGTTTTATACATCTGTTTCTATGGAATATATGTTCATTCCACTATACACTACAGATATATCCTGTTCATTCCTGGTGTATCTAGCGCAGGAAAAGTGTTATACACCTGTTTCTATGGAATATGTGTTCATTTCACTATACACTACATATATATCCTGTTCATTCCTGGTGAATCTAGCACAGGAAAAGTGTTATACATCTGTTTCTATGGAATATATGTTCATTCCACTATACACTACTGATATATCCTGTTCATTCCAGTTCTTTTAAACCTAGAAAGCTCAGAAAATCTTTATTTTACATATTTCCCCATTGGTAATAATGTTCATTTTTTTTCTTTATTCTTTTTCTTCATTCTTTTTAGTATGTCCCCCTGAAACACCCCACTATCATGCTCACACACAGCCTGAACCCCACTATCATGCTCATACATAGCCTGAACCCCACTATCATGCTCACACACAGCCTGAACCCCACTATCATGCTCATACATAGCCTGAACCCCTCTATAATGTTCACATACACAGCCTGAACCCCACTATCATGCTCATACATAGCCTGAACCCCTCTATCATGCTCATACATAGCCTGAACCCCTCTATCATGCTCATACATAGCCTGAACCCCTCTATCATGCTCATACATAGCCTGAACCCCTCTATCATGCTCATACATAGCCTGAACCCCTCTATCATGCTCATACATAGCCTGAACCCCACTATCATGCTCACACACAGCCTGAACCCCACTGTCATGCTCATACATAGCCTGAACCCCACTATCATGCTCACACACAGCCTGAACCCCACTATCATGCTCATACATAGCCTGAACCCCACTATCATGCTCACATACACAGCCTGAACCCCACTATCATGCTCATACATAGCCTAAACCCCACTATCATGCTCATACATAGCCTGAACCCCTCTATCATGCTCATACATAGCCTGAACCCCTCTATCATGCTCATACATAGCCTGAACCCCTCTATCATGCTCATACATAGCCTGAACCCCACTATCATGCTCACACACAGCCTGAACCCCACTATCATGCTCATACATAGCCTGAACCCCACTATCATGCTCACATACACAGCCTGAAACACCCCACTATCATGCTCATACATAGCCTGAGCTCCCCTTCCCCCCTTGCTTACACTTGCTGTCTCTTCTCTCCATCTTACCTTCCAACCTCCATTCACTGCAGCCTTCTCTTCCTGTGTAACTCGGCACTGTACTAAATAGCTCCGCCCACACCAGAGTCCGATCACATGGTCATGACGTCATCACAGGTCCTTCAGCCCACTAGGATCTTCCCTGCTGCAAAAGGTAACGCGGTTTCTCAGCGGCTAAAGCCATCAGAAATATGTATTTTCCGATGGCTTTAGGCGACCCCTGTGTTTTGGTCGTTCGACCCCCGCCGGGGTCGCGACCCACAGGTTGAGAACCGCTGCTTTAAATAAATGAATTCGTATCTGTGATTTTCACTGAACCATACATTGAAATAAATGGACCAAACTGCCAATACAGTCAGGTATAGGAACTGATCCATATTTTGCGGCACTTCACTACAACACAGCCTATTTAAAGAGGTGCTGGTCCACTGATTTGAGCACAGTTGGAATGTTTTCTCTAGCCCCACCATTCCCAAGGAATCAGTGCTGTTAGTTGTCGTGCCTGATATGTTATTGAGGCTCTGTACTGTCAGGCAGGAGCAGACAAGGGGTGTGATATTGAGCTCCGATACTGGCTGCCTCTGATTTGAGATCTGAATCACACCCTTTTCCTGTCCTTCCAACATTACAGAGCTTAAACAGCACCAAAACTAACTGCGCTTTTTGCTTGGGAAGGTAGAGGCTAGAGAGAACATTTCAACTGGGCTGGAATCTGTGTAACAGTGCCTATAAATGGATGATAACTTAAACTGGTGGAGGTGGTGAAAGGTCCTCTTTAATGCGGGATGCTGGACACACCTGGGGTCTAATTTGGAGGGACACTCCTGTCACTGTGAATCATATCACTCAACTCCCACAAATGTGAATATCCCGTTTCTTGAATGTTCTTCAGTATTGTGGTTTATTCAATTTTTTTCTAGCTGTCGTGATGATTTTTCCAGATGAATATGACTGAGTGGACTTCCACCATTACTAGAACCACCTGGTGACGTGTACCCATTACTCTCCCCTTAAAACCTATTCCATCAAAACACACATAAGACCTTGGTGTGGGTAAACATAGGCTTGGCCACAGCTTTATTGACCATAACAATAAGTTAACAACTTGTTAAAAACAACAACAACCATGCCACCTGATCCACTTTTTGTAACCTCGTATCCAACCAAATACCGCACTGTGAAGCAGCGGCCATGTAGGACTTAATTCTCCTCCATCTTTTGGGCATGGTTTCCCGCCATGGAGCTGGCATCATACCTCCTACAAACAGCCCCACCCAAAAGAAAGATAAGAAAGATGGTGGATTAAACAAAACTTTCCACTCTAATTCTTAGACACTAGACTCAAGGGGGAAACACGTAAATTGGGCAGAGGCAGGTCCATAAACTGTCCCGCCATGCAGCCCAAAGAAACCTCCCTCATCACCTTATGCCAGGATAACTGCTTGTTGTTGCGAACCAACATCAGATTAGAAACCAACAGTAAAACTGATGATGGTTCGTGCAGATTGTAAAACCCCTGAAAAAACTCATCCCTAAGTAGACTTGCTTCTGGGGGTACTGTTCTAGCCACCGAAAGAGGTGCAGGCCGTTCACTGGGGTTCTATGCGCCACCAGCAGAGCCCACCTGGGTAGGCTGAGACATCGATAACACGCCTGCGGGAACTTATTCTCTTGGTGCACCAATTTTAATATAAAGCAGCTACAGCAAGCTAAAGAAAAAAGCTACATTTTATGTGTCTTCATGGTTTTCACTTAGACAAAAACTTGAGATTCTATAGCTGGATATATTTCAGACATTTGCTTCAGTTTCCCATTCCTTTGTAGCCATTTTTGGCTTTGTCTCAAAAAACCCCAGCAAAATCTACAACAAAAAATCTGCATTTCAGCAATGTGGCGCCTCAGCCTTAAAATGGTATATAGGAAAACATTATATAACAAATGGCTGACCATTACTTTACAAAATATGCAAATCTATTCTCCAGGATGCAATTAGGAGAACAGTGCACTCTGTATGCCGCCCTCTAGAGGGCAGCATCCTTAACATCATGCATGACTCAGTTAAAAAGTCTACTGTCATGATGCGGATTTAAGTGCCAAATTAGTATTTCTATTCCAAAAGGAACAGATTCCCAGCTATGGACAGCGCTGTTTCAGCCTATTGGGCCTCCTCAGCATAGTACAGGGATACTGTTTTGGCAGAGTGAGAGACTATAGAATGGGTGAGAAAGAGTTCTGCAGCTTTCCGTATCCTGCCTCTGTTTTGTGCAGGAAACGGAAACCTGCAGAACGGAGACCGGGCGCAGATGTGAACGAGCCCTTAACCTAGATTTGTTTAGGACTAGGCTGAGATTAGGTAAAAATTAGCAACCAAGCTTAGTCCTCATATATGCCAATATATATGCCAATGTCTAATCCCTAAAATAAAGCTAGCTCTCCATGGTACTCTACATTTCTCCTGGTCATCTCTTTACTCAAATATCTAGGGGTTAAGATGCCCATTCTCTAAAGGATATATACAAGTTTAATTACGCTGAACTTCTACTGGAGGTGGGGAGACTCAGACAATACGACTTCTCTTATGTCTCTTGGTTCGGGAGACGGAACCTCCTCCAAACATACATTTTACCAAAAGTAATATATCTTCTCAGAATGCTTCCCATCCCATTGCCTCAAGTTTTCTTTGTGTCACTACGCTCTCAGTTCTCTAAATTTCTCTGGAAGGGTAATAGACCAAGAATTGCATACACAGCCCCGGTCTGCCGAAAGATGACAGGAGGTATTGGACTAGCAGATGTAAAACAGTATTATGAGACAATCCAACTACAAGTATTGTTCAAGCTTTCCTCTCCCACACCCGATTCCAGTTTCTGTAAACTGGTCCAGTGTGCATACAGCTATTCCCTATACAGAGATTTGTGGCTCACGGCAAGCCCCCAATGCTCTTCAGCTTCAAGAGACCCTCTTCTCGGGGGAGTGATGGGAAGTTGGAAGAAATTTCAGCCCTCTCTGAGCATGCTGACTGGTCTTCTCTCGCATTTACTCAAGAATCCATTAGAGGACTTATGGAGACCTTTGCTACCAGTACCAATGACTTCTTTCTGCATGGAGAATAAATTCCCAACTGCTGAGGCCCTGAATTCATCTCCAAAGATTGGACTCCGAAAAAAGAACGCTATTCCACATGTGTGAAGAGATTCAAAACCACGTTTAGGTGGGAGAGACTACTGACGGACTTTGAGAAGTTAGTCATCCTTCATGACCCCAAGAAATACGAGATCTCTGCCCTTTTGCATTCCTACACAGAACCTACAGAAATCGAAAAGCCCTTTTTTACAACCAGGTGGGAGATAGACTTGAAAGTTTCTACTGACCAGCCACCCCTCAAGATAGTCCTCTCCAGATCTCATAGCGTATCCACCTGTGCCCAAATACAGGAAAATCATTTTAAACTTTTGGTCAGATGGTACAAGACGCCCGAATGGCTCTTCAATCATAAGCTGTCACCTACATCTATTTGCTGGAGCTGTAAGTAGGAGGTAGTGCATCTGCTTCATATATGGTGGTCGTGCCCCCTTCTGGCCTCCTACTGGACCTCTGTGGAAGACTGCATTAGGAAACTGGGGTTTAAAGATTTTGCTCTGGACCCTTCCTTTTTGATTCTTTTCCTCTCCATTCTGGGCTTGGACGTCAAGTCTCAGACGCTAATATATCATCTCCTAGCAGCTGTAAAGACTCTGATTTCCTTATTCTGGAAGCAAAGAACTCCTTTGTCTGCTGATCAGTGGAT
Organism: Leptodactylus fuscus; assembly: GCF_031893055.1. Taxonomy (NCBI): domain Eukaryota; kingdom Metazoa; phylum Chordata; class Amphibia; order Anura; family Leptodactylidae; genus Leptodactylus; species Leptodactylus fuscus. The sequence goes on from NC_134265.1 coordinate 197,273,519, forward strand.
AGCAAAAGTAGATCAAATTGTCAGATTTGAAAAGATGTTGAGCTGGAAAAGAAGGAATAGAATGTCTTTTCTGGCTATTTGGACCCCTTGGATGGACAACAGATCAACCCCTTAATGAATCCCATTGAGGCTGGCTAGTTTTGGTGGTGAGGCCCTAGCTCCTGTAGCCTGCCATTTATCACTGTTTAAGGCTTCACAACCCCACACCCCTCCACCTTATCTCCCCTCGTCATTCTCTCCATTACTTCTTACCCTTACTAACATCTTACTAACTTCTAGCCCCCCCTTCATCCCCTCCCCCCTCTGCCTCCTTCTTTTCTTCTTTACTGCTACCTCTCTCTTTTTTCTTATGTTTATTTTCCTTGCTTACTTTTCTTCTATACTTTTATGTACTTATTAAAAAAGGAAAAATGTTTGTTGACTTGTCACCAGTTGATGTTTATGAATTATCCATTGGTATGGAACATGTAAGATGTTATTTATTCTATTTAACTTTATTCTAATCAGCATTGTTAAAGCTGTGCACTTTCTTTTTTTTCAATCTTCGTAAATTTTTGCGATCTTTTGTCAAAAAAGGTTATCAGGACAATACAAGGCTCAGACCTAGATGAGTATTATGAGAGGTAATGAGAGCAGCGATATAAAATGTGATGGACCTGGAGAAAGTGAAGAGAAAACAGATCACATATCTGGCCTACATATGGTGAGTGCAGCTCTGGATGTGACTAGAGAGAACAGTGAATGAAGTTCAGGATGTGAATAGAGAGTCAGAATAGTGAGTGCAGTTCTGGATGGGACTAGAGACTTAGAATAGTAAGCCCAGTTTTGGCTGGAAATAAAATGTCAAAATGGTGAGTTCAAGTCTGACTTGAAATGGAAAGTCAGAATGTAAGTTAAACTTTCACTGTGAATAGAGAGACATAATGGTGAGTGCAACTTTTGATGTTGTTAGAGAGTCAAGCTGGTGATTGCATCTCTGGCTGTGAATGGAGAGTCAAAATGGAAAATGCAACTCTGGGTTATAGATGGGTGAACCTTTCAAGATACGTTTCATGTTCAGGTTCCATGACTTGGATCCTCAGTTTATTTCAGGACGAACAGGTTTGGTATAACTCACATTTTAAATTGGCTTAAAACATAGTATACAATACTGTCAGGGCTCCTAGTAACCTATATATATAAAACATAGTGTAGAATACTCTCAGGGCTACTAGTAACCTATCTATAAAACATAGTGTAGAACAATGTCAAGGATCCTAGGAACCTAGCTATAAAACATAGTGTAGAACAATGTCAAGGATCCTAGGAACCTAGCTATAAAACATAGTGTAGAACAATGTCAATGATCCTAGCAACCTATCTATAAGACATAGTGTAGAACAATGTCAAGGATCCTAGGAACCTATCTATAAAACATAGTGTAGAACAATGTCAAGGATCCTAGGAACCTAGCTATAAAACATAGTGTAGAACAATGTCAAGGATCCTAGGAACCTAGCTATAAAACATAGTGTAGAACAATGTCAAGGATCCTAGGAACCTAGCTATAAAACATAGTGTAGAACAATGTCAAGGATCCTAGGAACCTAGCTATAAAACATAGTGTAGAACAATGTCAAGGATCCTAGGAACTAGAGATGAGCGAACAGTGTTCTATCGAACTCATGTTCGATCGGATATTAGGCTGTTCGGCATGTTCGAATCGAATCGAACACCGCGTGGTAAAGTGCGCCATTACTCGATTCCCCTCCCACCTTCCCTGGCGCCTTTTTTGCTCCAATAACAGCGCAGGGTAGGTGGGACAGGAACTACGACACCGGTGACGTTGAGAAAAGTAGGCAAAACCCATTGGCTGCCGAAAACATGTGACCTCTAATTTAAAAGAACAGCGCCGCCCAGCTTCGCGTCATTCTGAGCTTGCAATTCACCGGGGACGGAGGTTTCCGTCCAGTTAGCTAGGGGTTAGATTCTGGGTAGGCAGGGACAGGCTAGATAGGAAGAAGAAGACAACCAACAGCTCTTATAAGAGCTAAATTCCAGGGAGAAGCTTGTCAGTGTAACGTGGCACTGACGGGCTCAATCGCCGCAACCCAGCTTTCCCAGGATCCTGAATGGAATACACTGTCAGTGTATTCCCGTATACCCGATATATACCCCGATACCCGTTCCAACGGTGTACCCCCCCACCTTCACCCCAGAAATACCCTGCAAGTCCCCTAGCAATAGGATTGGGGCTATATACACCCACTATTTTTGCTACTGCCATATAGTGCCATTGTCTCACTGGGAATTCAAAGAATATATTGGGCTTACATATAACTTCAATTCCAGGGAGAAGCTTGTCAGTGTAACGTGGCACTGACGGGCTCAATCGCCGCAACCCAGCTTTCCCAGGATCCTGAATGGAACACACTGACAGTGTATTCCCGTATACCCCATATATACACCCCAAATCCCCGTTCCAACGGTGTGCCCCCCCACCTTCACCTCAGAAATACCCTGCAAGTCCCCTAGCAATAGAATTGGGGCTATATACACCCACAATTTTTGCTACTGGTATATAGTGCCATTGTCTGACTGGGAATTCAAAGAATATATGGGGGTTATGTGCACCTACAATTTTTAATACTGGTATACAGTGCCATTGTCTGACTGGGAATTCAAAGAATATATGGGGGTTATGTGCACCCACAATTTTTAATACTGGTATACAGTGCCATTGTCTGACTGGGAATTCAAAGAATATATGGGGGTTACGTGCACCCACAATTTTTGCTACTGCTATACAGTTCCATTGTCTGACTGGGAATTCAAAGAATATATGGGGGTTATGTGCACCCACAATTTTTAATACTGGTATACAGTGCCATTGTCTGACTGGGAATTCAAAGAATATATGGGGGTTATGTGCACCCACAATTTTTACTACTGGTATACAGTGCCATTGTCTGACTGGGAATTCAAAGAATATATGGGGGTTATGTGCACCCACAATTTTTAATACTGGTATATAGTGCCATTGTCTGACTGGGAATTCAAAGAATATATGGGGGTTATGTGCACCCACAATTTTTAATACTGGTATACAGTGCCATTGTCTGACTGGGAATTCAAAGAATATATGGGGGTTATGTGCACCCACAATTTTTACTACTGGTATACAGTGCCATTGTCTGACTGGGAATTCAAAGAATATATGGGGGTTACGTGCACCCACAATTTTTGCTACTGCTATACAGTTCCATTGTCTGACTGGGAATTCAAAGAATATATGGGGGTTATGTGCACCCACAATTTTTAATACTGGTATACAGTGCCATTGTCTGACTGGGAATTCAAAGAATATATTGGGAATACAAATACCCTCATTTCTTGCTACTGCCATATAGTGCCAGTGTCTGACTGGGAATTCAAAGAATATATTGGGGTTATGTGCACCCACAATTTTTAATACTGGTATATAGTGCCATTGTCTGACTGGGAATTCAAAGAATATATGGGGGTTATGTGCACCCACAATTTTTACTACTGGTATATAGTGCCATTGTCTGACTGGGAATTCAAAGAATATATGGGGGTTATGTGCACCCACAATTTTTACTACTGGTATACAGTGCCATTGTCTGACTGGGAATTCAAAGAATATATGGGGGTTATGTGCACCCACAATTTTTACTACTGGTATACAGTGCCATTGTCTGACTGGGAATTCAAAGAATATATGGGGGTTACGTGCACCCACAATTTTTGCTACTGCTATACAGTTCCATTGTCTCACTGGGAATTCAAAGAATATATGGGGGTTATGTGCACCCACAATTTTTAATACTGGTATACAGTGCCATTGTCTGACTGGGAATTCAAAGAATATATGGGGGTTATGTGCACCCACAATTTTTACTACTGGTATATAGTGCCATTGTCTGACTGGGAATTCAAAGAATATATGGGGGTTATGTGCACCCACAATTTTTAATACTGGTATACAGTGCCATTGTCTGACTGGGAATTCAAAGAATATATGGGGGTTATGTGCACCCACAATTTTTAATACTGGTATACAGTGCCATTGTCTGACTGGGAATTCAAAGAATATATGGGGGTTATGTGCACCCACAATTTTTAATACTGGTATACAGTGCCATTGTCTGACTGGGAATTCAAAGAATATATGGGGGTTATGTGCACCCACAATTTTTACTACTGGTATATAGTGCCATTGTCTGACTGGGAATTCAAAGAATATATGGGGGTTATGTGCACCCACACTTTTTAATACTGGTATACAGTGCCATTGTCTGACTGGGAATTCAAAGAATATATGGGGGTTATGTGCACCCACAATTTTTAATACTGGTATACAGTGCCATTGTCTGACTGGGAATTCAAAGAATATATGGGGGTTATGTGCACCCACAATTTTTAATACTGGTATACAGTGCCATTGTCTGACTGGGAATTCAAAGAATATATGGGGGTTACGTGCACCCACAATTTTTGCTACTGCTATACAGTTCCATTGTCTGACTGGGAATTCAAAGAATATATGGGGGTTATGTGCACCCACAATTTTTAATACTGGTATACAGTGCCATTGTCTGACTGGGAATTCAAAGAATATATGGGGGTTATGTGCACCCACAATTTTTACTACTGGTATATAGTGCCATTGTCTGACTGGGAATTCAAAGAATATATGGGGGTTATGTGCACCCACAATTTTTAATACTGGTATACAGTGCCATTGTCTGACTGGGAATTCAAAGAATATATGGGGGTTATGTGCACCCACAATTTTTGCTACTGCTATACAGTGCCATTGTCTGACTGGGAATTCAAAGAATATATGGGGGTTATGTGCACCCACAATTTTTAATACTGGTATACAGTGCCATTGTCTGACTGGGAATTCAAAGAATATATGGGGGTTACGTGCACCCACAATTTTTGCTACTGCTATACAGTGCCATTGTCTGACTGGGAATTCAAAGAATATATGGGGGTTATGTGCACCCACAATTTTTAATACTGGTATACAGTGCCATTGTCTGACTGGGAATTCAAAGAATATATGGGGGTTATGTGCACCCACAATTTTTACTACTGGTATATAGTGCCATTGTCTGACTGGGAATTCAAAGAATATATGGGGGTTATGTGCACCCACAATTTTTAATACTGGTATACAGTGCCATTGTCTGACTGGGAATTCAAAGAATATATGGGGGTTATGTGCACCCACAATTTTTAATACTGGTATACAGTGCCATTGTCTGACTGGGAATTCAAAGAATATATGGGGGTTATGTGCACCCACAATTTTTAATACTGGTATACAGTGCCATTGTCTGACTGGGAATTCAAAGAATATATGGGGGTTACGTGCACCCACAATTTTTGCTACTGCTATACAGTTCCATTGTCTGACTGGGAATTCAAAGAATATATGGGGGTTATGTGCACCCACAATTTTTAATACTGGTATACAGTGCCATTGTCTGACTGGGAATTCAAAGAATATATGGGGGTTATGTGCACCCACAATTTTTACTACTGGTATATAGTGCCATTGTCTGACTGGGAATTCAAAGAATATATGGGGGTTATGTGCACCCACAATTTTTAATACTGGTATACAGTGCCATTGTCTGACTGGGAATTCAAAGAATATATGGGGGTTATGTGCACCCACAATTTTTACTACTGGTATACAGTGCCATTGTCTGACTGGGAATTCAAAGAATATATGGGGGTTATGTGCACCCACAATTTTTAATACTGGTATACAGTGCCATTGTCTGACTGGGAATTCAAAGAATATATGGGGGTTATGTGCACCCACAATTTTTAATACTGGTATACAGTGCCATTGTCTGACTGGGAATTCAAAGAATATATGGGGGTTATGTGCACCCACAATTTTTACTACTGGTATATAGTGCCATTGTCTGACTGGGAATTCAAAGAATATATGGGGGTTATGTGCACCCACAATTTTTAATACTGGTATATAGTGCCATTGTCTGACTGGGAATTCAAAGAATATATGGGGGTTATGTGCACCCACAATTTTTAATACTGGTATACAGTGCCATTGTCTGACTGGGAATTCAAAGAATATATGGGGGTTACGTGCACCCACAATTTTTGCTACTGCTATACAGTTCCATTGTCTGACTGGGAATTCAAAGAATATATGGGGGTTATGTGCACCCACAATTTTTAATACTGGTATACAGTGCCATTGTCTGACTGGGAATTCAAAGAATATATGGGGGTTATGTGCACCCACAATTTTTACTACTGGTATACAGTGCCATTGTCTGACTGGGAATTCAAAGAATATATGGGGGTTACGTGCACCCACAATTTTTGCTACTGGTATACAGTGCCATTGTCTCACTGGGAATTCCACAAATAATTTGGGGATTCATTCACCCTACATCTCAGGCTCTTGCCATATTCACCCAGGTTGTCAGTGCTGCACCAGCTCGTTCCCAGACAGCTCGGCCCGAAAAACACGTTACCTATATAGAGGATTTGGACAATGAAGACAACATGTTCTAAATCTAATGTCTGCACCTTCTCCAGAATTAAAATAAAGGCAGCGTTTAACTTTCAAATAGCACTGCACAAAGGAAGAGCTTATCAGCTTGTCTCATGACATGCTACTGAAAAGTTTCATTTGTGTATCTTAATGTAAATATAGTTGTATAAGCTTTTTGGGTTTTAGGCACTGCCAAGTTATTTATTACCACCCGCTCCCTTATAATGATGATGACGCCAAAGTCACTGTGGGTGTTCAGAGCTCACAGCTTTGGGTGACATTTGTCTTGCTCTCTGTCGGTACCAGCTGTCTTTTTGGATACCGTAAAGTTATGTTGACTTTATTAACAGCTATAGAAGCTTTAGCCAGGTTGTGACGGTGTGTAACCCTAACAACACTAAGTGGGATACACATTAATAGTCAGTCTATGTACGCTAAACGTATCACTGAAGTAATTTTTTTTCCCTCTCCCCTAATATAAGAAAGGAACAGACATTAGACCTAGACCGGGGTTCGAGGCTTGAAAAAATCCAGTATTATTTGTTCTTCATGATGTGAAATATGTGTTGAAAAGCAACCCAAGATGAAGTCAGCCATGTGTGCCAGTGTGTTACTTGGCATGCCTTTGCTGGCCCCAACTGTAAGGGTCACTCTCCATTTCCTCCATTTTCCACTCCCCTTCACACCATTTGTGGTGAAGCAATGGGATGCACTGAAGTGCACCCTCTAGCCTCGTGTGGGATAGGGACATCAGATGCCACTCCAACCCCCTCGTCTTCCTCCGCCAGCCAACGGTGCGAAGATGAGAGGAGTGTGCTCTGAATGTTTTCTGCCTAGCAGAGGCTAGTTCTCACTTACGAAAATGGCCCCACTTTGACCTGTATATCAGGAACAATGGTGTAGGTTTCAAAGAAACATGGCACCAACAAGTTGGAAAACGTGGGCCATGCGTGGACCGTGTTTGAGTCTGGCAAGCTCCAGATCTGCTACCAGGTTCCAGCCATTATCAAAGGCGCAAAAATGCCAGGCCCCAGGTGTAGCAGGGAAAAAAAAATGCCATCTCAGCCAGGATGGCATCCCTGACCTCGGAGGCACTGTGCTGTCTGTCCCCCAAGCTGATCAGTTTCAGCACGGCCTGCCGACATCTCCCCATGCCAGTGTTACAGTGTTTTCCGCTAGTAGCTGGGGTGGAGGTTGCAGCTTCGTAGGGTTTCAGTCTACTCCTGCCATGAATTTTGGCCTGGGAGAGGAGATAGGCCACCCCAGTTTGCACCCGGGGAACAGACTCCACCACATTCACCCTGCCTGTCATTAAAGATAAGCACTGCAGCATCCCTGACCACAGGCGCTTGTCCATGTGTCGGTGGTCAAGTGGACCTTGCAGCAAAGCGCAGAGCTCTGGGCCCGACTGATGTTATGGGACACATGCAGGCGCAAGGCAGAGACAGCACACCAAGAGAAGTAGTAACGGCTAGGCCCAGCATAGGGAGGTGCCCCAGCTGCCATCTGCTGACGGAAGGCCTGGGTCTCCAGAAGCATAAACAAACACCAACATCTCCAGGGCCAGCAGTTTATCGATGAGGCTGTTACAGGCTTGGGCATGGGGGTGGGTTGTATTGTACTTCTGCCTGCAATGAAAAGCTTGGGAAATGTGGAGTGGCTGGGAAGAGGCGCATGATGGTGCAGGCCAAAAGGGCGCATGAGGGTGAACTCCCCAATGTGTCAGAGATAGGTGTGTAGGTGTCCTTGCATCATATACTTGCACCATATATAAAAAGTGGTTAAGACAGCGATCCCTCAGCTACTCCCGTTACACTGTCTATTGAAGTTACCATCTGTGGAAGTGGACCACCATTTCTAAGATCCCAAAGGAAGCAGGCAAGAGATGTGCAGTTCAGAAAAAAAGATGAGAAAATAAGTTTAGGCTGTAGAGCACAGAGGGATCGGAGAGGACAGAGCTGGTGTCGGCCAGGTATTCCCACAACATGCGCCTATACTTGTCCCTCCTGGTGACACTAGGCCCCTGAGTGGCAGTAATTTGTCCAGGGGGGCCATTAACGTGTTCCAGACCTAGGAATAAGTCTTCCAACAGGGTAGAGTTTTGCATGCCTTTGCTTCTACCCACTGTTTTTGCTGCTTAGCTTCCCTCCACATCTACTCTGCTTTCACCCCTAAACATCACCCCAGTTTATGCCTTTGCTTCTACCCAGGTTTTTTGTTGATTTAGCTTCCCTCTACATCTACACTGCTTTAGCCCCTAGACATCACCCCTGTCCATGTGGGGTCGGTGGCCTCGTCATCCACCAACTCCTCTTCCAATTGCGCACTGCCCCCTTACTGCAAACCGCACATGACCACAGCTTGCCTTGATGGCAACTGTGTCTCATGATCCCCACTTAGGTCCAGACAAGTCGGTGGCGGGTCCAAAACCCCAAAATTGGAAGGAAATGGCAGATGCTGCAGTATTTCTAACACCTGTTCCTGGTGCTCGGGCCTGGTCTGTGTTGTACCCTGCACCCTGCTTAACGCATCTGCCATATCCGAAGTTGTGCTGAGCGCATGCTAATGTTTCGTGTCCAGTGCAATGGATGGGATGGGATTTCACATAAGTCTGCCACCCATGGCCACTCATGGTTGAGCAACTGAGGGAGTTGACTTTGATGAACCCGAGGGTTTTGGAGTTGGAACTACATCAAAGGTCTGTGCTGCTCACACACTCTGCTCAACACATGATATGTTTAGTGCCAGCAGTGTGGAGACGTCGCACAACAGCCGTTGTTCCAGCAGGTACAGGCGTTGTAGGAGTGCATAGAGGCTAGCAGCGGCAACTATACACTTTAAAAACTATCCGCACAAGCACCACACTTTCACCAGTAGCTCAGGAACATTGGGGTACCTTTTTCAAAAGATTAGCAGCAATGAGTTAAAAACGTGGCCCAGGCATGGAATATGTTGCAGGCTGCCAAGCTACAGAGCCAATCCCAGGTTACGGCCATTATCACACATGACAACATGCCTGGGCCCAGGTGCAGTGGCAAAAACCACATTGCCGTCTCATCGAGGATGGCATGACTCACTTTGTAGGCAGTGTGCTGTCTGGCCCCCAAGCTGATGAGCTTCAGCACGGCCCGCTGACGTCTCCCCACACCAGTGTTGCAGCGTTTCCAGCTCGTAGCTGGGGTCAATTTAACAGCGGAGGAGGGTGGTGTTTCAGCCCTCCTCCCAGGAATGTTGTGTGGGGAGACAAGTCAGGCCACCACATTTTGCGACCCGGTCCACGCCTCAACTACATTCAACCACTGTGCCCAAATTGAAAGTTAGCGTCCCTGTCCGCATGCACTTGTCCATTCGTAACTGGTCACATGGAACTTTAGGGCTAAGCGCTGAATTTAGGGACCGCCTCATGTTTGGGGGAAAGTGCTGGTGTGGACGGCACAGTGCGGTGGCGCAGTAGACACTCTGCCCAAAAAGGGCAGAGTGTCCCCCAGCCGGGATTCCAACATCTCCTGGGCCAGATTTCTTGAGATGAGGCCGTTGAAGCCTTGGGCATGTGGGTGGGTTGCGCTGTACTTTAGCATGAAATGAAAGGCTTGGGAGATGGGGAGTTGCTGGGAAGAGGCGCATGATGGCGCGGGCAAAAGGAGAAATGGCAGGAAAAGGTGAGGATAAGGGTGAACTCCCCAAAGTGTCAGAGGCAGATGTGGAGGTGTCCTGGCTCCTGGTCTGGACTGCAGCGCCAGCCCTGTCAACAGTGGAAGAGGCAGTGGCCGCCAGGCCAAACGACGATTATCCTGCGCTTGCTCTCACCCACTGAGCCCAGGGGCAGCGGGGATAAACAAATTGCCATCTCATCCAGGATGGCATCCCTGACCTCAGAGGCAATGTGCTGTCCGTCTCCCAAGCTGATGAGCTTCAGCCCAGCCTGCTGACGTCTCCCCACACCAGTGTTGCAGCGTTTTCAGCTCGTAGCTGGGGTCAATCTAACAGCGGAGGAGGAGGAGGGTGGTGTTTCAGCCCTCCTCCCAGGAATGTTTTGTGGGGAAACAAGTCAGGAAAATTCTTGAAACGGGAGAGTTTTGCATCTTTGCCCTTGCTGCCTATGGACATCCCTTTGCCTCTAGCCACCATTTTCCCTGCTTTGCTTGCCTCCACATCCACACTGCTTTTGCCCCTAGACATCACCCCAGTCCATGCCTTAGCTTGTACCCCCAGTTTTTCCTGCTTAGCTTGCCTCCACATCCACACTGCTTTTGCCCCTAGACATCACCCCAGTCCATGCCTTAGCTTGTACCCCCAGTTTTTCCTGCTTAGCTTGCCTCCACATCCACACTGCTTTTGCCCCTAGACATCATCCCTATCCATGCCTCTTCCCCTAGCCATAACTCTGCCACCCCTGGAAACTCATGGTGCAGAAACTTTGGTTGCTGACTTTGAGGAACCCTTGGGTTTTGTAGATGGAACTCCATCAAAGGTCTGTGCAGCTCACACACCCTGCTCAAGATATGGTATTGTAGGGTTTCAGCGTGTGTGAATGACGGACAACAGCCTGTGTTTGGACAGATGTAGGCCTTGCTAGAGTGTTTTTAGGCTAGCAGCGACTCCTGTGCACTTGCAAAAGTGGGCGCACAAGCGCCGCATTTTCAACAGTAGCTTCGGTACATTTGGGTATGTTTTTAAAAAACTTTGCACCACTAGGTTAGACGTGGGCCAAACATGGAACGTGTTGGAGGCTGGCAAGCTCCAGAGCCGCTACCAGGTTCCAGCCATTATCACAGGCGTAAAAATGCCAGGCCCCAGGTGTAGCAGGGAAAAAAAAATGCCATCTCAGCCAGGATGGCATCCCTGACCTCGGAGGCACTGTGCTGTCTGTCCCCCAAGCTGATGAGCTTCAGCACCGCCTGCTGACGTCTCCCCACACCAGTGTTTTAGCGTTTGCCGCTAGTAGCTGTGGTGGAGGTTGCAGCGTCGTAGGGTTTCAGTCTACTCCTGCCATGAATTTTGGCCTGGGAGAGGAGATAGGCCACCCCAGTTTGCACCCGGGGAACAAACTCCACCACATTCACCCTGCCTGTCATTAAAGATAAGCACTGCAGCATCCCTGACCACAGGCGCTTGTCCAAGTGTCGGTGGTCAAGTGGACCTTGCAGCAAAGCGCGGAACTAAGGGCCCACCTGATGTTGAGTGACACGTGCTGGTGCAAGGCGGGGACGCCACACCGGGAGAAGTTGAGACGGCTAGGGACGGCATAGTGAGGTGCCACAGTTGCCATCAGGTCCGGGAAGGCGGGAGTTTCAACAAGCCGGAACGCCAACCTCTCCTGGGCCAGCAGTTTAGCGATGTTGGCGTTCTAGGCTTGCGTGGGTGGGTGGTTAGCGGTGTATTTCTGCCGGCGCTCCAATGTCTGAGAGATGGTGGGTTGTTGTAAAGAAGCGCCTGATGGTGCCTTTGATGGTGCAGGAGAAGGAGATAAGACAGAAACAGGGGAGGATGAGGGAGAAGTCAACAAAGTGGCGGAGGCAGATGAAGTGATGTCCTGGCTCGTCCTCTGGAGTGCATCGCCAGCACTGTGAGCAGAGGCAGTGGCATGAACGGCGGGCGACGTTTGTCCTGCCGTTGCTGCCTGCCACTGATTCCATTGCTTGGATTCCAAATGACGGTGCATTGAAGTGGTGGACAGGTTGCTCTTCTCAGGGCCCCTACTCGATTTCGAGAGGCAAATTGTGTAGACGACACTATATCTGTCCTCGGCGCATTCCTTGAAAAAACTCTACACCTTCAAGAAACGTGCCCTCGATGGGGGAGTTTTTCTGGGCTGGGTACAAAAGGGAACATCTTCGGACATTCCGGGTCTGGCCTGGCTTCGGCAAAGCAGCTGACCTCTGCCTCTGGACATGTCTCTGCCTCTAGCTACCCTTTTTGGTGCTGCACCTGCCTCAACATCCACACTACTTTCCCAGCTTGACATCTGCCTTGTCCAGGTGGGGTCGGTGTCCTCGTCGTCCACCACCTCCTCTTCCAACTCCTGTCTCGCCTCCTCCTCCTGCACAATGCGCATGTCAACTGGCTGCCCTGACAGCAACTGCGTCTCATCGTCGTCGATGAGGGTGGGTTGCTGGTCATCCGCCACCAAATCGACCGGAGATGGAATGGAGGAGACTCTAGTGTTTGAGCATCTGGACACAGATACTCGTCTGTTAGGTCCGTGGAATCGCGAAATGGAGGGGCAGGTTGCGGTACAGTCAAAGGAAGGGAGAACAGCTCTGGGGAGCAGGGACAGTTGGGGTTATTGTTCTGGGAAGATTGGGAATTTTGGGTGGAAGGAGGACAAGACTGTTGGGTAAGAGGAGGTAGAGGCTGACTGGCTGGTGGACAATGTGCTTTAAGCGTTATCTGACAGCCATTGCAAGATCTGTTCCTGGTTCTCGGGCCTACTAATCTTTGTACCATTCAGCCTAGTTAATGTGGAACTTTTGTGCAAAGCGCAGAACTTAGGGCCCGCCTGATGTTAAGGGACACACGCTGGTACAAGGCTCAACTCACCCTAAGTGCCAAAAACACTGCTGGTGCAAGGCTCTACTCATGCCAAGGGCCTCAATCTCTGCTGGTAGCTCAGCTTAAGGTCATGTAACTTTGTTTGGAAGGGCTCATGTTAAGGGCTAGAAAAGTGAATTTTGGAAGGTCTTACCACATCACACACACACACACACACACACACACACACACACACACACTCAAAATGACAGTTAAGGGTGAGGGCTTTTGGAATTCCCATTGCCTATTCCATTTGTGGTTGTCATGGGGAACGTGATTTAAAGGGGTGGTTGTTACTGTTTGTTGAGCTTAAATTGGGGTTTGTGTCCATCCATTTGGGGAGTAAAGAAGGTTTCCAGGTATTTTCCCACTTTGATAGAGGTTTTTTTGAATGTGGAAAGTGTGTAGTTGTTAGGCAGTGATGTTGGGGTAATAGAGGGTCTTTGGTGTGTTAGATGCCCCCAGACATGCTTCCCCTGCTGTCCCAGTGTCATTCCAGAGGTGTTGGCATCATTTCCTGGGGTGTCATAGTGGACTTGGTGACCCTCCAGACACGGATTTGGGTTTCCCCCTTAACGAGTATATGTTCCCCATAGACTATAATGGGGTTCGAAACCCGTTCGAACACACGAACATTGAGCGGCTGTTCGAATCGAATTTCGAACCTCGAACATTTTAGTGTTCGCTCATCTCTACTAGGAACCTAACTATAAAACATAGTGTAGAATACTCTCAAGGCTCCTAGGAACCTATCTATCCAATTTCTAGTTCTCTAAGGCAAACACAGGTGAAGTTATGTCAAAGTGAATGTGACATGTATGGTAAGCAGAGGATTCAAATTCTGAGTTTAACCATACACTGCGCTGACATTCACTTTTATGCCTTGAACATTTAACGTGCTCCAAACATTACCCATTTATTAGGGAAATGGGGGTGTCTGTGGTTTTTTTAGACACACATGTTAGTTATACTACAAGCAAAGCAATGGTTTTGTAGGAAGTTTAGCCAGTTTTAATGGCTTGTAAGTGCTACAGTGGCCTATTGTTAGTGGGGAGACAAATTTGTGGTTGTGAGCCACTTGAAAAGTGATGTAGAATTGGCTTTTAAAAAAAAAAAAAAAGCCACCAAAATTATTATTATTTTTTTTTTTATTTATACCAACACACTGTTAGAGGGGCCAACAATGTGCTATAGTAGAATGTGATGGTGGACCAGGCCACAGGACATGTCTGCCTGAGTGGTAATAGAATAGCTCTGCAACATGTGTGGAAGTTTAGCATGGCATAATATGATGGACCAGGTCGCAGGATATATCTGAGTTGTGGCAGTAGTATTAGGCACTAGGCCACTTTAGTACCACGTGTGGCAGTGCGTCAGGGCATAATATGATGGACCAGGTGCAAGACATGTCTGCCTGAGTGGTGGCAGTGGTGGTAGCTATTTAGGAGCGGCAGCAGTGCAGTAAATGGAAGATGATAATAAATGGGGATTCTGACACCACTATTTGGAGGCATCAGTCAGAGCTGTGTGATAATCCTCACGAATGCCTGACTTATTTTGATAAAAGTAATTTTTTCAATGCTACCTGTGGACAGTTTCAGCCTTTTAGGTCTTTACAACATCACCGGCAGCACTGAACAACCTCATGGCCATAACACTTGAAGCCGGACAAGATTGAACTCCCATTGCAAACTGGGCCAGCTCCTCCCACTGCTCAAACCTATTGGCCCAAAATTCCATGGGGTTAGAGTTATCTGCTGGACTATAGGTGCGCCTAGGTATGACTGTATTTGCAGGTGCAGCCAGAGGATGACAGTTACCTGTTGTGGCTCAGGTAGGCACTGCAAGCTGAAACATTTTTGGTTCATCAACTTCCAGATACTGTACAAAGCCTGGCTGCAGCAACTAAAATGCAACAAAAACTCAACATGTGGGTCTAAATATCACCATCATATCATTTTGTTATTATGGTTCAGGCTGTTACAATTATGGTGATACCATACATGGGTATTTTTATTATCTTGGACACTTTTACTATGTTAAATTGCTTTTTTGTCATTACATTGTTGTCTTTTTTTAACTTTATTTTAGTGTATGCAATTTATTTTGTAGGTCCCACTAGGTGGCATTACAGTGTCATTTTATAATCTTATATACTCATATCATACTATATACTACATCAAAGCACTATTATCTATCAGCATAAACTGACCGGCATTCTATTAGGACAAGCCTCTGGTCTGAAATCCTTTGTGAGTCTCCTGCTGCCATGACAACCATTATGACCTCACAAAGCACATGACATCATCAGTTCTATATCACAACTTACATGTCCTGAGTCTGACAGATTGTAGAGGTCCAGTCCAGGTAAGTAGCACAGATATTCTCTCACATAACAAATGCTTGGCCACTGCTCCATTCATAAAGGAGACATTGGCGTTTTAAGGGTGCATTCACACTGAGTAAACGCTAGCTTATTTTGTAGAGTAAAATTACACTTGTAAATTTTGCTATCCCATTGACTTCAATGACATTTTACAGGCGTATTTTTACAGGTGTATTTTTTACAGGCGTATTTTTTACAGGCGTATTTTTACACTTGTAAAAAAATATCATTGAAGTCAATGGGATAGCAAAATTTACAAGTGTAATTTTACTCTACAAAATAAGCTAGCGTTTACTCAGGTGTATTTTTTACAGGCGTATTTTTTACAGGCGTATTTTTACACTTGTAAAAAAATATCATTGAAGTCAATGGGATAGCAAAATTTACAAGTGTAATTTTACTCTACAAAATAAGCTAGCGTTTACTCAGTGTGAATGCACCCTAACTCTGCTTTATTTTACGCCAAAATGGCGAGAAATTGCTGTGGGCGGGGCCAGCGGATCACCAGATAAATCATCATTTAAGCCAGTTAATTTTTACATAAATGATGACTTAAATCTAAGAGCAGGTGTAGATATCACTGAGTATCTCCCTAGTGACAGATTCTAGAGATAATGTATATATATATATATATATATATATATATATATATATATATATATATACAGTCCTATGAAAAAGTTTGGGCACCCCTATTAATCTTAATCATTTTTAGTTCTAAATATTTTGGTGTTTATAACAGCCATTTCAGTTTGATATATCTAATAACTGATGGACACAGTAATATTTCAGGATTGAAATGAGGTTTATTGTACTAACAGAAAATGTGCAATATGCATTAAACCAAAATTTGACCGGTGCAAAAGTATGGGCACCTCAACAGAAAAGTGACATTAATATTTAGTAGATCCTCCTTTTGCAAAGATAACAGCCTCTAGTCGCTTCCTGTAGCTTTTAATCAGTTCCTGGATCCTGGATAAAGGTATTTTGGACAAACAATTCAAGTTCAGTTAAGTTAGATGGTCGCCGAGCATGGACAGCCCGCTTCAAATCATCCCACAGATGTTCAATGATATTCAGGTCTGGGGACTGGGATGGCCATTCCAGAACATTGTAATTGTTCCTCTGCATGAATGCCTGAGGATTTGGAGCGGTGTTTTGGATCATTGTCTTGCTGAAATATCCATCCCCGGCGTAACTTCAACTTCGTCACTGATTCTTGAACATTATTCTCAAGTATCTGCTGATACTGAGTGGAATCCATGCGACTCTCAACTTTAACAAGATTCCCGATGCCGGCATTGGCCACACAGCCCCAAAGCATGATGGAACCTCCACCAAATTTTACAGTGGGTAGCATGTGTTTTTCTTGGAATGCTGTTTCTTTTTGGACGCCATGCATAACGCCTTTTTTTATAACCAAACAACTCAATTTTTGTTTCCAAAATGAAGCTGCCTTGTCCAAATGTGCTTTTTCATACCTCAGGCAACTCTATTTGTGGCGTACGTGCAGAAACGGCTTCTTTCTCATCACTCTCCCATACAGCTTCTATTTGTGCAAAGTGCGCTGTATAGTTGACCGATGCACAGTGACACCATCTGCAGCAAGATGATGCTGCAGCTCTTTGGAGGTGGTCTGTGGATTGTCCTTGACTGTTCTCACCATTCTTCTTCTCTGCCTTTCTGATATTTTTCTTGGCCTGCCACTTCTGGGCTTAACAAGAACTGTCCCTGTGGTCTTCCATTTCCTTACTATGTTCCTCACAGTGGAAACTGACAGGTTAAATCTCTGAGACAACTTTTTGTATCCTTCCCCTGAACAACTATGTTGAACAATCTTTGTTTTCAGATCATTTGAGAGTTGTTTTGAGTAGCCCATGATGCCACTCTTCAGAGGAGATTCAAATAGGAGATCAACTTGCAATTGGCCACCTTAAATACCTTTTCTTATGATTGGATACATCTGGCTATGAAGTTCAAAGCTCACTGAGGTTACAAAACCAATTTTGTGCTTCAGTAAGTCAGTAAAAAGTAGTTAGGGGAATTCAAATCAATAAAATGATAAGGGTGCCCATACTTTTGCACCGGTCAAATTTTGGTTTAATGCATATTGCACATTTTCTGTTAGTACAATAAACCTCATTTCAATCCTGAAATATTACTGTGTCCATCAGTTACTAGATATATCAAACTGAAATGGCTGTTGCAAACACCAAAATATTTAGAACAAAAAATGATTAAGATTAATAGGGGTGCCCAAACTTTTTCATAGGACTGTATATATATATATATATATATATATATATATATATATATATATATATACCGTATTTTTCGGACTATAAGACGCACTGGACTATAAGTCGCACCTAGGTTTTAGAGGAGGAAGATAGGGGAAAAAAATTTTGAAGCAAAAAATGGTAAAAATATTTAACCCCTTCCCGACATGCGCCGTAATAGTACGGCGCGTGTCGGGTCTGTAACTATGGCGACCGCCCAGGAGCCGGGCGGCCGTCATAGCCGCCGGGTGTCTACTGCTTTAAGCAGTAGACAACCAGCTCTAATGCCTCCGATCGGTCCCCGGACCGATCGGAGGCATTAACCCCTCCGGCGCTGCTGTCAAAGGCGCCGGAGGCGCCATTTTCCCGGCGGCGCATGGGCGCCGCCATTTTGGCAAGGATCGCCGGCTCCTGGAGCATGCTCCAGGGCCGACGTCATGTTGCAGTGACAGCCGGGAGCCTTGTTAAAGGCTCCCAGCCGGTCTGCAAATTCTCTCTTTTGCAGGCTGGTGTATACAGCCTGCAAAAGAGATGATGCTTTTTTGCAATGCATTGCAATGCATTAGCATTGTAATGCATTGCATTAGTGATCAGACCCCCTGGGGTTCAACACCCCTAGGGGGTCTAATAAATGCAAAAACAAATAAAAAAAAAAGTAAAAAAAATATAAAAAAATATAAAAAGTATTAAAAGTTCAAATCACCCCCCTTTCCCTAGAACAAATATAAAAGTAGTTAAAAACTGTGAAACATATACATGTTAGGTATCCCCGCGTCCAAAATCGCCCGCTCTACAAATCTATAAAAATATTTTTCCTGTTCGGTAAACGCCATAGCAGGAAAAATAGTCAAAAGTGCCAAACCGCCGTTTTTTCACTGTTTTAATTCTGATAAAAATTAGAATAAAAAGTGATCAAAGCAATAACATTTCCCGAAAATGGTAGAACTAAAAAGTACACCCGGCCCCGCAAAAAAAGACGCCCTATGCATCCCCGTACACCTATGTATAAAAAAGTTACGGCCGTCGGAATATGGCAACTTTTAGAAAAAAAATTTTTTAACACCGTTTTGGAATTTTTTTTAGGGGTCAAAATGTAAATAAAACCATATAAATTTGGTATCCCTGGAACCGTACCAAAACACAGAATATAGGGGACATGTCATTTTGGCTGCACAGTAAACGCCGTAAAACCAAAGCCCGTAAGAAAGTCGCAGAAATGCATTTTTTCTTCAAATCCACCCCATGCTGAATTTTTTTCCTGCTTCCCAGTACATTATATAGAATAATTAATGGTGGCATCATGAAGAAAAAATTGTCCCGCAAAAATTAAGACCTCATATGACTCTGGGAGCGGAGAAATAAAAAAGTTATGGGGTTTAGAAGGAGGGGAGTCAAAAACGAAAAACAAAAATCAAAAAATGCCATCGGTGGGAAGGGGTTAATATATGGGAGTTGTAGCTTTGCAACAGCTGCAAGGCCACATTGTATTCTAGGGAAAGGAGGTGATTTAGAACTCTTATTTATTTCATTTTTTTATTATACATTTTTAAAGCTTTGTGTTTTTTTTTTTAAACTATTTTATTAGTTCCTAGGGGGCTTGAACCTGCGGTCATTTGTTTGCAAGTCCCATAGACGGCAATACAACTGTATTGCCGTCTATGGGACATTCTGTATATTACTATTACGGCTGGTCATAGACTAGCCGCAATGGTAATATAGAAATGACAGGCCTGGGAGCCTTCATTAGGCTCCCAGCTGTCACCCGAACAGGTCGACTCCTGCGATATCGCCACGCAGGAGCCGGCCTGCAACTTTACAGGTATGGGGCCGGTGGGGACCGGCCCCGGGGGGGTAGTTTATACTTTAGGTGGGGGGGGAGGGGCCGCCAATACAGACCCGGCATCCACTGTAATAGGCGGATGCCGGGGAGGGTTAGACGCTGGCACATGTGCCGGGGCCTGAGACATCGCTACACTCCTGCCCTGCATGAAGCCAGCAGCAGCAGGAGCAATGCTGCTATTGCGGGGAGGGACGGAGGAGCGGAATAGCAGCATCGCTCCTGCTGCTGCTGGCTTCATCCTAATATATATATATATAATTTTTTATTTGAGTACATTCTAATAAAAAAGGGAGATAAATGTTCCTGAGACTTCTCAGTGTTGGGTTCCCTGTGGTTAGGATGTTCCTTTCTAACAAATAATCCCTGTTGTCTGCTTAAAAACTGAGCAATTCTTTAACATTGTTGACATGTAATCAAGCCCTTGTGTATTCTCCTATAGGTGCACTCCATACAGTATGCAGAGGAGGCCAACTGGACGTATATAGATAGATAGATAGATAGATAGATAGATAGATAGATAGATAGATAGATAGATAGATAGAGATATTTAAAGGTTGTAAGTAGAGATGAGCAAACACCGTTCGATCGAGTAGCTATTCGATCGAATATCAGGCCGTTCGAGGAATTCGATTCCAATCGAATACCAGGCCGCAAACACAGTAAAAATTTGTATCCCCTCCCACCTTCCCTGGCGCTTTTTTTGCACCAATAACTGCGCAGGGGAGGTGGGACAGGAAATACGACAACGTAGGAATTGAAAAAAAATTGGAAAAACCCATTGGCTGCTGAAAACATGTGACCTCTGATTCATAAGAATAGTGTTGGCCATCTTCGTCTCATTTTCGTTTTGGAGTGATAGGGAGAGCTTGTTCTCAGTGTGAGAAATTGTATTGTAGTGTTTTACAGGCAGGAAAAAACAGCTCTTTTCAGAGCTACACTGCAGGAACACTATACAAACAGTGAAACTGCAAATCATGCAGCAGGGGATGTGGGCAAGGACGTGGACGTGGATATCCAGCTGGGTATACAGTCCAGAGTCCAGGTACTGGAGAGGGGCTGCCAGCAGTGCCCCTCGAAAGTATCAGCAGGGGACGTAGGCGAGGAAGTGGACATCCAGCAGTGTATCCAGTCCACAGTCCAGGTACTGGAGAGGGGCTGCCAGCACCCAATTCACTCATCCTCCTCCTTCTCCTCCTCCAACCCCAGCCCCGTCACCATTATGTGATTGTTAAAAAACAATTTTACTTAATTTTTCATGGATACCCCCCAAGGGCCTGCAAATCAATTTTTTAGGGCTCCAGCCCAAGGGCCTGCAAAATAATTTTTTAGGGCTCCCCCCAAGGGCCTGAAAATTAATGTTTTAGGGCTCATCCCCAAGGGCCTGAAATCTAATTTTTTAGGGGTCACCCCAAGGGCCAAAAAATAAAACACTGCTGTTATAAGGCTTTAGTCACCCCAAGGGCCAAAAAATAAAACACTGCTGGTGCATAGCTCAACTCACCTGAAGGTCAAAAAACACTGTTGTTTAAAGGCTTAACTCACCTCAAGGGCCAAAAACGCTGCTGGTGCAAGGCTCAACTCACCCAAAGGACCAACAAATCTCTGCTGGTGCAAGGCTGAACTAAGTTAAAGGGCCAAAAACTCTGCTAGTAGCTCAGCTTAAGGGCTCATGTTAAGGGCTAGAAAAGTGAATTTTGGAAGGTCTTACCACATCACACACATCCACAATGACAGTTAAGGGTGTGTATGGTTGGATTTCCCATTGCCTATTCCATCTGTGGTTGTCATGGGCAACGTGATTTAAAGGGGTGCTTGTTAATGTTTGTTGAGCTTAAATTTAGGTTTGTGTCCATCCATTTGGGGAAGAAAGAAGGTTTCCAGGTATTTTCCCACTTTGATAGAGGTTTTTTTGAATGTGGAAAGTGTGTAGTTGTTAGGCTGTGATGTTGGGGAGAAACAGTGACTTGGCCTTGTTAGATGCCCCCAGGAATGCTGTCCCAGTTGCAGAGGTGTTGGCATAATTTCCTGGGGTGTGATAGTGGACTTGGTGACCCTCCTGAGTCGAATGCTGGGATCCCCTGAAACGAAGCATTTTCCCCCATAGACTATAATGGGGTTTGATATTCGATAGAATAGTCGAATATTGAGCGGCTATTCGAAACGAATATCGAATATTTTACTGTTCGCTCATCTCTAGTTGTAATTACCTCAATATGCAATATGTGTACAGGGTGTAAATATATATATTTATATGTGCACATTTTTAGAGACTTTTAAGTAGTTTTCAACAATAAGTCCCTTTGTATACAGTGAGTAAAGTGTCAGTATATAGCTGAAAATATGTGTAGTCGGAGATTGTAAGTAATGTTAGTGATAAATATTTGTATAGATATATATGCATACCTCCCAACTTTTGAAGAACTTAAAGAGGAACAAAATGTGCAAATTTAGCCCCACCCACTTTTATGTTGACTCCGCCCATTCTAATTTTTCATGTGCCTCTCACACAGTATAATCCTCCTACAGTCACCCGTAATTTATATGTCCCCCCCTCCATCTCTCTCCCAGATTCATGTCCCCCATCTCTGCCCCAGATTCATGTCCCCATCTCTGCCCAAAGTTTCATGTCCCCCCATCTCTGCCCCCAGAATCATGTCCCCATCTCTGTCCCCAGAATCATGTCCCCCCCATGTCTGCCCCCAGTTTCATGTACCCCATCTCTGCCCCAGACTCATGTCCCCCCATCTCTGCCCACAGTTTCATGTCCCCCCATCTCTGCCCCCAGATTCATGTCCCCCCATCTCTGCCCCAGATTCATGCCCCCCCTTCTCTGCCCCCAGATTCATGTCCCCCCTATCTCTGCACAGTTTCATGCCGTTCTCCCCACCCCTTCATCTGCCCCAGTTTCATGGGCCCCCTTCATTATGTTTCACCTCAATGTTTAACACAAAAAAACACTGATACTCACCTTTCGAACGCTCCCCTGCAGCTCTCTCCACAGTTTCACTAACAGAGTTGTAGGCACGATGTGACGTCATCACATCGCTCCTACACATCCACTAGCTGGAGCGCCGCGGTAAAGCAAGGAGCTGAGCTGTGACAGCTCCTTGCTTTAGTCACATATGTATTCAACTCAGATCTGCATCATCCGGATGCAGATCTGAGTTGAAACCGGGACATACCTCCCGCCGACCGGGATAGAACACCGAAATCGTGATTGTCCTGCGGACATTCGGGACAGTTGGGAGTTATGTATATGTATATTTAAGATTGTAAAGTGTTAGTATTACATATTTCTATAAACAGTATGTGTAAGGTTTAGGTATATATGTATATTAAAGGGGCTCTATCACTGGGAAAAGTCATTTTTAACTAATCTCATCCTTGTATAGCCTTTAGAAATGCTATTCCACACCTACCTTTAGTATGTAGATTGCCTTTGGTGGTTTCTGAATAAGTCCGTTTTTATTCACATGCTAATGAGCTTCCAGCCAGCACAGGAAGTTCCCAGCAGCACTCATCATCAGAGTCAACATTAACAGCAGCAGCCTCCCATAGGAAACAATAGTAAAGGGATGCACGATGTATCGTGCACCAGTCTAATTAGCATATGAATAAAAACGGACTTATTCAGAAACCACTGAGGCAATCTACATACTAAAGGTAGGTGTGAAATAGCCTTTCTAAAGGCTCTGCAAGGATGTGATTAGTTAAAAATGACTTTTCCCAGTGATAGAGCCCCTTTAATAGATTGTAAGTCATGTCAGTAATAATGTATATGGAGAGGTACTTGTGTATATGTATTTTTATATGTATATCTGAAATGTGTAAGTAATCTCTCTCTCTCTCTCTCTCTATATATATATATATATATATATACATATATATATATATATATATATATATATATATATATATATATATATATTGAAAGCCGGTGGCCGGCAAAATGATAGTGGGGGTGTACATCTCGACCAGGCTACTCAGGTGGGCAAGATGAGAGAATGTCCAGGAATGACTTGTTCTCAGCAGACAGCTTTTGTCTGCTGAGCATTTTGTTACATGCTCAGTATTGGGCTGGATTTTTTAGGAATGGCAGGTAGGAAAGGCAGTGGGACCTGTCATTGCACACCCCCTCCAGTCCACACATTGTGGATGTTTCTGCAGCGTTTCAGCTGCTGTGGATTGTCCTCATCGGTGAGGTTTAAAAGGTCAGCTCCAGCAGCAAGACTTTGGGTGGAGCTGAACTGCAGGGCCAGCTGGAAGGTCACACTGTGAGACCTGTGTCTTTTACCATTCAATTTTGCTATTGAATCTGCTATTGTAGGTGAGGTAACCTATTTATGTGTTTAGTCAGAGCCTAGCCGGGCATGTATTTATTTTGTATTGTTTTTGTTTTTTTTCTTTTTTTGTGGCTGCACTGCTTCTTGTGAAGTAAAAATAAAACTCTACCTTTTTGGACTAAAAATCTGGACTTGTGTGTCTATGCCACCCCACCTAGCAACCCCAGACCCTGACTATATATATATATATATATATATATATATATATATATATATATATATATATAGTGGGTTATTTAGTAAAACTGGAGTTTTCATACAGTCAAGTCCATTGTAGTAATAGTGATGTCTTATCCATAGTGATATTATACACACACTGTACCTGACATTTTCGATTCCATCGACTACTGATTGTATCTATATGGTATGGTATGGTTATATAGGTATGTATATGCAAAGACTGAAAGGCATGTTAGTTATTAGTAACTTTATATACATTATATGTAAGATTTGTTGATCTATGTAATTATATATTTATATACTGTTGTGCTCAAAACTTTATGTACCCACACAGATTTTATTTTTTTTTTGCCTTTTTCAGAGAGTATGAATGATAACGCAAAACCTTTTTCTCCACTCATGGTTAGTGGTTGGTTGATGCCATTTATTGTCAAACATCTGTGTTTTCTCTTTTTAACTCATAATGACAACCAAAAACATCAAAATGACCCTGTTCAAATGTGCACATACCCTGGTGATTTTAGCCTGATAACATGCCCAGAAGTTGACACAAAAGGATTTGAATCACTACTAAAGGTAACATCCTCGCCTGTGACTTGTGTGTGCTTAAAAGCTGAGTGAGTTTCTGGGATACAGACATAAAACTAATGGGTTATTTAGTGAAACTGGAGTTTTCATACAGCCAAGGCCATTGTAGTAATAGTAATTTCTTATCAATAGTGATATTATACATAAAGTGTACACCCATCGACCACTTAATGTCCTTATTTCGATGGGTCCCTACACTAACACTTTATCTATAGGACAGAAGATAACTCTCTTATATACTCACTGTTACAGTGCAGTCTATAAGTACTTGCTCTTTGGGGTCTTCCCTATAGGGGGAGTGCAGCATTTATTATAGAGGTAAATTAGTCTTAGCGTAGGGACCCATCTGAATGAGGTCGCCGTGAGGGGGCAGATGGGCTTGCACAATTCATCAAATTTGTGCGCTAAGAACCTCACATTTATAACTGTAGTTAGTGACAGATGAAAGTGAAGATGAAGAATTTTATCATTTGGATGGAAAAGCAAAGTACTGCCAAAATAGTTTTTATTAAAATTTTTTTTTATTTTTCAGTCTCAACTACAAATGAGCAAACCGTCATTTTAGGTTCATTACATATTTTCCAAAATCTTTTGATCCTCTCACAGAGGAACTTGGTTTTAGGGGAATGAATGAGGGTTTTGCGTGCTTAGCAGGCAGCCTTAGCTGTTTCTTGGAAGTCCTACAGTGTTGGCCAAAAGTATTGGCACCCCTGCAATTCTGTCAGATAATACTCGTTCTCTTCCAGAAAATGATTGCAATCACAAACTCTTTGGTATTAATATCTTCATTTATTTTGCTTGCAATGAAAAAACACAAAAGAGAATGAAAAAAAAGTCAAATCATTGATCATTTTACACAAAACTCCAAAAATGGGCCGGACAAAAGTATTGGCCCCCTCAGCCTAATACTTGGTAGCACAACCTTTAGACAAAATAACTGTGCACAACTGCTTCCGGTAACCATCAATGAGTGTCTTACAATGCTCTGCTGGAATTTTAGACCATTCTTATTTGGCAAACTGCTCCAGGTCCCTGAGACTTGAAGGGTGCCTTCTCCAAACTGCCATTTTGAGATCTCTCCACAGGTGTTCTATGGGATTCAGGTCTGGACTCATTGCTGGCCACTTTAGAAGTCAAGCAGTCCAGTGCCAGAGGCAGCAAAGCAACCCCAAAACATCAGGGAACCTCCGCCATGTTTGACTGTAGGGACCGTGTTCTTTTCTTTGAAGACCTCTTTTTTTTCCCTGTAAACTTTATGTTGATGCCTTTTCCCAAAAAGCTCTACTTTTGTCTCATCTGACCAGAGAACATTCTTCCAAAACGTTTTTGGCTTTCTCAGGCAAGTTTTGGCAAACTCCAGCCTGGTTTTTTTATGTCTCTGGGTAAGAAGTGGGGTCTTCCTGGGTATCCTACCATACAGTCCCTTTTCATTCAGACGCCGACGGATAGTACAGGTTGACACTGTTGTACCCTCGGACTGCAGGGCAGCTTGAACTTGTTTGGATGTTAGTCGAGGTTCTTTATCCACCATCCGCACAATCTTGCGTTGAAATCTCTCGTCAATTTTTCTTTTCCGTCCACATCTAGGGAGGTTCGCCACAGTGCCATAGGCTTTAAACTTCTTGATGACACAGTAGACACAGGAACATTCAGGTCTTTGGAGATGGACTTGTAGCCTTGAGATTGCTCATGCTTCCTCACAATTTTGCTTCTCAAGTCCTCAGACAGTTCTTTGGTCTTCTTTCTTTTCTCCATGCTCAATGTGGTACACACAAGGACACAGGACAGAGGTTGAGTCAACTTTAATCCATTTCAACTGGCTGCAAGTGTGATTTAGTTATTGCCACCACCTGTTAGGTGCCTCAGGTAAGTAACAGGTGCTGTTAATTACAAAAATTAGAGAAGCATCACATGATTTTTCAAACAGTACCAATACTTTTGTCCACCCACTTTTTATGTTTGGTGTGGAATTATATCCAATTTGGCTTTTTGACAATTCTTTTTGTGGTTTTCCATTGAAGATAAATTAAATGAAGATAATATTACCAAAGAATTTGTGATTGCAATCATTTTCTGGAAGAAAACGAGTATTATCTGACAGAATTGCAGGGGTGCCAATACTTTTGACCAACACTGTATACAAGTAAATGGAGTAAACTGCAGATGTTCATCCAACTCACAGTAGCTTGCGGTCCTGCTCTCTATGCGGATGTGGATCCCAGAGGAGATAACCATTTATGGCATATTATATGGTTGTAGCCATAAATACTGATGTATGAATGTCCTTAATGGTCAATGTGGTACATGTACTGCCGCAACTTGGCGTCAGGTCACGG
Source organism: Leptodactylus fuscus (assembly GCF_031893055.1). NCBI lineage: Eukaryota > Metazoa > Chordata > Amphibia > Anura > Leptodactylidae > Leptodactylus > Leptodactylus fuscus. The sequence goes on from NC_134265.1 coordinate 197,300,549, forward strand.
GCTGAGCTAGCACAATAATCAGCAGGTCTTTGCTTTGATTGCAACTAATCCCTTAGATGGAACCATCAAGGACAACCGCAGCATCTAAGAGATTATTAACCATTGGCTCCCCTATACTGTGATTGATGAAGCTGATATGCTTCTATGGATTCCCAGGCCTGAGCTCCTTGGTTTGCCAACTTTACTTCTCAATCCTGATTGGGTGGATGTCAGCCAGAATACACTGTATTACATTAGTATTAGTTCAGGGATCAGAAGACCCCATGATCGTATGAGGTTAAAAAAATAAAATGTTTTAACTTATTAAAAAAATAAAAACATTTCAAGTAACCAACAAAATCCAGTTACAAACATGTCCACCATCTATATAATGTAAAGAAATAAATCTAATTACATATTTAATATTCACGCATTCACCTATACTATTATTATTTATTTCTCCTACTGGTATGGTACCAACATATTCCACGGCGCTTTTCAGACATTGTCAGTAGAGATGAGCATCCAGGGGACGTAGATTGAGACAGTCAAGACCTATAAGTATCTGGGTGTGCTCCTCAATAATAAGCTGGACTGGGCTGATCACCTGGATGCACTGCACAGAAAGCATCACAGCAGCTCTACCTGCTTAGGGGGCTGAGGGCCTTTGGAGTCCTGGGGCCACTTCTTAGTGCCCTTTTCAACTCTGTGGTTGATTCAGCCATCTTGAGTGGCCTGCTGGGGTGTAGCATACCAGCCAGGGATAGAACTAGACTTGACAGACCAGCATTATCCTGGGAAGCCCCCTGAACCCAATGCAAGTGGTGGGTGACAGAAGGATACTGTCCATGGTGAGCTCCATGCTGCAGAACAACTCCTGTCCCATGAAAGAGACCGTGACAGCACTTGGCAGTACTGTCAACGAACAACTGCTTCACCCCAAGTGTGAGAAGGAGATCGAAGATCCTTCCTCCCAACCGCGGTCAGGCTGTATAATCAACATCAGACTAAGTGAAAATCACTCTGCACAGAGAACTAAATGATCCTGGAGTCTTTATTTTCTTTTTAGTTGCTATGACTTCTAGTATCTTTTCTATCTGTTATTCTGAGCTTGTATGTCTTCTTTCTTGTAATATATTACTGTATTATCCATGCTATCCATGGTGGGGCTATTAAAATCTTATCTTATCTTAACTTAAACAATGCTTAGCACTAGCACAATCATTTGCAAATGTGTGTATGCTATTCACAGCTGCACTTATAAGAGCATTGTATTGTATGTTTATGCCTCCCTTAAGACATAAGATAAATATATATATATATATATATATATATATATATATATATATATATAATTTTATGAATTCCAACAATATAAAAGTCAGTAAGAAGTAGCTCACCCTTGTACAGCTGATTCACCTTCTATGGTGCACAATCCTGTCCTCCTTGACTCCTCGGAGCTCCAAGTTAAATAAAGAAGATAGGTCCAAACAGGTAGTTTGAAGGATCCGCAACTCATGTAATAACAGGACAGCCTTGTAAGTTCTGTGTCTTAGTATTGGTTGAACAAAATACAATCAAGACCAGTCATCCAAATGTATGGAAAAGACAAAGTAAAATCAATGGATCCGCGCTTACCCTTCCAACGATTTTTATTCAGCATATAATAGACAACACACAACGCGTTTCGGGACGCAGCCCGTCCCTTTTTCAAGTGTCCGTTTCTGTCAAAAGGACAAAAACGGACACTTGAAAAAGGGACGGGCTGCGTCCCGAAACGCGTTGTGTGTTGTCTATTATATGCTGAATAAAAATCGTTGGAAGGGTAAGCGGATCCATTGATTTTACTTTGTCTTTTCCATACATTTGGATGACTGGTCTTGATTGTATTTTGTTTACCATGGGGATCCTTGCTGCTGAACAACCCTCTTGAGTGATATTGTTATTTTGCACTTTAAATACATATCACAAGGTGATTATTTATTGCCCTAAGTAGTGACTAAGTATTCAACTATCTAGGGATAATGCGCTAGGTATTGCGCGGTGCTTTTCTTGTGTTTTTTTTAGTATTGGTTGAAGTCTTTCAGCATTTTTTCATTGGTATTAAATGATGAAAGAGTTCAACCAATACTAAGACACAACTTACAAGGCTGTCCTGAATGAAGTAATTTAGACGTACTTATCATGTAATGCAGGAACACTATATAAGAGATCAGTTATGTGCAACATGGAAGCTGGATTGAACTATGAGTAAGGAACGATAAATAGTTCCGAAACGCGTCAGTTAAGCGGTTTTAATTCACGTTTTTCTACCTTTTTCACTATGTCTTCTTGTCAAGCTGTTATGTGTTTTTTTGCCTGTTGTGGCTCAATTTTAAAAAAGCTATGAAATAAAGACTTGGATTTTACACGTCCATGAGTTGCGGATCCTTCAAACTACCTGTTTGGACCTATCTTCTTTATTTAATTTTTTAAATTAAGTTTAAGTTTTATTAAATCTATTAAGTTGTATAGCAGATTTTAGATAAGATTATTAGTTTATTGAATTTTTATTTTAAATATAGTCGTTTGTCCAGATCATAAAAGAGGTTTCCTAGACTTTTTTATGGCGCTGCCTGCGAGCAGGTGGTATACATAGCTCAATAACACGGGGAGATGCATCAGCATGCTTAGCTGCAGGAGAGATCTGGTATGGATCATAACCATCAAAGATAGCCTTTCGGGTTTTAGGTCTTGCCAGCTGGCAGATTCTGTCTGAGGCTTGTGCGTTGAGAGCAGATGCCGGAACATGTCGCAGTACTGTCAGGTCAGGCTGGTATTGGGAGTGCTCCGTTTTAGGCACTAAAACAAATAAATTTTTAAATATTACATTAAAATTGTTAGAATTTTATATTTATTTTCTTTCAAACATTCAATCCATTAGGAAACTGTGTAGATCATATAATTCATGAGCTTCAGCTCTCTCCACCCACCCTATACTATGCATAGAAAGAAAACTGATCAGTGGCGGGTGGATGGTATAGAGCTGAATCTCATAAATATAGTGGACTACCCTGTATGTACATAAAATGTAGAGGATGGTATCCATGACTGCTGCTGTGAGTGATACATACTGTATTTAAGACAAATGGCAGCAATTACATTACTGATACACAGATGGAATTATAGTTTCTTTCATTACTTTATGCTAACCCATCCTTAGAATAGGCCATTAATTGGATATTGATGGGAATCCGGCACCCACCCCCACAGAAATCATAGTATAGTGTACAGAGATGGAAGCAGACGACTCTTTACACTGTGCAATGTCCACTGAGTTTCAATAGAGTAGGTGGACCACTATACAATGAATGGAGCTATCTGTTTCAATATCTGTGCGATTGGTACAGGGCATGGGTGCTCGTTCCCCATATATCTCTGCAATAATGGTCATTTATTTTGGGTTTTGGAAAACCCCTTTTAGGCCCTACATAGTGTCCTGCAGCAAAGAAGCTTGCGGGAAAAACCACGGTAGCAACACATTACGGTTTTTCCCACAGTGCTTTTCAAAGAAAGTTTCTGCTTCAGTTATATTTATAGGGAAACCACCAGCATTTCCAGAGGTATAATTGACATGCAGATTTCCAAAACCACCATAGTTTTGGAAATCGCAGCGTGTCGCTGTGCGTATTTTTCCACAAAGTGGGAATGGGATTCGCTAGCATCCCATCCATTTTGCTGTGATTGTAAAATGCTGTGTTTATATCTGCAGTGTTTACACCATGTGCGGCCCCTGGCCAAAAGCTAAAGCTTCACATAGTGACCCGCAGCCAAAAAGCGGTCATTTCAACATCACTTTTCACAAAAAAATCTGCAGTGTTTTCATGTGTGGACTTTCTGTCCATATTATACCTATATGGAAAATGCAAGCATTTCCGTAGGTATAATTTTCAATGTGTGGCCCTGGCCTAAGAAGGCGATGCTATGTGCCTATGTACTATTATGTGTAGACATTAGTGGAAATCAAAAATAGACACCAGCAGCAGATTAGATTTTTAGATATTTTGGCTTACCTGGCTCCTGCTTTAATGGATGGTTTACTATAGGTAATAGAACAATATTTCACAGCACTTTTGCCTCTTATTTATGGAACCACCATTACCTGCTAAAGCCTGTGTTCTAGCTGTGGGAGATACCCCTTTTTCAGAATGGAAGAAACCCTTCCCTTCTTCTGGTTGACTTTTTGGTGGGCTTGACATAGAGATGGCAGCATGATCCTTTGGTTTGGCTAGCTGTATAGTGCGTGGACTTGCAGAAGCTTTCTTGGCTGCTTCAGTAACCTGAAGGATTTAAAGATATAGTGCCATATTTTCATCTCAAAGACTTTCGCCTGGAAATAATTTGAAACACTGAATATTGCAAACATACCACAGTGTATGCAAGTTGGTCTTCCATCCATTCTTGGCTAATGCTTTTTGCCTTTGCTAGTTTTTCCAATCGGGGAGATGGGACTGTCTGTAAAGCACTTGGTTTGACTGGCCAAATAGGAGATGGCCTGTAGGGAAAAAATTAAGAAGATAAAAATATTTGACAACTTTTTTATTATTAACTTATCTTGTTCCACTGCCAATAGTGTATTAAAAATAACATTATTACAACTTCCTATATTTACACCTAATATTATCCATATCACGTGATCACCTGTCTTCTTTATACATCTTGTTCACAGTTTTGGGCTGTGCCAACTCGTTTTGTCTTGCAGTCATATCTGTTAGAGGGAACGGAGAGAGATTGGCATATTAGTTTTCCCTTAAATCACACGGATGTAACCATTGCTTTATACTTTTAGAGCTAAGCTGTTAGGTAACTCAACTTAAAGGGGTTGTCTGGATGATAATTTATTTTTTAGAAACACGCAGCTATAAAAATGGGACAGAAAAAGAGAAGAATAAATGAATATAGAATATTTTGGCTTGGTGTATTTGCTCTCTAATGAGTAAATTATGTATTATGAGTAAAGAAAATGAATCTGTCATTAAAAGAAAAGGTGTCTCTAGATTGCCAGTATCTTTTTAATGAAACATCAGGATACTGTTATTCTTACGTAAATGTAAAATTTTATAAAATTATAATTAAATTTATTTATAATTAAATATATATACATATAATATAGGTTGTATAGTCATTCTCTAATTGATACATGACTGTATGTATTGAGGTGGTAGCTGCAAGATAAAAAAAAACAAAAAAAAAAAAACTGCTGTGCATTCATTGCCAGCTACAGACACATTTTTTTATGGTACATAAAGTTGGCGACTAGATATGATTGAACCTCTTGAATTTTATTTTATTTCAGTTCAATCAAATCCCAATTTTGTTTCAGTCTGATTTAATCTATTTTGAATCTAAACTTAAAGGGGCTCTATCAGCAAAATTATGCTAATAGAGCCCCACATATGCGTGAATAGCCTTTAAAAAGGCTATTCAGGCACCGTAAATGTTACATTTAATCCCGGTCCCATTTTTAAATAAAAGTATTAAAACATACATGCAAAACTTACCTGAACGTGCACCATGGGCGGGGATGCACGGTGCGACGTCAGCTTCGGGCACGCCTGCCTCTTCTGTCTTCTTGGAGCGACGTCTCTGATTCCGTGTCTTCCGGCTTCTTCTCTTTAAATCCCGCACCTGCGTAGTAGGGCATCCCCCCTGAAGCGCTACTGCGCAGGCTCACTCGCAACTGCCATTAAGTAAAATGGTGAGTGAGCCTCGGGGGGATGCGCTACTACGCAGGCGTGGGATTTAAAGAGAAGAAGCCGCCTGCGTAGTAACATATGGCCCAAAGCCTGTGCATCAGTCCGTTTTGAAGTGTCAAACTGAATTCAAACGGACCGATGGCATACTGTTGTGTGAACATACCCTTATCTGCCTGAAAATGGCTGACACCTGGCGGACTTCATTATGTTAATGAGGTCTGCCACTGTCTGTGTGTAACCGCCATTTTGACAGTCCGCCTCTCCGTCATTCTGGTCCCATGGTGGACCTGTATGACGGAGAGCTTGCTGCTTTTGTGAACCTAGCATAAGGCTATCTCTACACTATAACTTCTGTCATACAACCAAAGATGTGTTGCCCTGTGATTCTTTCACTCATGTTAGTGAATGGAGTCACATTGCAACCTGAGGGACCCAATGCGACTCCATTCACTAATGTGAAAGAGTCCCAAAGGGACACTGCGATCTTTGGTTGCATGAAGGAAGTAGTAGTGTAGCTATAGCTGTTTTGCACACTGTATTGTGCGTGAAAATGCACTTTAAACGTGTATAATGGCAAAAACTGGACGGGCGATATTACATATGGCAGTAGGGTGGGCCCCTGGAAATAATACCACTGGTGGGCCCTAGGCACCCCAGTCCGACCCTGGACCTGACTGACGAAGTGACGGAGGGGCACAGTTGACTATATTGGGCCAGGCCATGGAGACAGCGCGCTTCACTTTACCTATTGGAGGGCACCGCTCCCGATGTCTGTGCGACCTGTGCTGCCTACGGTGTCCGCCTCTGTCCTCCTCCCATATCGCTTGTATGTGATGTAAGGAGGATACAGGAGGCACCGCTCCTTATGTCTGAGTGGCCTGATCTGCCTCCGGTATCCTCCTTACATCGCATACATGCGATGTGGCAGGCGGACATCGGAGGCAGAGCAGGTCGCACAGACATTGGAAGCGGTGCCTCCTGTATCCTCCATACATCACATACAAGCGAGGTGACAGGAGGACACAGACGGACACCGGAGGCAGAGCAGGTCGCAAAGACATCGGGAGCGGTGCCCTCCAATAGGTAAAATGAAGTGCGCTCCATGGCCTGGCCTGAGCTCCCCAGGAGCTTCATTATAACTGCACGCCTGCCGGCGTGGTCGACGGGGCCGGACAGAAGTGCTTGGCGGGCCGCATGTGGCCCGCGGGCTGCAGTTTGAGGGCCCCTGGTCTAGGCTGTCTGGCTCTGAGATGGCAGTGGTGGCAGCATTGGCATTATGAGTGGCAGCAAAGTATTGAGTAGAACATAACAGACCATGCCATCTCCAAGAGAGATGCAGGAGATAATGTCTGAGTGTATAGGGGTTGCAACATCAGTAATATAGTCATACAGTAGCAATGGCATCCTTGGGTTGGTCATAAATAGCCAGTCCACACTCACTGCCAGCAATGGCAGATCTTTGCCTTGGCATCAGTTGGAGGTGCGTGCAACTGGATGTGTGTGCAGCCGAAGATGTGTGAGAATTCACGCAGATGATTTCGATGACACCACCCACAGTTACTGATTAACTTCTATTCCATTACATTTGAGGCTGGACAAGATAGTGCACCCATGGCAAACGGGCAGGATGTGCTAACTTAATGGACTGAGAGCAAAGAGGGACCTCCTGGGCAAACATGCAGCTGGCACTGGCAGTTGTCTTCCTAAAAGCTCTAGAGTATAATAATATGCCAATTTGGCATCCCTTTGGTAGGCAGGAAAAAATTTCCACATTTTGGCTTTATAAAAAAAGTCTAAAATCATGGCAATCCAGTAGTCAAAACTTTACTTGATACTAACAATATGCTTTTCACTATGTAAGCAGCAAAGCATACTTGCGTGCATGTGCCAGGACCCAGGAGTCTGTCATGGTTGGTATTGGTATTGTCATAGCCATCTTTATCTTTATCATCATCGGCAAACAAATAAGGGTCAGCCTCGCCCCCTGCCTGAGATATGGAAGCCATTGCCCCTCTACCATTCCTCATTACATGTGTTTCCTGTAATATAAATCTTAAAGGGATGATATTACTGATTCTGCAGTTGTCACTACTCGACAAATTTGGCTGCCTCCTCAAATTGGCTCATGAAGCAGCACAGTTCCTTCATGAGTGCCCGTGGCAGATTTCAAAATAACACATTGTCCCTGTGGTGTGCTGAATGTAGATCACATGGAGGTGGAGTAGTATGATCTTGCCACTGCCAATTCTACGGTGCCATGGATTTGTCCTTTGGTAACATACAGAAAAATTCCCACAGGGTAGATGATCACATAACACTGCCACTATCACCACCATCACCTAAGCATGACATAGGTCTGCCCATGAAGCATCTTGTAGCCATGCTTCACTTTGGCTGCTGCCACTACTGCCCAATAGTCATTAGCTCCTCGAATGCCGCATAACATATTTGGTAATAAATGCAGTTTTGCCATTTGATAAACCTGGTACGTGGTACATGGCACTTTGAGGAAATTCATGAAAATGGATCTATTCCCATGACCTATACTTTGACGGTCAGTGAGAATAACATTGTCATAATAACAGTCATGTGAATAGCCGTGACACTGGGAATGTAGCCTTACCCATATACTGCATATGTGACACTACATTCCATACGATACTCAAACTACCCACTAACTCCAAATATACCCTTTTCTATTGGTGCCTACATACCAATACACAAATGGAGAAGCCTTGTCATCAGAGGATAAAACCTACATTTTCAGAAAACAAAGATTATTATGTAAGAACTTACTACAAGTAGAAGCTATGTCTATCTTCTCCTGCCAATATACAGATGGCCTAAAACACAAAAAACTGACATTGACAATATACTATAAAATATTAAATAAATAATAAAACATATAATTATCTTCCAAGTTGGCCAATAATTGTACATATGTTAAAAATCTATGTTATTTATCCTCCTTTCATATTCCTAGGTACTATAGTTTTTACAAAGCTGCAGGTAGTGAGTGGCATATTAGGATAACATTGCTTTATAGCATTGTAAACATAGACAGGTCGTGGACCACAGATGCATTAGCATGGGGACAGTGGATGCAGCTTCAAAGATAAGGATTAATTATCATTCAATGTACACAAAACTCGTAAAAGATTCAGCTCACCCATAAGATGTGAAACAAATTTTAAAGATGATGTGCTCCTGGGAGACTCGGAAACTGGTAGGACTTTAACCAGTGATAAAGTAGAATCCAATAGTGTAAAAATCCAGCTCCACCAGTCGACACGATGAAAATTTCTTAAAAAATAACTTTTATTGTAGCATTCCAATAAAAAGTGTTACAAAGTAACATCCAGTGGACGGTCAGAGATATCACATGAAAAAAGGCTACGCGTTTCCGGACATGACGTGTCCCTTCTTCCTGGCCTACTGGTACAACCTAAAACCCACATTTATATAGAAAACACCTGACCCAAACTACTCCACCTATTATCCAAATTAACCCTAAAATAGAAAAAAGTAAATACAATATATACACATAACACTACACATAAATACACATAAGACTGTATATACATACAATAAATATAATATTATACAACATAATAGATAAACAATATCAATCTATGCATCTTAGGAAAGCCTCATTACCGCAAGTCAAAAGGTTATATACTCCCTATGCAGACCATAAACATATGTCATTTCAATCAATTGTATTATTTTCTGGAGAATAAACTAACTTCAAACCTGTCTCGATTGTCAATTTTCACATGAGATCTCCGGAGTTGTTTCATAAGCCGCACAGCACAGGATAAAGATACTATGAATACTAGTCACCTGATACAAAGATCACATGATCTAGTCACATGACCGGACCAAATACTCCATTCATTCATCATGTCCAAAGGGGGATACTGCTCGCCTAATGTTAAACCACGTGACAAAGTCACATGATCGGACCAGACACCACACCCATTCATGACACCCAAGAAGGCACCAACTTCCCAATGTCAAATCACATGACCAAATCACTGTTACAATGTTACAAACAGAGTAATAAAGGTCTATATCAAGAGAGACAGACCGAATCAAAGTATGTTGTAAATTAATAGATATAAGATAGGTCTGAACGTATGTTTAGACCTTGGGGATAACGTGAATCTAATTTCATGATCCAGTATGCCTCCCTGACTAAAAGCTTTTTCCTCCAATTACCCCCTCTCAACGGTCTTTGTACCTGTTCATGTTTCATGTGATATCCAGGCTTTATATTCAAATATACCTCACCAAATTGCCATTCAAGCCTTGATGTATCATCTTACGAAATACAGTAAATATTCAGATGTACTATGTCAATATATTTTGGATGTGACTTTTTTTCTATTAACTCACAATTTTTTTCAGTTTGACAGATCTTTTTATTTGCAGATTAAAGGTGCCCCTATGGGGGCCCCCTTTTCCCCATCCATTGCCAACTTAACGTTGGCATGGTGGGAAGAGGTTTGCATTTTTTCATCTGAAAATCCATTTAGCGACATGATATCCTGGTACGGACGCTACATTGACGATGTGCTCATTGTCTGGAGCGGTTCTGTAGCGTCCGTACCAGGATTCTTGGATTACTTGAATGCGAACGTGATGGGGTTAAAATTTACATATGAGTACCAAATTAAATCTATCTCTTTTTTGGATATTTTTTTGGAGGGTGATAGTACCAATAGATGTGTTAATACCAGCTTATATAGGAAAACTACTATGGGGAATTCGATTTTGTTGGCCGAGAGCCAACACCCCAAACACACTTTAAAATCAATCCCAGTAGGGGAACTGGTACGCACTCGTACGCACTCGTAGAGCGTGTTCCAACGAAGAGGGTTATGAAAGAGAATCTGCGATTACCCTTGAGAGATTGAGGGAACGTGGATACCCTAAATGGTCTTTGGATAGGGCAGTAGAAGTTGTACGCAATAGACCGCGACACACACTATTAAAAGATAATAGAACCTTGAATAAAACACAACAACCTAAGGGTATGGTTTTTTCTACTAGATATAGTCGACAGTTTCCACTTATTAAAAATATTTTCTTGAGACATTTACCCATTCTATTTCAGGATCCCATTACTAAAAATATTTTGTGCAATGGCGTTAGGGTTGTTGCTAAACGTGGACATACTATAGGAGATCGTTTATCTCCTAGTATGTACGTAGAGAACAGCAACTCATTAAGTAGTAATTGGTTGGAACTTTTTGGGTTTTACAAATGTGGACAGTCGAGGTGCAGTGTATGTTGTAGAGCAAAAAAGACAAAAACTTTTTCTGACACTGAGGGAAACAATGTGTTTAAAATAAAAAGTTTCCTTAATTGCAACAGTCATCATGTAGTTTATGTGATTGAATGCTCGGTCTGTAAAATACTGTATGTAGGCTGTACGATACGGAGTGTAAAAACTCGTATATCTGAACATGTAGCAGACAGTCTAAAAAATAATGAAAATATTTCAAACGTGTCCAAACATTTAATGGTACATAAAGGAGATACAAGTTCATTACAGTATTATGCTATAGAACAGGTACAAAGACCGTTGAGAGGGGGTAATTGGAGGAAAAAGCTTTTAGTCAGGGAGGCATACTGGATCATGAAATTAGATTCACGTTATCCCCAAGGTCTAAACATACGTTCAGACCTATCTTATATCTATTGATTTACAACATACTTTGATTCGGTCTGTCTCTCTTGATATAGACCTTTATTACTCTGTTTGTAACATTGTAACAGTGATTTGGTCATGTGATTTGACATTGGGAGGTTGGTGCCTTCTTGGGTGTCATGAATGGGTGTGGTGTCTGGTCCGATCATGTGACTTTGTCACGTGGTTTAACATTAGGCGAGCAGTATCCCCCTTTGGACATGATGAATGAATGGAGTATTTGGTCCGGTCATGTGACTAGATCATGTGATCTTTGTATCAGGTGACTAGTATTCATAGTATCTTTATCCTGTGCTGTGCGGCTTATGAAACAACTCCGGAGATCTCATGTGAAAATTGACAATCGAGACAGGTTTGAAGTTAGTTTATTCTCCAGAAAATAATACAATTGATTGAAATGACATGTTTATGGTCTGCATAGGGAGTATATAACCTTTTGACTTGCGGTAATGAGGCTTTCCTAAGATGCATAGATTGATATTGTTTATCTATTATGTTGTATAATATTATATTTATTGTATGTATATACAGTCTTATGTGTATTTATGTGTAGTGTTATGTGTATATATTGTATTTACTTTTTTCTATTTTAGGGTTAATTTGGATAATAGGTGGAGTAGTTTGGGTCAGGTGTTTTCTATATAAATGTGGGTTTTAGGTTGTACCAGTAGGCCAGGAAGAAGGGACACGTCATGTCCGGAAACGCGTAGCCTTTTTTCATGTGATATCTCTGACCGTCCACTGGATGTTACTTTGTAACACTTTTTATTGGAATGCTACAATAAAAGTTATTTTTTAAGAAATTTTCATCGTGTCGCCTGGTGGAGCTGGATTTTTACACTATTGTATTAATTATCATTGCAGATTATTGCTAATGATACTAACTGCAGCAGCTAAATCAAGGACTGATAGATTTTTTCTTAGATGTTCTCCTTCATTTGCAATGGCCACATTCCCACTGCCGTCATTCAAGTGCACTGGCCTGATTATCATAGGATCAGTGCAATGGACTGAAAAGACAATAGAATGCTAATTATGCTAATTAGGCTCTCTACTATCAGGTGGTTGGTTCTGGGCTGGGGCAGACAGCATGCCCACCTGACAGTAGAGAGTCTAATTAGCATATTGGGTGCTAAAACCAACAACGCTGATTGGTCCAGAATGGTGGTAACTAGAGTAAAAATCCAAATACACTATCTGTGGAGCACCATGTATTGAAGTATACAAAACATTGGAGTTGGATCCTCTTGAACCCTTTGACAAATCTGACATGTGTCACTTTATGCAGTAATAACTTTGGAACACTTTAACTCACCAAAGTAATTTTGATATTGTTTTTTCATGACATATTGTACTTACTGTCTTACTGGTAAATTTTGAAGAACCCATCTAGTATCAATGTAAAAATATGCAAACAATACACAAGACTATAAGTTGTACCAATCAAAAAATAATTTATTAAACATAATACTTAAGGAAAAATGAGACAAACATAAAAACATTAAAAACAATGGACATCAAGATTGAGTGGAGGTCACAGTGAAATGAGCACATACATTTCAATCATCTGGACATATGTTTCTGGAAGACCTGGTAAACATAGGTTGGTACCATAAATTAAGAAAAAAACGTGTGCCCACATACAATGTACATATATATGAGACCTCTATCATGAACATCATGCCCGACTTTCCCAGAAGTCTTCACTGCATAATGCGGGGTTATAACAGAGGCACTGTCTTCCTGTTTACATCTTGGGAGACAGATTTGCATATTCTTCCCATGTTCCCTTGCAGTGGAGCAACTATGGCTGTATAAGTCTCCACACACCTGAGAAGGTGGTCTCTCCCTAAGGATGGACGTTATCCCCATCATCTGGTCTCTCAGCCTCTCACTTCTACCAAATCAGTTCTCTTAAGGCTGCGCTGATGAAGTCCAAAGAGACAGAAACGGTGCCATCCGTAGCTGAGAAATTGATTTGGTTATAACCCCGCTTTATGCAGTAAAGACTTCTGGGAAAGTCGGGCATGATGTTCAGGGTGCTTCCCATAGAGGGCAGCATAACAGAGGCACTGTCTCCCTGTTTACATCTTGCAAGATAGATTTGCATATTCTTCCCATGTTTCATACGGATAGTCATACTACCAAATTAGTTAATAAATCTAATGTACCATATCTTTACTGTATGTTGGCATCAAATTGAATCACCCTTTATTTATTTTTTTTCCAGATATAAGGCGTACAAGTCAAGCAACAATTTTCAAAACTTTCAAGAACATTTCAAAAACCTATTTTTTATGGAACTACCTCAGTTATGAAGAGGTTTTGAAAGGAAACCCTGATAAATCACCCCATTTTCAAAACTGCACCTCATAAATAAGTCAAAACAGCATATACAAAGTATCTTAATCCTATAAGCGTTTAATTGGAATTAAGAGAAAATGGAGATAAAATATACACGTTTCATTTTCTTTTACTAATACTAGCCCTAGAATTTACACATTCACAAGGGGTTAAAGAAGAAAATGCATCACACAATTTATTCTGCCAGTTCTCCTGATTTCCATCGTACCCGACATGTAAGTACAAATTGCTGTATGGGCACACAGCAAAACGCAGAAGGGAAAGAACACCAAAGAATTTTGCTGGGATCAGTTTCAGGCGTCATTTCATTTGTAAAGGCGTCAAAACAGTGGAAACACCCAAAAAGTGACCCCATTTTGAAGACTATACCCCTCAAGGAATTTATCAAGGGGTATAGTGAGTATTTTGACACTACAGGTTTTATAAAGAATTTATTTCCATTGGGACGGAAAAATATAAATTTACCCTTTTTCCGATATAATGTCACTTTAGCCCAAAATCTTTCAGATTCACAAAAGGTTAAAGGAGAATAACTAAATAACTTTTTTCTCCTGAACAGGAAAATATGTGCTGGTACACAGATGTACGGACAGATGGCAGCGACTGAAACGGAAAGAGCGCGAACTGACTTTTAGAGGACAGACTTTCCTGGAATAGCTTTCAGGTACCATGACCCATTTGCAGATCCCTTGAGGTGCCAAAACATGAAAACCTTCCAAAAGTGACCCCATTTTGTGAACTGGACCCTCAAGGAATTTATCAAGGGGTATAGTGATTTCTTTGACCTTACAAGACTTCCACAGAATTGGTCCGTAAAAATGGAAATTTATGTTCCATAAATTTCTATAAAATGTTGGTTTAACCCAAAATGTTTCATTTTACAAGGGGATAAAGGAGAAAATCCACCCCACAATTTTTTGGCAATTTTCCCTGACTATGGAAATGCCCCACATGTGAATATAAATTTCTGCTTTGGCACACAACAGGGAAGGAGCACCAATGAGTTTTTTGGAGGGCAGATTTTGCTACAATTGGTTTCAGGCTCCATGTTGCATTGGCATAGGCCCTGAGGTACCAATGCAGTGGAAAGCCCCAACATATGACCTCATTTTGAAAACTACACCCCTTAGGCTGAGGCCCCACCTTGCAGACAAACTGCTTTTTTGTTGCAGATTTTGCAGATTGAGCAGATGGAAGAAGTAGATATTTCCCATTCCTATTATAGCCATTTTTGGCTTTGGCTAAAAAAAAAACACAGCAAAGTCTGCAACAAAAAAAATGCATTTTTTTGTTGCGGATTTTGTCGCTGTTTGTTGAGCCAAAGTCAGGAATGGCTACAAAAGAAATGGAAGATTTACAGGAAGTTCTTATACTTCTTGTAAGTCAAGAATGGATACAAAAGGAATGGAAAATATATAAAGAGTACTTATACTTCTCCCTTCTGTTCAATCTACTTCTGGCTTTTGCTCAAAAGACTGCAACAAAATCTGCAACAAAAAAAGCTGCGTTTCTGCAATGCGGAGCTTCAGCCTTAGGCTAAGGCCCCACATAGCTTTTTTTGTTGTAGATTTTTCTGCGGTTTTTTGAGCCAAAAAGAGGAGTGGATTGAATAGAAGAGAGATGTATAAGTACTCTTTATATGTTTCCCATTCCTTTTGTTGCCATTCTTTGCTTCGAGTTGCTACAACAAAATGGGAGATATACAGGAAGTTCTTATACTTATCCCTTCTGCTCAATCCACTCCTGGTTTTAGCTAAAAAAAAAAAAAAAAAAAAAAAAACGCAGCAAAATCTGCAAAAAAAAGCTGTGTTTCCGCAACGTGGGGCCTCGGCTTTAAGGAGTTTATCAGGGGGTATAGTCAGTATTTTGAACCCACAACTGTTTCACTGAAATTACTACAAATGGGATGTAAAAAATGAAAAATTACTTTTTTTCCAATAAAATGTTGCATTGCGCCCAAAAGGGCCAATTTCTTATGAACACGGCAATACCCCATATGTGGTCATAAACTGCTGTATGGGTACATGGTAGAGCTTGGAACAGAAAGAGGCTGGTATAGTTTTTGGGTGTTGTGTCTCATTTGCAGTGGCCCTAAAGTTCCAGTACATCAGAAAACCCCAAAACATGACCCCATGTGAAAAATCAGCTCTCCAATCATTATGTTCTGTGTGAATATTTAGGCAGTGTGTAATAGAAGTCAATAGATTTTACAATATACTGCTATACATTAGTATGGTTGATCAGACTCACTAGTATTCAAGTCCCAAAGGAGTTCTAAAAATAGAAATGTAAAAAAAGTTTCACTTCCCAAAATTTTTTAACACAGAACAATCAATAACTTTAACAATCCTTAAAATGGTATAAATAAAAACTACAAAAAAGATGCTGTACATAGCTCCATACATGTAAATATAGAAACTTACGGATGTCAGACTATGGCAAAACAAAGATTTTTATTTTATTTTCCAATGTTTTAGATTTTTGTACAGGTATTAAAACAGCAAAAACAATATAAATTTGTTATTACATGATCGTATCAACCAAAAATAATAGAGGCAGTTGTCATTTTTGCTGTACACTAAATGCAGAAAAAAAACTAATTTCACCCTATTCTGTATTTTCCAGCTTACCAGTACATGGTACAGAATATTAAATGGTATCAATGGTATCCTAGGACCCCTCCTGTTCTCCATCTACACCCTTGGCCTGGGCCAACTCATAGAATCTCACGGCTTTCAGTACCACTGCTATGCCGACGACACTCAAATCTACATCTCTGGACCTGACATTACCTCCCTGCTGGCCAGAGTTCCAGATTGTCTAGCGGCCGTAGCCTCCTTCCTCTCCTCCCGCTTTCTCAAACTCAACATGGAGAAAACAGAGTTTATCATCTTCAGCCCATCCTGTATGGCCCCACCACCTGACCCATCTATCAAAGTTAATGGAACCACAATTACCCCTGTCCCACAGGCCCGATGCCTTGGGGTAACCCTGGACTCTGACCTATCCTTCAAGCCACATATTCAAGCCCTCAACACCTCCTGCCGCCTCCAACTCAAGAACATCCACCGAATTCGCCCCTTCCTCACCCAGGAAACTACCAAGATGCTCGTCCAGGCCCTCATAATCTCCCGCCTAGACTACTGCAACACCCTTCTCCATGGACTCCCAGCTAACACCCTCGCCCCCCTCCAGTCCACCCTAAACTGCGCTGCTCGCTTAATCCACCTCACCCCCCGATCTTCATCAGCTGCTCCCCTCTGCCAGTCCCTCCACTGGCTACCAATAGCCCAGCGAATTGAGTTCAAGCTACTAACGCTAACATACAAAGCCATCCACACCCTGTCCCCTCCATATATCTCTGACCTCATCTCCCGCTACCTGCCCACACGTAACCTCAGATCCTCCAATGACCTCCTACTCCGCTCTGCCCTCATCCGCTCCTCACACAACCGTCTCCAAGATTTCTCTCGTGCATCCCCCATACTCTGGAACTCCTTACCACGACACATAAGACTGATCCCCACAATCACAGGATTCAAGAAGGCGCTGAAGACTCACCTATTCAGGAAGGCCTACAACCTCCAATAACACTATCACCGCACTGCCATCTGTACAGTCTCCCCCTCTCCTTCTGTCTCTACCCCCTTCCCTCATAGATTGTAAGCCCTCGCGGGCAGGGCCCTCTACCCCACTGTGCCAGTCAGTCATTGTTAGTATTATATCTACCTGTATATTCTGTGTATTGTATGTAACCCCTCAAATGTAAAGCACCATGGAATTAATGGTGCTATATAAATAAATAATAATAATAATAATAATAATAATCATTGCAAAGTACAATTTGTCCCGCAAAAAAATTAAGCCATCATATGGCTTTGCGAACTGGTTAGGGTTAAAAAACAAAAATGCAAAAATGAAAAATAGTTGCAACAAAAAGGGACAAAGTTACCATTACCATACACATTACAGTAATGTTGCCACCAAATCTGCCTATGTCATTATGTAATGTATACGGGGACCTCCTGTCTAGCACCAACAACAAATGTAAAGTGAGCTAAGGATCAGGCTTTGGGATTGCAATATATCTGCCACCAGAAGAGTCTACTTGTAGCAACGACTTTCCTGCCTGCCAGTTATATCTATGGAAATGCCAACGGTTTCCCCATAGGCATAATTCTAACAGAAAGTCCACAGAGGAAAACTCTGTGAACTTTCTGTTTAAAGGGCTGCTGGAAGAACGACGATGCGTTGCCAACACAGTTTTTCTCAGCAGTGCTTTATTGCTGCGGGAAGTCCTCTGGGACCTTAGCCTTACAGAACCACTTTGTGCCTCTACAGTCATGGCTAAAAGTTTTGAGAATGATACAAATAATAATTTTTACAAAGTCTACTGCTTCAGTTTTTCTAATGGCAATTTGCATATACTCCAGAATGTTATAAAGAGTGATCAGCTTAACAGCAATTACTTGCAAAGTCAATATTTGTCTAGAAAATGAACTTTAGCCCCCAAAACACATTTCAACATCATTGCAGCCCTGCCTTAAAAGGGCCAGCTAACATCGTTTCAGTGATTGCTCCATTAACACAGGTGTGGGTGTTGATGAGGACAGGGCTGGAGATCAATCTGTCATGATTAAGTAAGAATGACACCACTGGACACTTTAAAAGGAGGCTGGTGCTTGGCATCATTGTTTCTCTTCTGTTAACCATGGTTATCTCTAAAGAAACACGTGCAGTCATCATTGCACTGCACAAAAATGGCCTAACAGGGAAGAATATCACAGCTAGAAAGATTGCACCTCAGTCAACAATCTATCGCATCATCAAGAACTTCAAGGAGAGAGGTTCCATTGTTGGCAAAAAGGCTCCAGGGCGCCCAAGAAAGACCAGCAAGCGCCAGGACCGTCTCTTAAAAGTGTTTCAGCTGCGGGATCGGGCTACTTGCAGGGCAGAGCTTGCTCAGGAATGGCAGCAGGCAGGTGTGAGTGCATCTGCACGCACTGTGAGGCGGAGACTCTTGGAGCAAGGCCTGGTCTTAAGGAGGGCAGCAAAGAAGCCACTTCTCTCCAGAAAAAACATCAGGGACAGACTGATATTCTGCAAAAGGTACAGGGAGTGGACTGCTGAGGACTGGGGTAAAGTCATTTTCTCTGATGAATCCCCTTTTCGATTGTTTGGGACATCTGGAAAACAGCTTATTCGGAGAAGACGAGGTGAGCGCTACCACCAGTCTTGTCTCATGCCAACTGTAAAGCATCCTGAAACCATCCATGTGTGGGGTTGCTTCTCAGCCAAGGGAATCGGCTCTCTCACAGTCTTGCCTAAAAACACAGCCATGAATAAAGAATGGTACCAGAATGTCCTCCAAGATCAACTTCTCCCAACCGTCCAAGAGCAGTTTGGCGATCAACAATGCCTTTTCCAGCATGATGGAGCACCTTGCCATAAAGCAAAGGTGATAACTAAATGGCTCAGGGAACAAAACATAGAGATTTTGAGTCCATGGCCTGGAAACTCCCCAGATCTTAATCCCATTGAGAACTTGTGGTCAATCATCAAGAGACGGGTGGACAAAAAAAAACCTACAAATTCTGACAAAATGCAAGCATTGATTGTGCAAGAATGGACTGCTATCAGTCAGGATTTGGTCCAGAAGTTGATTGAGAGCATGCCAGGGAGAATTGCAGAGGTCCTGAAGAAGAAGGGTCAACACTGCAAATATTGCAACGCTGCATTAACTCAATCTAACTGTCAATATAAGCTTTTGTTACTCATAATATGATTGCAATTATATTTCTGTATGTGATAAAAACATCTGACAAACACACATAAAAACCAGAGGGCAGCAGATCATGGGAAAATATAATATTTGTGTCATTCTCAAAACTTTTGGCCATGACTGTATACAATATCATAGTTTTATGTAGCACAGTATTGACTCATGAATTTCTATAGGGTCATAAACCCATGTAATCTGTCTGGCTGAAGATCCAGAGTGTGAATCTACCTTGATATGGTGAAGAAATACTGTCTGGACTATTGTTATTATCAAATAAAAATCTATTGCTTTGTTGCCTCATTCTTGGCAAGTTCTGACAGTAATTTGCGAGTTCCTGTGTTTGTTGAGAGAGAGGTGGGGGTAGCCATAGACATAAGAGACTGGCACAGTAATTACAGGTTTTCCCGGCATTCTGACATTTCAGTGCTTGTTAGCTAGGGTCACCTATAATTACCGTCACATTGTGCTCTATGAGGGATCTGCCATTAATAGTGTGTAATTAAATGGCAAATAATAAGTACCTGGTAAGAAATAATAAGTGCTATTGTCAATCTCCTGCCTCTTATTTATATTTATCAGCACAGGTTCTAAATGTGATTAAGCGCTGAATGGTGTGAAGAACAATTCGGAAACAATTGGGGTTAAAATACAATTTCAGCAGGGAAACAAGCCATTGAAGATCATAATGATAAAATGTAGTATAAACACTAAAGCGAATACAAAATGTAATAGGCAGATTAAAGGAAAGCTGTTCCCTATCTTTTCTAAATGTATTATAACCATAATTACTTAACTTGTTTTTATTTTTTGATTATATTCTATTTTTTTTTCAGATATGCTTTACAGCAGCCACATGAACAATAGCAATCAGAATTCTGGAGATGACTCCAATTTAAGAATGTCATTGGCATGCGCTATGACCTGTGCAGTTGTTAATGTAATGGAAGAGGGAAGTTGTCACCTGTCAACATTACCTATTGTCCATGGTGAATCATGTATTATCTGCTCCAGCTTTACAAAAGGGATGTTGCCTTTCATTGTAATCCTTCCGCTCATGATAATTAAATGACTTCTGAAAGGTGATCTCTACAGATCATGACATGTTGGCCTATTTAATGCACAAAAGCCGGTGTAGAAACTGCAAGATTTCTGGGGTTTTAAAACCGATAACATTTGTGACATGAAAAACAAACAGATGGGTTTAAAAAATATGGTTAAAATAAAAACTTGGTTTAAACAATTGGCTATGAATGCAGGGAATGAGCTAAAATAACACATAAACCTACAGTATACTTAAAGGGGTTGTCCCATAACAAGGATCCTATCTATACTGCTAGTTTATGTGGATATAAGACTTTTCCTAAATACATTGCTTTATCAAAACTGCTTTGTTTGGCCGCTATTTATTCAGTTAATTTATTCACTTGTTG
Source organism: Leptodactylus fuscus (assembly GCF_031893055.1). NCBI lineage: Eukaryota > Metazoa > Chordata > Amphibia > Anura > Leptodactylidae > Leptodactylus > Leptodactylus fuscus. The sequence goes on from NC_134265.1 coordinate 197,321,555, forward strand.
ACACTGGCCCTTGGGATTATCCGCTCATTTGTCAAGCGACCATAGCTGCCTGCTCTCAAGGGGGGGGGGGGGAGGAGCTGACAAACAACTGAGCTCCTCATATAGCGGAGGGGGAGGTGAGAGCTCCGGGATTACTGTGCTGTCTATCTTCAGCTTTTTCACTTATCAGCCGGTTTAATTGAATTTGACTCATAAGGGCTGAGATAAGGAATCCGTTACCTCTGTATGTAATGCAAGCTGACTCAAATCCAGCTCTGCTACATTAGTTTCCACATCAGCGTCATACTGTGGATCATAGCAGATAGCAGAGCAAGTGAAACCCCGCCCACCAATGTGCGAGAAATCCAGGAAGTGAAGAGAGTACAGAGCCTTCAGGCTGCTGAACAAGAGTTATGGGAATACCCCTTTAACTGTCTGCTCCATAGCTGCTTTCAGCTGAGCTATGGTCTTCCCACTGGGATTTCTATACATGTTTGCTGTGGTGATGTGTCCAGATACATATACAGTCAATCACTGCACAGCATGAGATGAAGATCTTAAGAGAGACTGGCTGTAGCTGAGGTGTGTGAATACAGACATGTCATGACTACAGACATATAAACAATTCCTGGCAGAAAGCCCCAGAACACAGCGCTGAAAGTGGGGAGGAGGGATAAATAATATAGGTTTATATGTTATTTTAACTCATTCTCTGCTGGTGGCTATGGTTTATCATAACTTAGATAACCCCTTTAGTGCCAGATGTTTCTAAAATTGGATGCATCTGTTAGTGATCTGCAGACTAATATCCCATGCATGTCACAGTACCGGGATAATACCTGTGTTTCTCTGAAAATAAGACAGTCTTTTCAGGCACCAGAGCAAATCTTTTCTTATTCAGCCCGGATGAATGTTGTAAAATGGTTTGGATTAGTAACACCGACCCAAACTTACATTCACAATTGATGGTGCAGAGCCAGTGGGTCTTAAACTAACTTAATGGCTCACTCTCTCTCTAAACACTTTGTGTGGCAATGGAACCGTGCCCTCTCCATCTCCTCTCCTTTACGTTAAGAGGAAGGTGCTGTAGTGGAGAGCAGGGGCGTAACTACCGCCATAGCAGCAGAGGCAGCTGCCACTGGACCCGAGACATTAATGGGCCCGGTGACAGCCGCTACCGCTGTGATTTTTTTTTTTTTTTATAGGCCGTTACCGGCTGAAGTTACTCCAGCCGGTAACGGGCCCTATTTACTTACCAATCCTGGCTGGGCCGGGATTGGTAAGTGATACCACGGGCGCCACAAAGACTATTATTATACTCGGAGGTCTTTTCATACCCCCGAGTATAATGATCGGAGGCCCGGGAGAGGTAAGAAACATAAAAAACACTGTTACTTACCCCTCCACGATCCGGGCAGGCCTCAGGCTTAGTTGTCTGACGTCTCTGACGTCACATGAACCCGGTCTGCATCCCAGGTCATGTGACATCCGACGTCATTGAAGAAGGCTGACAGCATCGGAGCAGGGGGACAGGTAAGCAACAATGTTTTTTTTATGTTTTTATTTCCTCGGGTCTCCGATTATTAATCTTTTCAGACCCCAGAGTATAATAATTGTTCATGGGTGTCCACAGTGGGACATAATACTGTGTGCAGGGGCCACTAAGGGACATACTATTGTGTGCAGGAGCGATTGAGGGACATAATACTGTGTGCTGGGGCCACTAAGGGACGTAATACTGTATGCAGGGGCCACTATGGGGCATAATACTGTATGCAGGGGCCACTAAGGGACATAATACTGTGTGCAGGGGCTACTAAGGGACATAATACTATGTGTAGGGGCCACTAAGGGACATAATAAAGCACGCAGGAATGCAGAGGAGGGGGTTGGTCGAGGTCTTCGGGGTCAGTATCGGTTGGGGGGCCCATGTCAAAAGTTCGCCACAGGGCCCCGCCATTCCTATTTACGCCACTGCTGGAGAGGCTGCATCGGTGGGAACGAGCAGGTCTGGTCACGTAGGTAGCCAAGCCCACAGTATGGTAGCGGCAAGGAGGTGACACTCGGAAGGCAGACTCGGGAGGCGGAAGGCAGGACTTTGGAGCGGGTGAGCAGATATTGCCCTTTCGTGGTGGGAGGTAGCTGGGCACATGTCCAGGATGGTTGGGAACTATGGTATGCCTATTCTCTGTCTCAGTGACATCAGTATCGTCACATAACATAACCTATCACTGGAGCCAATGACTGTAACGGGCTTATTTTTGCAGTAGGCCAGATATTTCAAGCCTACTCCAAAAACCCTGCAAAGCCAAGCTAGGGCTTATTTTCTAGCTAGGGCTTTTTTTTTTTTGAGAAACAGGGTAAACCGACTAATATCATAGTACAGGTAGTGGCAACTATGGGTCCCATGACCTTAGGGGGCCTGGTCATACCCCTTCTGCTTTTTTTTATTTATTTATTTTTAATAAACCAGAAAAGAAGAGACCCAGGGTATAATGAGCAGAGGCCCAGAGGAGATGAGACTATATAACTATCAGTATTACTCACTTCTGGGCTCTGGGTCCTGTCTTTGGGCCTCTTGAATTACATCAGAGACCACAGACGCTTGTAATTGGCCCAATAAAATGTCTCAACTATCTCTGACGTCATTCTACAAGCATGAAGGCCCATGTCAGAGCCCAGGAGAGGCAATTACCGCAATGTTTAATCACCTCCCTTGGGCTTTTGCTTATTATACTTGGGGGACGACTAGGGAGGGGCCACTATGGGATACTATACTGTCCGGAAGTACCACTGTGGAACATTATACTGTGTGGTGGGTCCGCTATGAGACTATAAAGCAGTAAAGGATTCAGCAAACTGTATTTGGACCAATAAGGAGGTAATATACAGTGTGTGGGGTCCATATATCACATAGGGCCAGAAAAGGGGACTTTATAGTATGTAGGGCCAGTAAAGGGATTATTTTACCATATGTGAGCCAATAAAGAGAACATTTTAGCATGCGGAGCCTGTTATATGGGACAGCTTCTGTGACCCCAAAACTACACCCAGTACAGTTATAACTGCATCCTGGTACACATCAGTGATGAGTAGAGATGGGCAAACCTCTCAAGATTCATTTCGGAGTCAGACACATATAGACAGACAGACAGACACATATAGACAGACACATATAGACATGTGTCTGCCTGCATATATATGTGTGTGTGTGTGTGTGTGTGTGTCTCAGTAACCTAGGGGCAGAGATGGAAGGGGAATGTTATACTAGGGCAGAGATGGCAGATGGAGGGGGGACATGAAACTGGGGGAGTGATGGAGGGAGGACATGAAATGGGGAAAATGAAGGGAGATATGAAACTGAGGGAGACATGGAGGGGGGGAACATGAAACTGGGGGTAGATGAAGAGGACACTTAAACTGGGGGGACATTAAAATGGGGACAACTGGAGGGGGCATTAAACCATGGAGGTAGGTGGAGGGGGACCTGTCTGCCTCTAGTTTCCCCGAGTTTAATGTCACCCTCCAGCTACCCCTACGGTTTAATGTTTGCTTCCAGCTTCCTGATTTTAATGTCTCCCTCTAGTTGCCCCCAGTTTCATGTCCCGCTCCAGCTGTCAATTTATTGCCTCCCTCCAACTACCCCCACTATTTAATGTCCCCCTCCAGCTGCTCCAGTTTCGTGTCCCCTCTAGTTTCCACCAGTTTAAACTGGGCCACCAGGAGAGGGACCTGATACTGTGGGGCAGTTGGAAGGGAACATTATAATGTGGGGGAATATAATGTACAGGTGACTGTAAGAGGATTATACTTTGTGGGGGCACATGGAAAGATGATTGGGAATGGGCGGAGTCAACATAGAAGTGGGTGGAGCTAAATTTGCCGTGGTGCGGCCCTCTAGCATAGTTTCATAGACACTATAATATCAAGAATTTATCATTGCAGCATCACAAGGAATCTTACCCAGCTTTCCCAGGCCCCTGGATAGGAAATGATTTTATATATTCTACAATATGAGATTCAGGGATTTATCAGTGGCAAATTATACCAGTTCTGATATTCTATAGTCTGTGAAAATCCAAATGTAGCATGCAGATTTTAAAGTGGATTTGTTAGACCTGGAACAGATTTGCAAAGGAAAAATTGTGGCATTTTACAGTACAGGCAAAGTGGATGGGATTGGGATAGCGAATCTCATGCCCACTTTGTGGTAAAAACCGTCGTGTGGGCACGGCGCAATTTCCAAAACCGCCGTGGTTTTGGAAATCGCAGCATGTCAATTACACCTACAGAAATGCCAGCAGTTTTACCATAGGTGTAATTGTAGCAGAAAGTCTGCGGAGGAAAATTCTGCATTTTAAAGTGCTGTGGGAAGAACCGCCACGTTTTTTCTCTGAAGCTTTTTTGCTTCAGGACGTCCCGTGGGGTCTTAGGCTGTATTCACACAGAGTAACGCCAGCCGTTTTTTGTGTGCTTTTTGCACATAGCGCCGCGTTAACGCCGCGTGTACGCTGTGTTAAAAAAGCACACAAAAAACGGCTGGCGTTACTCTGTGTGAATACAGCCTTAGCCTCATGTTGTGTTGTCTTTTTGTATCCATAACTCTACTTGGTGCCCTTAGAAGCAGATAGGGGTCTCCACTAATAGTTTAGCTTAGCTGGGCTTCCACAAAGAGTAACTCTCAGCTATTTGCAAACCAGAAGAATTCAGAGTGAAGATTTAGGCATGACTGGGGCAGAAAATTGGTGCAATGTAAATAAAAAGTACTTTTATTTATTTATTTATTTATTTATTTTACGTTAGCTTGTATCTGTTTCATACTTTAAGTGTTTCTTGAAATTATGACATTTTTTTTAATTGCATGAACTGTCTGTGAATGTACTAACCTGTCTTGGTGTTTCAGTAAATTCATCTTAGGACGAGCGAGAACATCAAGTCGACTTTCTGGGGCGAAAGAGAACTGAGCCGCACACATGGTGAATCTGATATTGAATAATAAATGAATGTTATTACAATAGCAGCATTGTGCACAGATATACAAATAAATATGCAAGATTGTGCAAAAGTTTTTTTCCTGGCTACTTTAATGAATGACTATGAAAGTGTTAATAGATAGTATTTTGTAAATTGATTAAAAAAAATTAAGTGAATTAACAAAACAGAAACGTAAATCAAATAAATATTTGGTGTGACCAACCTTTGCCTTCAAAACAGCATCAATTCTTCTGTATATACTTGCACACAACTTGATGTAGGTTGTTCTAAACATCTTGGAGAATTAACCACAGATCTTCTGTGGATGTAGGCTTGCCCATAACCTTATATAATCTTCATGTAATCCCATAGAGGATGTTGAGATCCAGGGCTCTGTGGCGGACATATCATCACTTGGATTCCTTCTCCAAAGGATGATCACACCAAATTTTGATTTAGATTTCTCTTGTGTTCATTTATAAATTTTCTACAGAAATAAAGTAATAACACTTCTATTTTTGAGAACATTCTTAATTTGCAGCATTTTTTCCCAAACCGACCTACACTGGTGCGCCTTCAGTTGATATTTACTTTACTAGTTGAGAATTATTTTGACAAAAACACAGCGCAACGTTGATAGTATATATTCTTAAAAGGAATCGCCTATTATAGATATATATATATATATATATATATATACTGTATATAGTAAGCCGATGGCTGGTCAGGTAATGGAGGGGGTGTACATCTCACCCAGACTACTAAGGTGGGTGAGATGAGAAAACTCCAGAAAGAACGTTTCTCAGCAGATAACTATTGTCTGCTGAGGGTTATTTCAGAGTTCCAGTTACTAAGCTGGATTTACTATCAACCCTGAGAAATGTGCTTTAGAGCTGGAGGAGGCCAAGTACCTGGGCTATGTCATTGGCAAAGGGGTAATAAAGCCCCAAATCAATAAAGTGGAGGCAATACTGTTATTAAAACCAGATATATATCATTTTTTCTAAGCTGTCTTCTATTTTCTGCACATGATGGTGGGGGCTGTGATCTTCCTTGAACTTGTCTTCTAATCTGTTCACAGCATTTAGAAATATTCTTTACAGTATAGTCACAGCCAGGGGAAGAAATAGACTGAAACTGACTCATTGAGGTTTATGGGAGAGTTTTCTAGTCATGCTCTGTGCAGGAGATGGGGAGTAGATAACATCATCTATAGTCAGTAGTGGATATGCAATAATTGATGTTTGTAGGATTGTAAAGAAACACTAAACCCTAAAATCTTAAAAAACAAAAACAAATATATTCATCATTTAGTTAATCTCTAAGTATGTCTACCAGATTAAAGAGGACCTTTCAGGTCCTCAGGCACATGCATTGTAATACACCATTAAAAAGCCAACAGTGCGCTGAATTCAGTTTTCCTGTAATTTGCCCCTGGTGAAGAGATATTGGTGCTCTGACAGTCTTTGAGGATCGCCCCTCTTCACAGTATTGTCCATAGCTCTGTACTGTGAGGGGGCATTCCTTACCACCCAGTGATGATGATGAGTGGTGAGGAACGCCCCCCAGTACTAGTGTATGGACAAATACTGTCAGGAGGAGGAGGGGCCTTCCTCACGGCTCAGCGTATGGCTGGGCAGTAAGGAATGCCCCCTCACATTACAGTGCTACAGACAGTACTGTGAGGAGAGGGTTCCTGATAGACTGTCAGAAACGCCCTTCTGACACTGAAGAGCTACGGTACCGGCACCAATAGCTCTTCAGTGGGGGCATAGAACGGGAAAGCCGATAGTACACTGAATTTAGTGCACTGTCAGGTTTCTAGTGGTGTATAAAACCGCATGTGCCTGAGGACATGAAAGGTTCTCTTTAACCTCTTTAACTGCTAAACTGCTGACAGAAATCTTGCAGACATACATTAGGCAGACAGTCCCTCCTGCTTCCCTACAGCCGCTATCTTCAGCTACAGAATAGTTAGGAGCATCAGCATGACATTACAGGATGATTTGAAAGGGGCGGGATTTATTAAGGGGAAGAGCTTAGCTCCAATTGACTGTAATGCTATATAGGAGTTCCATTCACCATAATGTAAAAGCCAGGGGCTGCAAATGTTACACATCAACTGCATTGGCATGTGCATGACACTGATACAGTTGAAATACATAGTAGAGGTAAGCCACAAGCCATTACAGGCATGTGGTCTACAAGCTGCCTTAAGACATCTGTGTCACAGAAGTCCTGCCGCTATCCAGTAAGCTGTGACAATGGCAGCGGCAGAGGCACCTCCTCAGAGGAACATAGGTTGGTAAGTATCATGTTTAACTTTTTTTTGTTTGTTTTTACTCACTTTGGCCATTTTAATAGAGGGGGCAGTAATTAATATGAGACCAATTGGTGGCATTTTATAGGGATTTACCAGGGAATAATAAAGTAATAAATAAATAAATAGTAATAAAGTGTACTTGTAAAAAAAAATTGGAAAGCTTTAATATTCCCCTGGATAACCCTCTTAAAATATTGGACAAATGGCAGAGGAGGCGGGGATTGTGAAACATAATCAAAAATACTCACTTCACCCCAGGACTTCGATGTTTGCTGCTGTATGTTTACGCACATGGTATCATAGGAACCAATTTTTCCCTTTTACCAAAAACCGTAACAACTTAATGGAATAAATCAATACTACTTAAATAAGCTATAAATAAATAAACACACAACACAACCAAATTCTTTAGTGGATAATAATTGGCCACGGTGTTTATTAAGGTTACAATAATTTAACCATGAATAAATAAATAAATAAATAAATAATTAGATTAAATAAATAATTAAATAAATAAAAACCAATATAAATAATTTTAATAAATAACGAAATAAATAATCATATTAATCAATAAAATCAATCAATCAATAAAATTCAAGTCCAACCAGCATAAGCTGATCGACTAACCACCTTCAATAAACACCATGACGATGAGTTCACTAACATCTTAACCAATAGGGTGGGCGGGTGGGGGCTTGCTTGAAGATCACGTCGCGAATGCCCGAACAGCTGATTGCCGGCTTTTTATATTCAAATTTCGCGCCAAAAACACCTGATCTCTCCAATCAGCTGACAGAATCCCAGAACAGCTGATTCAAAGCCACGCCTACTTCGAATGTTCTAGAAGACCCTGCCAGCTGAGAGGGATGACCTGAACTTGACCCTGACTCCCTGAGGTAAGTAAAAAATGGCGGGAAAAATTACCTGACAGAAATTAAAAAGGGGAAATAATGAATGATAGAAACTTTTAACCGTATTAAAATTAAACTGTAATAATTTGTTTTTTATGGTTCCATGATACCATGTGTCCCCCGAGCAATTAGTGCTCTGGGGGGCCCTGTCATGGTATCATAGGAACCAATTTTTCTCTTTTACCAAAAACCGTAACAACTTAATGGAATAAATCAATACTACTTAAATAAGCTATAAATAAATAAACACACAACACAACCAAATTCTTTAGTGGATAATAATTGGCCACGGTGTTTATTAAGGTTACAATAATTTAACCATGAATAAATAAATAAATAAATAATTAGATTAAATAAATAATTAAATAAATAAAAACCAATATAAATAATTTTAATAAATAACGAAATAAATAATCATATTAATCAATAAAATCAATCAATCAATAAAATTCAAGTCCAACCAGCATAAGCTGATCGACTAACCCACAAGCCATGGATCACAGATTCATGGCACCCCCAAAACACCGCAGCCAACGCTCAACTATATTTTGCAAACCCAAATTAAATATATCGTTACCTATATCAGTCAGGTGAACACCATCGCACCTGTACATACCTACCACGAAGCCCTCTAAATCAACATGCCTGTAGGCAAAACCATTTATGCTAGGTAAAAACCGTGACATTGCCCTATTTATCCTTTTCCTAATCTTATCAAAATATTTCCCCTCTCTCCCTGACCAAATTAGACGAGGGACAATTTCTGAGAAAGCAAATACCGTTTGAGGTAAAAGGCATCTCAACAAAGCCAGATCTCTCCTCATCTCCCAAAGCAATGTCACGGTCTTTATTTTAGCCAAATCATTACCTCCACAGTGTATTATTAAAAAATCAGGTGCAGGAAAAACAGCTAATAACATTTTAACTTCCATAACTATTTTGTTCCATTTTAAACCTCTAATTCCATGCCATAAAATGGAAAGTTTGTTGTCAAACGATAAATTTGTAGAATAACTCCTCCTTGCAGCTCGTTCCTTTGCCCAAAAGATAAATGAATGCCCTATTATCCAGACGGTCAGGACCTTACCTAATTGCAATAAAATAAAATTAATTATTCAATATATAACTCTGGGCGTACATACAAATTACATCTATTTGAACTCCACCTCCCAATTCTTCTAATAATGGTTTCATCTAAACCCAGACGAGCAGCCTCGGTTGCAGCACCGATTCTGAACGAATGTGATGTAAACCTAAAATCAGCCAGACCTATGGCTGACAGGGACTTCTTCAAAATAGCTGAAAATTGATATTTAGTTAAAGGATTTAAGTTTCTATGCATTAATAAATCACTCCTACCTTGAGGTCTGATCTCCAACCATGCCCGCATAGCACCTACTGGGCAAACACTCTGATCTCTCAGGCAAGACAGTTTCAAAACTTGCCCCCTACCTGTTTGATCCGTCTTTGATTTTCTTATTAATACTTGAATTGAATTTTGGTGAACTTGAATATCAGAGACCAATAATGGAGAAATACAATTAGCATTGGAAGCTACTAATTCTCCTACACGCAGAGCTGCAAAGAAAGCTAAAATGAAAGCAGTTTTAAACAAGCAAACTTCAAAACTATCTGTACAAACGGAGGGTAAAACCGTGCAAATGTCATTTAGTATTTTGAATGTTATAGGCCTCCTATCGTCCTGTTTTGCAAATTTTCTCTTATACCCTTTAACTGATAGCAAAAGATTGTAACAAAGGAGGCTCATCATTTAACTTCAAGAAAAATGAGACTCCAGCAATAGCCTTCAAAACCGTAGACACTGCTCTGCCTTTTATAAACAAACTGTTCACAAAGATCAATTTATAACTTGAATCAACTTGCCAACAGCTTATGTTATTATCCCTGCAAAAGACAACCCATTCTTTCCATGCAGCGGAATATTCCGCCCACGTGCGAGGGCTTACCGAATTCTTTATGCTGTCGGTTATTGGTCCCAAATTAGGTCCCATAAATGGGAAGGGCAAGGTATTCCATGCACCGCTGCATCTGGTACCAGCTTTCTGAAACTCTCCCACTGATAACGAGAAAGCGCGTCCGCAATTAAATTCCTATGACCTTCCAAATATTCTGCCTTGATCCAAATATTCAATTTAAGGCAGCAAAGTACCAAATGTTTCAACAACTTAGATGTAAATAAGCACTTAGATGATAAAGTGTTTACTGCGAACATAACTCCCTTGTTATCAGTATGTAACAATATTCTTTTATTCTGAAACTCCTTTCCCCATATCACGATTGCTACTACAACAGGAAATATTTCTAGCGCTACAATGCTTTTTGTCACTTTATTAATAATCCAGGAAGCCGGCCAACGTTCCGCTGACCACTGTTTGTCAAAGAATGCTCCATAACCGATGCTACCTGATGCATCTGTGAAAAGATTTAATGCATCAGCCGATTGAAAATCCTCCTGAATCACACTCCTTCCATTAAATTGATCTAAAAACTCGAGCCATAAACCCAAATCATCTTTAAGAGCTCTTGTCAAGCGTATATGGCTCCTGGGTGAACGCAAACCTTTAGTTGCATGGTACAGGCTTTTACTAAATACCCTACCCATAGGCATTATACGAGTAGCAAAGTTTAATGATCCTAGTAAAGACTGCATATCTTTTAATGTAGTCTTGTTCCTGGCTAACATCTCAATTAAAGACACCTTTAGCTTCAAGAGTTTATCCTCTGGTAACCTAAATTCCATTCTATCAGAATTAATCACTATTCCTAAAAACTCAAGCTCTTGACAAGGATAAACAGTTTTGTCCAAAGCCAAAGGTACACCAAAACAATCACAAATAGACATAAAATTAGATAGTAAATCAAAACAAAGCTGAGAATTTGCATCACCAATAAACAAAAAATCGTCTAAATAGTGGAGTATTCCACCGTCACTAATAACCTGGCTCAACACCCAATGAAGAAAGCTGGAAAACAATTCAAAATAAAAACAAGATAAAGAAAAAGCGGATAAGATAAATGATGAATTAGCCTGTAAGAGCCAGCCTCTTTTTTGGGAACAATGCCTAATGGGGAGATTCTAAAATTAACGAAAGGGGGGTGTTCAAATGGACCAGCAATTCTATCTGCCTGAATTTCCTTAACTAACTTATCCCTAACAATTTCTTTAAACATATCAACGGATTTTAAATTCTTATAACAAACACAACCTAAACCTTTGAATTCAGGAACAGAAAAACCTTCGGAAAAACCAACTATTAAAATTTCAGTTTTCCGTTTGTCTGGGTACTTGTTTAACCAAACTAGCATTTTTTCCAGTTTCACTGGAGTCGACACTTTTGGACAATAACTCCCTTGTACTCGGCTGCTGCTGACTATTTTGTGCTTTTTTAAAACATCTTGAAACGGGATGAGTGCCTGAACAAAACGAGCACTCATGCCTATATTTACAATTTTGCTGCCACTTACAAGAGGAGTCATTGAATGCAAAACAGACCCCCCTTTTAAAAGGAGTCTGTGATGCATTAGTTGTTCTAGTTGTTGATGCCGTCCGTTGAGGAAGCATTAGATTAATCCATAATCCTATGTCCTTCACTCCCCATCTTAGATTTGGGTGAACTGCCAGCTTTTGACGAAACATTTCATCATATATGAACCAAGCAGTTCCACCAAAATTCTTGTATGCCTCTAGGACAATATCAACATGTTGAAACAAACCAGTGCATTTATTCGGAAACCTTTCACCCAATATTGCCGAATAAATGCAGAAACCCTGTAACCAATTATTAAAGGAGCGAGGAACACTCCGTTTCCGTTCCTCCTCCTTTTCATCCTTCTTGTCCCCCCCGCAAAATAGGTTCCTTTGCGGAAGGCAACAAGGATAATATATCAATGAATTCACCTTTCCAAATCTTTTCTTTTATAGTGTTATTCAAATGAAAACCTAATGGTGTCACTTCACAGGCTATTGCCTCCTTTGCGCATGTCTCCGCCACCCCGCTGCCCATCTCCAACTGCGGGAGATTACTCAAAGCGGGCATTGAAGTAGCCGACACCGATGCACCAGGAGACAATAAACCGACAGTTTTTTCACCTAAATCAATGCTGTCCCTAGCGCACGCCTCCGCCACCCCGCTGCCTGTCCCCAACACTGGGGGACTATTTAAAGTAGGCATTGTGGTAGCAGACGCCGGTGCAACAGGGGACCATACATTAATCAAAGGGTTAACATTTCTAGACATGTTAAAACAATTAGACATGAAAGACATAAATTGATTAAATAACTCATTACTGTGTGTGGAAGGTATGGAGCACTCACCAATCGCCGACGAGCTGCTCTCCTCCCTTCTGCTTCCGGATGCTGCTGCTGGTGGAGGGGGTGTAGAGCTTCGTCCCATCGCTGCTGGGCCATGGCTTCCTCTTCTTCTTTCAGGCCGGTCCGCCTGACCTCTGTTCAGCTGACCCCTCGATGTAGCGCCGGGGTCAGCTCTTTTGTCCCCGCCGCTCCTGACGTGCTCCGGCAGCGGTGGCTCCGCCCACCGCCCCTCTGCGCCGGCCTCCTGTCTTCCCTTGCCGGCAGACCTGGGCTGTCGGCGCTGTCCCCTGCTTCCGCTTCGGTTCAGGGAAGGGGGAGGCGTGTATGCGCGCCGGCCTCTCCTAGCTCTTTTGCTGGCCGGGCGCCACGCCTCCTCGCTCCCCCTCCCCTCAGCCTCAGGTTCTTCACCGCCGCCGCCCAGCAGCTCGGCCTCTTCCTCTTCCGGCACTCCGACAGACAGGAAGTCTGTTTCTTCAGCCGGCTCTTCAGCTCCTGCCCGCTCTTCTCCCGCAGCTGCGACCGACTCCTCTTCTGCTGCCGCCGGCTCTTCACTGAGGCAGCGCCTCAGCCACTGCTCCCCTCCGGCGCTCTCCGCTCTCCTCAGCAGACGATGTAGCAGGTCTTCCATGGCTTGCTTGAAGATCACGTCGCAAATGCCCGAACAGCTGATTGCCGGCTTTTTATATTCAAATTTCGCGCCAAAAACACCTGATCTCTCCAATCAGCTGACAGAATCCCAGAACAGCTGATTCAAAGCCACGCCTACTTCGAATGTTCTAGAAGACCCTGCCAGCTGAGAGGGATGACCTGAACTTGACCCTGACTCCCTGAGGTAAGTAAAAAATGGCGGGAAAAATTACCTGACAGAAATTAAAAAGGGGAAATAATGAATGATAGAAACTTTTAACCGTATTAAAATTAAACTGTAATAATTTGTTTTTTATGGTTCCATGATACCATGTGTCCCCCGAGCAATTAGTGCTCTGGGGGGCCCTGTCATTCTGTCCTTTTCCCAAAGAAAGTCCTGCAACGCACGTAACCACTAAGGCCAATCGGTGGTCTCAGCAGTGGCTAAAAGTGTGTAGGGATACAGACGTAGTCCCGGTTAGTGAAGTTAGGATCCCAACCCGTCTCCAATAGACAAAAGATGAACTTCACACTGTTGATGCTGAACCAATTACCACATGTTTTATTGATAGAGTACAGATAAATGTTTTCGGTCCACTGACCTTCCTCAGACTCTCCGTTGTAGCCGTCCAGGCCCGCAAAAACCATCTGGTTGTCTGCACAGAGATGTATAAGATGCCGGAAAACTAAATGCTTTGGTTCAGCATCAACAGTGTGAAGTTCATCTTTTGTCTAGCAGTGGCTAAAAAGTACTAAGTGATGTCACTCATATACATCACTGGGTCCTTTCCTGTTGACACTGAGGACACTGAGTGGCCTCAGTGGTCACGTGTGGCACAGGCCGTACAGTGGGGAAGGCAGTGTGAAGTAATACAGTATAGAAAGTACAGTATAAGTAATGAAGTATATATAGTACAGTATAAGTAATACAGTATAGCATGTACAGTATAAGTAATGAAGTATATATAGTACAGTATAAGTTATACAGTATAGCATGTACAGTATAAGTAATGAAGTATATATAGTACAGTATAAGTAATACAGTATAGAAAGTACAGTATAAGTAATACAGTATAGCATGTACAGTATAAGTAATGAAATATATATAGTATGGTATAGGTAATACAGTATAGAAAGTACAGTATAAGTAATGAAGTATATATAGTACAGCATAAGTAATACAGTATAGAAAGTACAGTATAAGTAATGAAGTATATATAGTACAGCATAAGTAATACAGTATAGAAAGTACAGTATAAGTAATGAAGTATATATAGTACAGCATAAGTAATACAGTATAGAAAGTACAGTATAGGTAGTACAGTATAAATAGTAGTACGATAAGGGGCCATAACTAATATAAAGAGTTTTAAGGAGTAGCAAGAGGATGGAGATTTTATGGGAGAACAATGTGAGTCAGGTGCCTGGAAAAGTGAGGAGTCAGAGATGTCTTTATAGAGTCAAGTCACTGCTAGAAGTATTGGTCATTGCGGTCCAGATGGAAGCGATGAGAAATGTGAATGATTACAGTCAGAAATGTCACCTGTAAGTCACTACATTTTTCCTATACTGTACTTACCCAAATGGTCAGTATACCTGAGTTGGGGGCCCACATGTACATGTTTGCCCCCCCCCCCCCCCATGAGCAGAACCTCCTGCTACTCCTCTGGTTGAGTACAGGAGGGAAGTTATATTTACAATCTTTAATAATATGTTTAGCATTAAAAAGTAGGTCATTTCCTGAGGACACATTCCCTTTAAGTAAATCCACATCACTCTAGTAAGTTTGTTCAGCTGTCTGAGACAGAAAGTAAATAATATTGGTGTTTGCACACCAACTTCCTTATCTTGCATTACATCATGTGCTCTGAGACTTCAGATGAGCAGTACATGACAGCATCTGCAATGGTAGCCACCATCTATGGTATATAATGTGTCCAATAAAACTACAGTATATGATATATGTAAAGCCAGACATACCTCCTGTATCAATGCTCGGCTCTCTCGTCATGAGTCTGCCTTTACCTCCACTGTCTCAGTTGCTGGGAGACTTACAATGCTCTGGTTTCCAGGTGAATCAAAGAGTGTCACATAGCAGAAACGAGGACTCATGTGATGAATAGGTGACATCTGAGAATAGGTAACACTCGGCTTTCTTCTACTTTGTATTTACTCACATTTATATTACTGCAGATCAGGAATCGTTCCCTTCTTTATTAGTTCTACTGCTGAAAATGATCACTTTATTTATTACAGGGATTGACTGCATATTTATTATCTTTATAGTCATTGCAAACATGAAGAATAACTCAAAGATGAAAAGCTCCTTGTATTTGTGTGATATATGTATTTTCAAGGTCTAAGGTTTTTCCATGCAATCACATTACAGTTTTCATTCAGGATCTAGAATAGAAAATTATACTCATTGATAAAAAAAAAAAAAAATACCATGAAAAAGTAGGTGGGATTGAAACTGAACTTTTTATATGTGAATATAATGATTATATGTTTATGATTAGGATATTAAAGCAAGAAGCTCTAGTACACTGTTGATTCTCTTCTATCCTGATACAGGTTTGACATGTTATCATGTGGTATGTATGCACACAGCTTTTACAACTGGGCCTGCAGATCCTGGAGAGTTGTATTATGCTGAAGCGGATGCCCCAGCTGATCCCATGAATTCTTGATTGGCAATATACCTGGCAAGCGGGCAGGCTAAAGAAGTGTTGCAATCGGGCAGAAATATTATTGGGAACCCCTTGCTGTGTGTAGGCAAATATTATCCCATTAAAAATGTTTCTCTCTCTGCTCTCATACACATAGAGAATAGCAGAGAGGGTGCACAGAGAAGGCTAATTAGCATATGTAAAAAAAACCGGACTTATTCAAACACTACTGAGGCAATCTACATACAAAAGGTAGTTGTGGAATAGCCTTTCTAAAGGCTATGCAAGTATGTGCTTAGCTAAAAATGACTTTTCCCAATGATAGAGCCCCTTTAAAGTTATCCAATAATGCTATACTTTTATTTAGTTCTCTTTTTCCTGTGCTTAGTCTGTTTAATGAAAGAAGTCCTACCCTTTAAATACATTGATTTAATTTTAGATTTTATGTTAAGTATTCTTTTTTAATCTCATTTAACTCACAATGCGATACAGTGTACGCCATAGCAAAAGGATATAATATACTTTGATACAATCCATAAAGTACAGAAATCTTCAAAAGACACAATACGTACATAAAATAGTGATAAACCAATAATTTCAACAGACTAGCAGTAAAATATAGTACAAGTAGTACACCCTTTACTTTGCGACAACATTTGAAAAGTAGAACATGACAAACAAGCAATACACATAGACACATTATGGTTGCATTCCTGGAGAAGTTTTCTAGTCTACAACACAGCTCAGATCTTATTGACCTGAGGTCACTCATGCCTTCCCATAATGGGGACAACCTCTGTTTATACACCTCCTTCTCATATTCATATTGATGGTGTTATTTACTAACTTTTTCCATTGTCCCATGGTCGGAATCTTATCACCCACCCATCTGAGCACTATGGCCTTACTAGTGAGACTCTGGTATGATTATTGTCATATGGTGTGGCACATTGATTCTTCTAACAGACCAAGTAGACAAACTCTCAGAGCGGATGGAACTGGGATCATAGTAATGACAGAAGTGTAGCAATGACCTCTTTCCAAAATGGACTAATACTGGGGAAATCTCAAACCATATGGCAAAGGTCAACATGAGGACTAGCACATCTGTGACACCTGTCATCAGGTACACAACCCATATTATGTAAACTCACCAGGGAGAGATAACACTGCGGTATAAAATACAATCGGTTGTTAATCGCAGGGAATACATATAATAGTGAGTATAGGATTTCATCCAACTCCTCCAATAAGAACTCATTGCGTTGTGGTCTCCATTTACCTTCTACAGCTCGTGACATGGACTTTAATTTGGTTTCCAGGAGGTGTGTGTATAGGACCGCGAACTATATAGGACTATATATTACCCCTCGACTATGAAGTGGTAGTTAGACATATGCTAATTATTTTAAAAGGAAGTTTTAAATACATATTGGTTTCCTGCCTTTTCATGCATGTATGGATTTGTCCTGAGAAGAAAATACTTGTATTTACTTTTAATTCAATCATCTAAATTTGAGTAGTATACCTTCATGCACTTCATAATTTTAAAGGAAATTTGTCAGAAGATTCATGCTGCCTGAACCACAGGAAGCAAGAAATCCCAACAAGCTCCCGCATTAAAAACAACTATATTTTTCAAAGAAAATAATATAGAAATGAGCTGGGAGCGGGGAGAAGTGTCTGCTGGATGGCTTCCTGCTGACTTCTCCCTACCTGGCTCAGCTTGATTGACATCTATTTGCATAAATGGAGAAACCTGTCCATCATCCTGAACTTGGTAGGGGGCACGCAGCAGCATTTAGAGTAAGGGTGTAAGAGCAAGAGCAGTTGGTAATGCGGTAACCTGTTAAATTTTCATGCTGTCTAGGATTCAGTCTTCTGGCAAATTCCCTTTAAGCGAAGTTAAGTTGTCTTGTTCTGTAATGCAGGAGACAATGGATATTGTATGGAAAATCTTAATATAAATAATGTTGTCTACCTCATACATTTAAACCTGAAGATATAAGTTAGTTCCTTTAATTTTATAAAGTAATGTCAGTCACTTGTAAGGGAACAGTTGAGCCTAATCTACCTGCAGCAAATGTACTGTACCCGCTGGTAAAATGTGCTTCTGAACTCAACGTTATTAGTAGGCACCTTACTGGTTTTGTGCAAGGGGGGTCAACTGGCCAATATTATTTAGTTAACATTATGCGGCCCAAATTTGTAAATCAACTCCTGGCATTCCCTCAGTCCTACTGAACTGAAAATAGGTGACCACAGTACCCTATTGTGATTCAAATTCTATATAGAATAGTATAATAATAATAATAATAATAATAGAGTGATCACAAGTATCTCCAAATAAATAACAGCAAATCCTGATTGATTGCATTGACTAATAATGCAGTCTATCAGGTTCATGATAGAGTGACCACCCCAAAGGTCCCCCTTGCCTTCAGTGCCTGCTCTTCTGTTCACCTGCCTTTCAGTGGATGAAAGACGGCAGGCAGTGACAGCAGATGAAGAGTAACTTGTTACTGTAGCTCTAAGTACCAGTACAACAAAAAACTATGGTTTTCTGTTGTGCTGGTACTTGAAGGGCTCTGCAAATGAGACATGGCACCTGAAAACTATTCCAGCAAAATCTGCCCTCCAAAAGCCAAATAGCGTTCTTTTCATTCTGAGCTCCGCAATGTACCCATACAACAGTTTACAACCACATGTTTTCGTGTTCAGGAAAAATTGTGTAACAAACTTTGGGGAACTTTTTCTCCTTCAGCCTCTTGTGAAAATGAAAAAGTTGGAGCTCAACTGACGGTTTATTGGAAAAAAAGTAATTTTTCATTTTCACGTCTCGATGACATGTCAGTATTACAAAATAAGGCCTGTTTAAACTTAAGATTAGTTATGCTTTAAGGAATCTGAATATTCAGGTCTTGTCAGGAGTCGGAGGACTGTGGTCTGACAATTGGGGTCTGGTTTGGAATCTAAGATTTCCAGTTTGGACTGGGGTTTGAACTGGGTTTGGTCTGGGGCTTTAAACTGGTATGGGTATACTGCCCTTAAGGCTATGTTCACACCTCCAATGTTTTTATCATTATTATGTACGTCATTAACATATCCTACTTTTGTAATGCAAATTGCTGTCCTTAGAGATCTAGGCAGAAGGCTGATGAGGGTTTTATTTTATTTTGCTTAATTATATAGCGGCATCATATTCTGTAGCGCTTTACAGATATTGTCAGCACTATCCCATATGGGCTTCACAATCTAAATTCCCTGAATGAGCCGGAGAATGGAAGCTCTGGTAGCTGAGGGTCCTCCTGACTCCTCCAAATTCGAGAGCCTCTGGCGGCCTTGGGTACTGTTTCAGGAGCCTTCCGACTTCTCTACTTTCTCTTGAGCTGGGGCTCGAACGCTCTCCGCATTCGTCTCTCTTTCTTTTTTTCCTTCTGGTCCCCCCCCCCCTTCAGTCCTGTCTTGTCTTTTGTGTTTGTGCTATTGTCCCTTTGTGTGTCGTCTTTGTTCTTGTCTGGTCTCTGTTCTCCTCCCCCCTTTTTGTTTTTATTATTATCACTCGTTTAGGCCGGCTTTTGCGGACCTGTTTTCCCTCTTACCGTGCCCTAGTAAGGGCTAGTTCACACGGGGACATGGACGCTGATTTTGACAGCGGATTTCGCGGCCAAATCAGCGTCCATACAATGTCCACACTATGTGAACTGCTCCCGCCGCGACCATCGCGGTCGCGGCTTTCACCTCCGCTGTCGGCTCAAATGAATGAGCCGACATGGAGGGTGCTGCGGCTGGGCGGAAGCCGCGGCTCAGCGCGAGCGGCTTCCACCCGAAAGATAGGTCATGTCGCTTCTTTTTCTGCTAGCGAGCTAGCAGAAAAAAAAAGCGAGCAGTTCACATAGGGATACATTGTATGGACGCTGATTTGGCCGCGAAATCCGCTGTCAAAATCAGCGTCCATGTCCCCGTGTGAACTAGCCCTAAGAGTTTCTACTGTTATGATGCATTGTTCAAGGGTTGTTCCCTTGCCCGTCTTTGCTGTATGTGGCCTGCGTGCCTTGTTTACTGTTTTGTTTTGTATTTTACATTTTGAAAATCCTTAATAAAACTCGATTATACATTCATTCCCTGGATGAGAATGGTTATGTTTGTTCATCTCTTAGTTAATACAAGCAATTACTCCTTTCTTAGACCCCACTGGCTAGTTTAGCCCAATCCAGCTCCAAACCATTCACAGTTTGGCAAACCTTTTCATAGATATCCTCCCCTGTGACTTTGAAATAGTCATTTGTCCCACGAATAAAATTTTAAAGTTGTGCAGAATCACGAATATCATTGATTTCGTCGAGTGCTAAGCAAAGATAGGAAAGTTTTATTGCAGAATTTTGCAAATGCTGATGCAAATTGTCTCCCATTTCTTCAATCCTTTGTGTAATTGTAGGTCCTGAAAGACTCACTGTACTAAATAAATTGCTTGCAGTGATGAAATATTTAGCTGCTTCTGCTTCACAAAAGTATTTTGCTGAGTTGTCAATGTATTTTTCAGTTTCAATATTTTATCTTTTCTCACTTCTCCGACCAAAGAGTCACATTTATCTTTATGGTGAGTTTGATAGTGTCGACGCAGATTGTAGACACTATATTCTGCATGAAAAAGTAATTATAAGTCCACTGTTCTTTGAATATCCTACACTCCGAATCAATTATTCTCTTTCTTGACATAGGGATTCCAAATTGCTATTACTAAACTAACAATATATATACAGCGCTACAAAAACAATATACCAGCAATAAAATTGTCCCCAGTCCCCAATAGGCAGGTAAATGTCCCCAATAGACATGATAGACCGGACCCGGCGTTAAAAAAAAAATAAAAAAAAAATACTCACCTATACTCACCTATATCCCCCACTGCTCTGAAGAGGCGCCCGCTCGATTCTGTCTTCTTCTGGCAAAGTCAGTGTGATGACACTCATTTGGTCTGTGCTGCATACGAAGGGCTGCAAGTCTTCAAGGTGGCTTCGCTTCGTCTTTCCTTGGTGCCTCGTCATTCTGTCCTCGATTATAAGGCCTGCCGCAGAAGTTAACTATTGGTGTAGGAGGAACAGCTGCTCGGGACCACTGAGACCACAGGCCCTGAACCGACAGCTACGTCTACTACCCCAGTAGTTCCACCACTGGTTGAGAGACAGAGAGAAGGAGGTGAGTTGGAGAGTGCAGCACACATTCCGCACATGCGCACTGCAGGCCTGGGACAAGTTGGCTACTAAGCAGCGGTGGCAAAATACCTGGCAGGCAGGGGTGAACCTAGCGTCTCTCCTGCCTGAAGCGAACTATAGAAAGGCATCCCACCCACATCATAGCCCCATCTTAATGTGGACACTCCCCCTCCCATTGGCAGATCAAAAATAACCCTTTTTCTGCTCCCCACGATAAATAATTCCCCCTTTTTTTAGCCCTCAACCCATAAATAACCACCTTTTTCTGCCCACGCCCCACAATAAATAAGCCCCTTTTTTTCTGGCCCACCACATGATGTATGTCCCCCTTGTTCTGGCTCCCCACACAATATATGATACCCCTTTTCTGGCTCCCCTCATATGGGTGTATGGGTATATGACCCCTTCTTTTCAGTCTGCAAGCAGGACTTCTCTCTCTCCACATATTTGGGCAGAAACTTGGCAGACCCCATTAGGGCTCATTCACACAGGGCAAGAAGAGGTCACAATAGAGGTCTATGTAGACCTTTCTACAGGCGGATTCTGCAGGTGATCAAGCTGCTGCATCCGCCTCGCAACAGCACCCTCCGGACTAGGCCCATTCATTTGGGCCTACTCCGGAGCGGGAAGCCGTAACTGTCGGAAGCCGCAACAGACGCAGCAGGCGCATTTTGGTCCTATTCTGATCCGGCTTCCCACCCAAAATCAGCAGTTTGCACATCTTGAAAGGCACTATCAATGTTGAGTAGTGTATAGAGGTTTTAGAACAACATATGCTCCTATCTAGACAACGTGTCTTTCAGAGAAGGATGCCTTGCATTTTTCAGCAAGAAAATGGGAAATCACATCCACCATAACAGCATGGCTTCATAGAGGAATAGTGTGGGCGTTGACCTGTGCAACTATATAAGTAGTGCTAATTTGCTGTGTAAAGGTCCACTACATGAGTATCGTTGTTCCTATTTACATTGGAGAATTATATTCATTATAGCAAACAGCTTACTATGCAAAAGTCCAGAATATGAGTATATCTGTTGCTATATTAATAAGTTTATTAAAGCATTAGTGTAAGCAGTTTGCTATGCAAAGGTCCACCATGTCAATATTGCTGTTGCTATATTCATTACAGCACACTTTCCCAGCCTGATCCTATGCCTGCACTCCCAGCCGATATGTTTTTTTAGCATTGCCAGGGATAGACAGAAAAGACCATAATTCACCAAAGGCATACTACATACAATATTGAAAAGTCTTAGTTTACACTGTACAATAGTATGGTAGGCCAGCAGCGAAGGAGTGTGCTAAGTGCGCACTGCTATCTTGCTGGTTTGCACAGTTGATAGTATACTATTTAACAGAGCTACTTGCATGACAGCCTTTAATTTTACTTTATTGAGTAAATTATTTTACTTTATTAATGGTATGAATAAAAGTTACTTTTAGGGATCTTTTTGTTTTCAGTGGTAGTCATCCTATACAATTTACTGACATTATATGATAATATTATGGATGCATCACTGGAAGGGTTGTCAGAGAATTGAAAAAGAAGCAGCAAAAGTAAAAAGCACTTGCTTTTACATCCTCATCAATGTTCTGCTGATCATTCACTGTAGATTGTACTGCTATTATGTTTGCTGATTAGTTTTTCAACTCTGCGTCAACCCCTTTAATTTGATGTGTCTACAAACCTCCCAACCGTCACGGTTTAAGCAGGACAGTTCTGTTCTACTGTCCCAGTCAGCAGGAGGCATGTTCCGGATACAGATGAGTTAAATACAATGATGAAGGGGTAGCCGTCAACAGACAGCTCCCTCTTCACTGCTCCGAGTGAGGCACATCCTTGTGTGCCCCGGCCCCGGGAGTGGCAAGGGAATGAGGAGAAGTGAGTATCAGTGTTTTAAATAAGATAAGATAAGATATTCCTTTAATAGTCCCACAATGGGGAAATTTCAGTGATACAGTTTCATAGATGGTACAGTAGTATATAACAAGAGAGAAACACACACAAGCTCATGGCAGATAGAGAAATCCTAGGAATCATAGCAACTAAAAAAGAAAAACACAGACACACTGCAGGATCATTTAGTTCTCTGTGCAGATTGATGTTAATAATAATACAGCTGACTGTGGTTGTAGGACACGAGGAGGGGTCACAGCATGTAGATATAACAAGCAGAAATTTTTGCAGAGGTGGGGGACATAGTCAGCTATCATGATGACATGTGGCAGTTCTTGGAAGGTAGTGAGATCTCTTGCTCACCGCTGATAGTTCGGTATCTTACATCAGCACTATTGTCCATTAACCACAAAAAAAAATGCCCCAAATGTCCTTCATCACAAGCCCTCCTCCTCCTTTCTTCTTACCACTGTGTTCTACTGCCCCAAAGAAGTCAGAAACCATCCAGGTATACATGGTGCTGCTCACTTGCCATGCTTCCATAACTCCTGGGGTAGGTGGGTGATAGTTCCCAGGCTGTAGCAGAGTCCCACGTGTCCACAGTAGAAGAAAGAAATACCAGTCAGCTGTAGGTATCTTCACGCATCAGCAATGGATGCCAAAAAATTATCTCCTTGAAGAAGAAGTCCACACTTCCATGTTTTCCTCCATGCCGCATGGTGTCCTGGGGGGATGGTAACAGGCACATGTGTGCACACAGGAAACCAGCTGAACCAGGTCTTGTCATTGTCCATGCTTTACAATAGAAACAAAAGGAACAAAATACTCCACAGGATCTTCCATTCGATTTATAGTTGCTAATTCATAGTGCTAGATTGCTTAGTTACAGGATTCTTGAAGATACAGAGAAAAAGAGTGAGAAAGGAAAGATAAAGATAAAGGTTGCTCCAAGCTTGGAGCACTGTATCAGGCAGCCAGCCACTCAGGGGGGCGGCGCCTAAAAAAAAAAGTTAAACTGGTCATGGTTGTGTCAATGCCCGAGCAACCGTAATACTGAATGCTGCTTGCACCTGTATGGAAATGGGGTAGGAAAGCTGTCCCTGGCTCTATGACGGCTGAGTAGACCTTGCCTGAGGGTGTTGGTCAGCTGTACCCAAGCTAAGCTTGGCCCTGACAACTACTAGCTCTCTAAACGTGAAGACCTAACAGACAGGTAAGAAGAGAGCTTAAAGAGGCTAGGGACTGGGAAACTAGAGGCAGTCACCCCTAATGAAAGAATATGTACAGCTGAAAACAGTAACAAATAGGAAGGGGTGTGTGCTGGAGAAATAACAGGCGCAGTACAACCATAAACACAAAACAGAAATTGAGGAGAGTGGAATACTGAGGAAAGGGTATCATAGGACAGGGGCAAAATAAACCTGAAGCCCTAAACAAAAACTCACTAATACTGGGGCAACATGGTGGCTCAGTGGTTAGCACTGTAGCCTTACAGCACTGAAGTCCTGGGTTCGATTCCCACAAGCAACAACATCTGCAAGGAGTTTGTATGTTCTCCCTGTGTTTGCATGGATTTCCTCTCATTCTACAAAGACATACTGATAGGAAAAAAAGTACATTGTGATCCATATATGAGGCTGACAATCTACATAAAAAAGAAAAAAAAAACCTCACTAATACCAAAACAGTGCCAGGCAACCAGAAATGCAGGACAAGGGTTGAGTAGAAATGTTGAGGGTAAAACAGACTCTCACACAGGACAAAACTCACACCACTTCGAATTCAGCTCCTGAAACCGTGCAACTCCCATAAAACACTTCTACTAATCTGGGCCAAGAATCCTGGTTGGTAACAACGAGGACTGAAGCCAGCAGTGAGCCTTTTACAGACCCCGGAAAAACTTGATAGGTTGATGAAAATGTCAAACACCTGAAGCTCGCATCTACTGAGACACCAAGCCAGCTAAAGTATACACAGAGGCAGACCCACAAACCTATGACTCCACAGCTCAGTAGCAAAGAGAACAACCAGAGAGTCACAAAACACCGGCTCAAATCCCCAGACAAACATCACCAGAAAATATACAACAATATTACAAACAACTCAGGTCCTGACAGGTGGCGCATTAAACTGGGGGCAGATGGAGGAGGGACATTAAATTTTGGGCAGATAAAGGGGGACATTAAACTGGGGCCAGATGGAGGGGGGGCATTAAATTTTGGGCAGATAAAGGGGGACATTAAACTGGGGCCAGATGGAAGGGGGACATTAAACTGGGTACAGATAAAGGGAGGACATCAAACTATGTGCAGATGGAGGGGGGCACATTCTGTGCCTCTTTCTATCCTTTGAAAGTTGGGAGGTATGTTGAGAGGTACACTATATCAGTGCAGTAAATACAGTAATTACTTTTTCAAATATCTTAGCTGCTGCCAGCAGATGTGTCTTTATATTTAGCCTCATTTATACTTCCGCATTTGACTATGAAAAGCAGATCATCATTTTTTTTCTTTATTTCATTTTCTATATTTTGGATATCTCAGGGTCTGTGAAAGACTTTCATTGGTTTGATACCTCCATGATGCATCAGGATCAAGGAGAAAAAAGGATGTGTTTGTTTTTTGAGTCTACATTGAAGTGAATAGGTGTATATGGCATGTGAAAACAATGAGAACACCACACATGTGATTTGCAGACATGTGAATGAGGCCTTTGTTTGCACTTGCATTGAGTCGCAGCAGATTTGCACTTGCCTGTTTATTTTACTTTCATAGGCTGAGGCCCCTCGCTGCAGAAATACAGCTTTCTCTGTTGATCCATAACCAGGAGTGGATTGAGTAAAAGTTAGAAGTATAAAAGGTTCCTATATATTTCCCATTGCTTTAGTAACCATTCTTGGTTTTGGTTAAAAAGTGTAACAAAATCTGCAACAAAAAAGCTGAGTTTTCTCAATGTGGGGCCTTAGCCAGGGATGTGATGATCGTGGTTGCAGGGAGTGCGACCGCACCCATCTGGAAATGGCCAGGGACCCGGACCACAGTGGCTGGGGAAAGACTTGCTCCCCAACCATTATACATATTGTTAATGGAAAGGGGGCCACTGTGGAGCACATAATACTGTGTGTGGACCACTGTGGAGCATATACTGTAATACTGTATGGGGGCCACATTGGAGCACGTAATACTGTTTTGGGGCCACTATGGAGCAAGTAATACTGTGTGGGGTCCACTGTGGAGCATGTAATACTGTCCCAGTATTGTTTACATGTCGGGTGCTGTGCTGCTCACTCACCATATTCTTGATAACTGCAGTTGTAGGTACTAATGCTGTACCCCTTTCAAGTATTTGAGATATCATTTCAGCTCCCATAAATGCCACTATCAAGAATTCACTCTCGGAAGTGGGTAGGGGGCCCCAGTCAAAAGTTCGCACCCAGGCCCACAAAACTTTAGTTATGCCACTGGTCTTAATCTTAGGAGGGACTGATAAGATAAGATAATCCTTTAAAATAATCCTTTGATTAAATTTGTCTTTGTAAAATTAAACTTGTGAAATCTAGATTATTAGGGGAGCCAACAGGATTAGGAAGCGTACAGTGAAATATTCGATATTTGATATTCGTTTCAAATAGCCCCTCAATATTCGACTATTCAAACGAATATCGAATCCCATTATAGTCTATGGGGAAAAAATGCTCGTTTCAGGGGAAACCAATATTCAACTCAGGAGGGTCACCAAGTCCGCTATGACAATCCAGCATATGATAATAACACCTCTAGAATGCTACTGGGACAGCAGGGGAAGCATGCCTGGGGGCATCTAACATGCCCAAGTCACAGTTTTACCCCACTATCACAGCCTATCAACTAGACACTTTCCACACTCAAAAAAAACCTCTATGCCGGCTCCCATTGAAATAAATGGGAACTGCTTTATACGCGCTGATTCTGAACGTGTTTTAACGTTCAGAATCAGGCAGCGTATCAGTAGTGTGAATGCACCCTAAGATTGTCTCTGCTTCAAGTAAGACACAAGATTCTTTGGAACCAGAACAGGAAAACCCAGGGATTGCCATTGCAGCAGTGCCTAGGCCATCTTTCAGAGCAGTTCATTCAGAGATTGAATTGGAGAAAAATAAGAACATTTACTGTGATCGAGTCTTCATGCACATTAGTGGGCATGGACAACCTAACATAAAAGATCCTCATGCTAAGCTGGCCTCATTACTGAACAAGATCAACCAGGACAGGGCTGGAAACAGCCATCAGATCTTACCAAAAGGAATCACCCTCGGTTTGGAAAGAAGCCATCTAAACGTTGCACCTTTAATTGAGTTGAGTATTGCACCAGAAGAATGTTAAGCCCTTTGGATGAGTTGAGCCTTTAACCAGCAGAATGTTAGGCCCTTTGGGTGAATTGAGCCTTGCACCAGCAGTGTTTTACTTTTTGGCCCTTGGGATGAGTAGAGCCTTGCACCATAAGTGTTTTACTTTTTGGCCCTTGGGGTGAGTAGAGCCTTGCACCAGCAGTGTTTTTGGCCCTTGGGGTTTGTTGAGCCTTTAACAAGCAGAATGTTAGGCCCTTTGGGTGAATTGAGCTTTGCACCAGCAGTGTTTTACTTTTTGGCCCTTGGGGTGAGTAGATCCTTGCACCAGCAGTGTTTTACTTTTTGGCCTTTGGGGTGAGTAGAGCCTTGCACCAGCAGTTTTACTTTTTGGCCCTTGAGGTGAGTTGAGAATTGCACCAGCAGTGTTTTTGGCCCTTGGGGTGAGTAGAGCCTTGCACCAACAGTGTTTTTGGCCCTTGGGGTGAGTAGAGCCTTGCACCAGCACAATGGTAGGCCCTTATGGTGAATTGAGCCTTGTAGCAGCAGAGTGTTAGGCCCTTTGGGTGACCCCTAAAACATTGATTTGCAGGCACTTGGGGTGGAGCCCTAAAACATTGAATTGCAGGCCCTTGTGGGGGAGCCCTAAAACATTGAATTGCTGGCCCTTGTGGGGAAGCCTTAAAAAATAGATTTGCGGGCCCTTGGAGGGAGCCCTAAAAAATAGATTTGCAGGCACTTGGGGTGGAGCCCTAAAACATTGAATTGCAGGCCCTTGTGGGGGAGACCTAAAAATTGATTTGCAGGCCCTTGGGTGGGAGCCCTAAAAAATTGCATTGCAGGTCCTTGGGGGGAGCCCTAAAAAATTAATTAGGTAACCTCAGTGAGGTTTTTACGTATTACATTAGGGTGAAGGGGCTGGGGTTGGAGGAGGAAGAGGAGGAGGATGAGTGAAATGGGTGCTGGCAGCCCCTCTCCAGTACCTGGACTGTGGACTGGATACCCAGCTGGATATCCACGTCCACGTCCTTGCCCACGTCCCCTGCTGTTACCCTGCTGCATGATTGGCAGGTTCACTGTATGTCTACAGTGTTCCTGCAGTGTAGCTCTGAAAAGAGCTGTTTTGTAAGAATATTTTCCTGCCTAGACAAGGCTAAAATCGGTTTCTCACCCTGAGAACAAGCTCTCCCTATCACTCCAAAACTAAAATCAGACGAACATGGCCGACACTACTCTTATGAATCAGAGGTCACCTGATTTCTGCAGCCAATGGCTTTTTCCAATTTTTTTCCGATGCCTCCATTGTTGTAGTTTCTGTCCCACCTCCCCTGCACAGTTATTGGTGCAAAAAAGCGCCAGGGAAGGTGGGAGGGGATACAAATTTTTACTGAGTTTGCCGCGTGGTATTCGATTGGAATCGAATATCTCGAACAGCCTGCTATTTGATCGAATACCAATTTGATCGAATGGCGTTCGCTCATCTCTAATTAGGAACTTAAATGACATCATGCTCGAGTGAATAAATGAACGATGTGACAAAAAACCAATTCAACCCCAAATGGTGGTTTAATTAACGCAGTGAGGACCACTGCAAAGTAATGCTTGAGAAGGGCAAAGATAACAGTCAAGGAGGAGTAAGTTGGTCTTAAAAGCTTTTTATTGATTTTATTAGCCTTACTGGAGCCTTTTAATGGCAATGGCAAACGCAATTGAGTCAATAAAAATAAATCTACTTTGTAATATGAAGTAAATGATCTTTTTTGTGTAAGGCTTGATGACAATATAAAGGAGTCCAATAAAACAGCAGCTGTTAAAACAGGTTGTGCCTCGCTTCCCATCTTCCTCTAGTCCACTGGGGCCGTCTTTGTTTGTTTTTTTCTAACAAATATTGCTACCAAAGTAACTGTAATATGCGTGTATATGAATTGCTGGCCCGCAGCCAGGGATGTGGTATCACTGTCTCAATATTTGGCTATTTTGTACTACTAGGCCCTTTTACAAGTAATATGGACAATTCTATATTAAATCTGCTTGTAAATGTTTCACTCCAGATTTCTCTTATTCCATTTAGTATTTAAACCTTTATGAAATAAGCTTAGAAAATGCCCACATTTAGGGTTCCTTTACATTGACTTTTTAAGAATCTGTCAATTCTCTGAGTTATTAGAGCTGTAATATGGCATGGTACTGTACCTCTTTATGAAGACATGTTAAAGTCTTCACAGTAAAATCCATGCATCGCCAAGATGTCTTGCATACGGCCCCATAATATACATGAAGCCCTACGTTTCACTTTAAAGTATAAAATAATTCTATACAAGAAGTATTCACAAACTGCAGAAAACTATGTGAAGCAACATCATATAGATGTACAGTGTTTTTAATTCTATATTTTAACATTTGCTGACTAGTAGCATATTTTATGGAGAAAAGAAACATTCTTGGGTAGCCACTATAATTTTTTTTTTTTTTTTTTTGCATCAGCATAGCCATATTGTGGCTTGAGCATCATTTAAGGTGTTGACCAAGCCAATAGTCTATAGCCATGCCTACAAACACGATGTGGTCTGCATGTATGAATGAGTCTTAAGAATCTTCTCCATTTGATCTGCAAACTTAAAAAGAATGTGTCGCCAGGAAATGACCTATTGTAGTTCTTATGTTAAACATATTTTGGCAATGCTTTTTAGAATTGTCAAAATTAATCTATATTAAAAAAAATGAAATAAAAAAGTTGTAAAAATCTAGCAACTTTATTGCAAAACCTAAAACATTTTATGTCTTCCTGTTTGCTATAGAAGTAACATGGGCCATAAGCAGATGTGACCTGCAGAAGTCATTGTGTACAGAGAGTAGACAAAGCTGTAAAATCTTCTATTCTGCTTTATCTACATAAACTAGCTGTGACCATCAATGTGCTGATAAGTAAGGTGGCTACAGAAAAGAAATCTCCTCCTACAAAGAACAGGAAGTCTCAGCATATTGTTTGGCCTAGTGGATAAAGTAAAAACTGCTGAATTTTTAGGAATTATTTTTAATATAGATAATAGCATCAAAATATGGATATTTAACGTGTTTATTATTTCTTCAAACACATTATAAAAATTACATTACAAAAGTCCAAAAAGGTGAATGACCTGAGTATTAATGACAAAATGGCCATTGATACTGGATATTTGGATATCTTGACTACTACATGTATAGGTAGTGAAAGTCACAGTCACATGATATGCTACTGCACTTGCTTCATATGTATGGATAAGAGAATGGTATAGCATAGTTAATGTAAACTGCATCTCACGGTTGAACGTTGTAATGAAACACATGCACTACTTGTTATCTGTGTGAAGGAGGCCTGAGAGCCATTATCCAACTGATACCATTATGGAATGTTTTGAGTAACTAAAAGTCTATAAAAACATGAATCCACTGACTCAACCAGGAAAATGACTAGTCCATAGGTAGGGAATAGAGATGAGCGAACACTAAAATGTTCGAGGTTCGAAATTCGATTCGAACAGCCGCTCAATGTTCATGTGTTCGAACGGGTTTCGAACCCCATTATAGTCTATGGGGAACAGATACTCGTTAAGGGGGAAACCCAAATCCGTGTCTGGAGGGTCACCAAGTCCACTATGACACCCCAGGAAATGATGCCAACACCTCTGGAATGACACTGGGACAGCAGGGGAAGCATGTCTGGGGGCATCTAACACACCAAAGACCCTCTATTACCCCAACATCACAGCCTAACAACTACACACTTTACACACTCAATACCACCTCTCTGACAGTAGGAAAACACCTTGAAACATGTGTATTTGGCACTTGCAGTGAGGAGAGCTTGTCACCAGCAGTGAATTTGGCCCTTGTAGTAAGTTGAGGTTGGCACCAACATTTGTTTTGAAAATCAGGGTGGATTGAGCCTCTAACCAGCAGAGTTTGGGCAAATTCATGGTGGAGGGAGCCTCTAAAAACCCCAGTTTGGACCAATTCATGGTGGAGGGAGCCTCTAACCAGCCCAGTTTGGGCAAATTCATGGTGGAGGGAGCCTCTAAAAAACCCAGTTTGGACCAATTCATGGTGGAGGGAGCCTCTAACCAGCCCAGTTTGGGCAAATTCATGGTGGAGGGAGCCTCTAACCAGCCCAGTTTGGACCAATTAATGGTGGAGGGAGCCTCTAACCAGCCCAGTTTGGACCAATTAATGGTGGAGGGAGCCTCTAACCACCCCAGTTTGGACCAATTCATGGTGGAGGGAGCCTCTAAACAGCCCAGTTTGGGCAAATTCATGGTGGAGGGAGCCTCTAAAAAACCCAGTTTGGACCAATTCATGGTGGAGGGAGCCTCTAACCAGCCCAGTTTGGACCAATTAATGGTGGAGGGAGCCTCTAAACAGCCAAGTTTGGACCAATTCATGGTGGAGGGAGCCTCTAAAAACCCCAGTTTGGACCAATTCATGGTGGAGGGAGCCTCTAACCAGCCCAGTTTGGGCAAATTCATGGTGGAGGGAGCCTCTAAACAGCCCAGTTTGGGCAAATTCATGGTGGAGGGAGCCTCTAACCAGCCCAGTTTGGACCAATTAATGGTGGAGGGAGCCTCTAACCAGCCCAGTTTGGACCAATTAATGGTGGAGGGAGCCTCTAACCAGCCCAGTTTGGACCAATTAATGGTGGAGGGAGCCTCTAACCACCCCAGTTTGGACCAATTCATGGTGGAGGGAGCCTCTAACCAGCCCAGTTTGGACCAATTCATGGTGGAGGGAGCCTCTAAAAAACCCAGTTTGGACCAATTCATGGTGGAGGGAGCCTCTAAACAGCCCATTTGGGCAAATTCATGGTGGAGGGAGCCTCTAAACAGCCCAGTTTGGGCAAATTCATGGTGGAGGGAGCCTCTAACCAGCCCAGTTTGGACCAATTAATGGTGGAGGGAGCCTCTAAACAGCCAAGTTTTGGGAAATTCATGGTGGAGGGAGCCTCTAACCAGCCCAGTTTGGACCAATTCATGGTGGAGGGAGCCTCTAAACAGCCAAGTTTTGGGAAATTCATGGTGGAGGGAGCCTCTAACCAGCCCAGTTTGGACCAATTCATGGTGGAGGGAGCCTCTAAACAGCCCAGTTTGGGCAAATTCATGGTGGAGGGAGCCTCTAAAAAACCCAGTTTGGACCAATTCATGGTGGAGGGAGCCTCTAACCAGCCCAGTTTGGACCAATTAATGGTGGAGGGAGCCTCTAAACAGCCAAGTTTGGACCAATTCATGGTGGAGGGAGCCTCTAAAAAACCCAGTTTGGACCAATTCATGGTGGAGGGAGCCTCTAACCAGCCCAGTTTGGGCAAATTCATGGAGGAGGGAGCCTCTAAACAGGCCAGTTTGGGCAAATTCATGGTGGAGGGAGCCTCTAACCAGCCCAGTTTGGACCAATTAATGGTGGAGGGAGCCTCTAACCAGCCCAGTTTGGACCAATTAATGGTGGAGGGAGCCTCTAACCAGCCCAGTTTGGACCAATTAATGGTGGAGGGAGCCTCTAACCACCCCAGTTTGGACCAATTCATGGTGGAGGGAGCCTCTAAAAACCCGTTTGGACCAATTCATGGTGGAGGGAGCCTCTAACCAGCCCAGTTTGGGCAAATTCATGGTGGAGGGAGCCTCTAAACAGCCCAGTTTGGGCAAATTCATGGTGGAGGGAGCCTCTAACCAGCCCAGTTTGGACCAATTAATGGTGGAGGGAGCCTCTAACCACCCCAGTTTGGACCAATTCATGGTGGAGGGAGCCTCTAAACAGCCAAGTTTGGACCAATTCATGGTGGAGGGAGCCTCTAAAAACCCCAGTTTGGACCAATTCATGGTGGAGGGAGCCTCTAACCAGCCCAGTTTGGGCAAATTCATGGTGGAGGGAGCCTCTAAACAGGCCAGTTTGGGCAAATTCATGGTGGAGGGAGCCTCTAACCAGCCCAGTTTGGACCAATTAATGGTGGAGGGAGCCTCTAAACAGCCAAGTTTTGGGAAATTCATGGTGGAGGGAGCCTCTAACCAGCCCAGTTTGGACCAATTCATGGTGGAGGGAGCCTCTAAACAGCCCAGTTTGGGCAAATTCATGGTGGAGGGAGCCTCTAAAAAACCCAGTTTGGACCAATTCATGGTGGAGGGAGCCTCTAACCAGCCCAGTTTGGACCAATTAATGGTGGAGGGAGCCTCTAACCAGCCCAGTTTGGACCAATTAATGGTGGAGGGAGCCTCTAACCACCCCAGTTTGGACCAATTCATGGTGGAGGGAGCCTCTAAACAGCCAAGTTTGGACCAATTCATGGTGGAGGGAGCCTCTAACCAGCCCAGTTTGGGCAAATTCATGGTGGAGGGAGCCTCTAAAAAACCCAGTTTGGACCAATTCATGGTGGAGGGAGCCTCTAACCAGCCCAGTTTGGACCAATTAATGGTGGAGGGAGCCTCTAAACAGCCAAGTTTGGACCAATTCATGGTGGAGGGAGCCTCTAAAAACCCCAGTTTGGACCAATTCATGGTGGAGGGAGACTCTAACCAGCCCAGTTTGGGCAAATTCATGGTGGAGGGAGCCTCTAAACAGCCCAGTTTGGGCAAATTCATGGTGGAGGGAGCCTCTAACCAGCCCAGTTTGGACCAATTAATGGTGGAGGGAGCCTCTAACCAGCCCAGTTTGGACCAATTAATGGTGGAGGGAGCCTCTAACCACCCCAGTTTGGACCAATTCATGGTGGAGGGAGCCTCTAACCAGCCCAGTTTGGACCAATTCATGGTGGAGGGAGCCTCTAAAAAACCCAGTTTGGACCAATTCATGGTGGAGGGAGCCTCTAAACAGCCCAGTTTGGGCAAATTCATGGTGGAGGGAGCCTCTAAACAGCCCAGTTTGGGCAAATTCATGGTGGAGGGAGCCTCTAACCAGCCCAGTTTGGACCAATTAATGGTGGAGGGAGCCTCTAAACAGCCAAGTTTTGGGAAATTCATGGTGGAGGGAGCCTCTAACCAGCCCAGTTTGGACCAATTCATGGTGGAGGGAGCCTCTAAACAGCCAAGTTTTGGGAAATTCATGGTGGAGGGAGCCTCTAACCAGCCCAGTTTGGACCAATTCATGGTGGAGGGAGCCTCTAAACAGTACAGTTTGGGCAAATTCATGGTGGAGGGAGCCTCTAAAAAACCCAGTTTGGACCAATTCATGGTGGAGGGAGCCTCTAACCAGCCCAGTTTGGACCAATTAATGGTGGAGGGAGCCTCTAAACAGCCAAGTTTGGACCAATTCATGGTGGAGGGAGCCTCTAAAAACCCCAGTTTGGACCAATTCATGGTGGAGGGAGCCTCTAACCAGCCCAGTTTGGGCAAATTCATGGTGGAGGGAGCCTCTAAACAGCCCAGTTTGGGCAAATTCATGGTGGAGGGAGCCTCTAACCAGCCCAGTTTGGACCAATTAATGGTGGAGGGAGCCTCTAACCAGCCCAGTTTGGACCAATTAATGGTGGAGGGAGCCTCTAACCAGCCCAGTTTGGACCAATTAATGGTGGAGGGAGCCTCTAACCACCCCAGTTTGGACCAATTCATGGTGGAGGGAGCCTCTAAAAACCCGTTTGGACCAATTCATGGTGGAGGGAGCCTCTAACCAGCCCAGTTTGGGCAAATTCATGGTGGAGGGAGCCTCTAAACAGCCCAATTTGAGCAAATTCATGGTGGAGGGAGCCTCTAACCAGCCCAGTTTGGACCAATTAATGGTGGAGGGAGGCTCTAACCAGCCCAGTTTGGACCAATTAATGGTGGAGGGAGCCTCTAACCACCCCAGTTTGGACCAATTCATGGTGGAGGGAGCCTCTAAACAGCCAAGTTTGGACCAATTCATGGTGGAGGGAGCCTCTAAAAACCCCAGTTTGGACCAATTCATGGTGGAGGGAGCCTCTAACCAGCCCAGTTTGGGCAAATTCATGGTGGAGGGAGCCTCTAAACAGGCCAGTTTGGGCAAATTCATGGTGGAGGGAGCCTCTAACCAGCCCAGTTTGGACCAATTAATGGTGGAGGGAGCCTCTAAACAGCCAAGTTTTGGGAAATTCATGGTGGAGGGAGCCTCTAACCAGCCCAGTTTGGACCAATTCATGGTGGAGGGAGCCTCTAAACAGCCCAGTTTGGGCAAATTCATGGTGGAGGGAGCCTCTAAAAAACCCAGTTTGGACCAATTCATGGTGGAGGGAGCCTCTAACCAGCCCAGTTTGGACCAATTAATGGTGGAGGGAGCCTCTAACCAGCCCAGTTTGGACCAATTAATGGTGGAGGGAGCCTCTAACCACCCCAGTTTGGACCAATTCATGGTGGAGGGAGCCTCTAAACAGCCAAGTTTGGACCAATTCATGGTGGAGGGAGCCTCTAAACAGCCCAGTTTGGGCAAATTCATGGTGGAGGGAGCCTCTAAAAAACCCAGTTTGGACCAATTCATGGTGGAGGGAGCCTCTAACCAGCCCAGTTTGGACCAATTAATGGTGGAGGGAGCCTCTAACCAGCCCAGTTTGGACCAATTCATGGTGGAGGGAGCCTCTAAACAGCCAAGTTTGGACCAATTCATGGTGGAGGGAGCCTCTAAAAACCCCAGTTTGGACCAATTCATGGTGGAGGGAGCCTCTAACCAGCCCAGTTTGGGCAAATTCATGGTGGAGGGAGCCTCTAAACAGGCCAGTTTGGGCAAATTCATGGTGGAGGGAGCCTCTAACCAGCCCAGTTTGGACCAATTAATGGTGGAGGGAGCCTCTAAACAGCCAAGTTTTGGGAAATTCATGGTGGAGGGAGCCTCTAACCAGCCCAGTTTGGACCAATTCATGGTGGAGGGAGCCTCTAAACAGCCCAGTTTGGGCAAATTCATGGTGGAGGGAGCCTCTAAAAATCCCAGTTTGGACAAATTCATGGTGGAGGGAGCCTCTAACCAGCCCAGTTTGGACCAATTAATGGTGGAGGGAGCCTCTAACCAGCCCAGTTTGGACCAATTAATGGTGGAGGGAGCCTCTAACCACCCCAGTTTGGACCAATTCATGGTGGAGGGAGCCTCTAAACAGCCAAGTTTGGACCAATTCATGGTGGAGGGAGCCTCTAAACAGCCCAGTTTGGGCAAA
Organism: Leptodactylus fuscus; assembly: GCF_031893055.1. Classification (NCBI taxonomy): domain Eukaryota; kingdom Metazoa; phylum Chordata; class Amphibia; order Anura; family Leptodactylidae; genus Leptodactylus; species Leptodactylus fuscus. Next base: position 197,357,920 of record NC_134265.1, read on the forward strand.
TTCATGGTGGAGGGAGCCTCTAAAAAACCCAGTTTGGACCAATTCATGGTGGAGGGAGCCTCTAACCAGCCCAGTTTGGACCAATTAATGGTGGAGGGAGCCTCTAAACAGCCAAGTTTGGACCAATTCATGGTGGAGGGAGCCTCTAAAACCCCCAGTTTGGACCAATTCATGGTGGAGGGAGCCTCTAACCAGCCCAGTTTGGGCAAATTCATGGTGGAGGGAGCCTCTAACCAGCCCAGTTTGGGCAAATTCATGGTGGAGGGAGCCTCTAACCAGCCCAGTTTGGACCAATTAATGGTGGAGGGAGCCTCTAACCAGCCCAGTTTGGACCAATTAATGGTGGAGGGAGCCTCTAACCACCCCAGTTTGGACCAATTCATGGTGGAGGGAGCCTCTAACCAGCCCAGTTTGGACCAATTCATGGTGGAGGGAGCCTCTAAAAAACCCAGTTTGGACCAATTCATGGTGGAGGGAGCCTCTAAACAGCCCAGTTTGGGCAAATTCATGGTGGAGGGAGCCTCTAACCAGCCCAGTTTGGACCAATTAATGGTGGAGGGAGCCTCTAACCAGCCCAGTTTGGACCAATTCATGGTGGAGGGAGCCTCTAAACAGCCCAGTTTGGGCAAATTCATGGTGGAAGGAGCCTCTAACCAGCAGAGTTGTGGGAAAGCAGGGTGGAGGGAGCCTCTAACCAGCAGAGTTGGTGGAAATCAGGGTGGAGGGAGCCTCTAACCAGCAGAGTTGGGGGAAATCATGTTGGAGGGAGCCTAGTATTAGCAGAATTGTGCAACGCTTATGGTGGATGAGTATGAGGATGCGGAGGAATTGGAGAGGTTGAGTACAGACATGGAGTTTCATGTTGGGGTGCTTTACACAGGTGGGCACAAAAATGAAGGCTCTATCCAGTGGTGGTTCATTTTTATCAAAGTGAGCCGGTCGGCACTCTCAGCTGACAGACGGGTGCGCTTGTCAGTGATGATGCCACCGGCTGCACTGAACACCCTCTCAGATAGGACGCTGGCGGCAGGACAGGACAGCACCTCCAAGGCATATAGGGCAAGTTCAAGCCACAGGTCCAACTTCGACACCCAATACGTGTAGGGCGCAGAGGGGTCGGAGAGGACAGGGCTGTGGTCGGAAAGGTATTCCCGCAACATGCGCCTATACTTCTCACGCCTGGTGACACTAGGACCCTCCGTGGCGGCACTTTGGCGAGGGGGTGCCATCAAGGTGTCCCAGACCTTAGACAGTGTGCCCCTCGTTTGTGTGGACCGGTGAGAACTTGGTTGCCTACTGGAGGAACTGCCCTCCCTGCCGCCAACGTCACATGCTGGAAACATCTCCATCATATTCTGCACCAATTGCCTGTGGCAAGCATTGATGCGATTGGCCCTCCCCTCTACCGGAATAAAAGACGAGATGTTGTTTTTATACCGGGGGTCAAGGATAGCAAAGATCCAGTACTGGTTGTCCTCCATGATTTTGACAATACGCTTGTCGGTTGTAAAGCACCCCAACATGAACTCAGCCATGTCTGCCACAGTGTTAGTTGGCATGACTCCTCTGGCCCCACCGGAAAGTTCAATCTCCATTTCCTCCTCATCCTCCATGTCTACCCATCCGCGCTGCAACAATGGGACGATTCGAAGTTGCCCGGAAGCCTCCTGTATCACCATCACATCATCGGACAACTCTTCTTCCTCCTCCTCCTCCTCCTCCATTAAACGCAGTGAAGCGGACAGATGTGTGGACCTACTCTCCAGCTGTGACGGATCGGATGCTATCCCTAACTCCTCTGTGTGATCTGAGTTATCCCTGATGTCAATCAGGGATTCTCTCAGAACACACAAGAGCGGGATTGTAAGGCTCACCATCGCATCCTCAGAGCTCACCCTCCTTGTGGACTCCTCAAAGACCCGTAGGATGTCACAAAGGTCTCTCATCCATGGCCACTCATGGATGTGAAACTGAGGCAGCTGACTTTGTGGCACCCTAGGGTTTTGTAGCTGGTATTCCATCAAAGGTCTCTGCTGCTCAACCACTCTATTCAACATCTGAAACGTTGAGTTCCAGCGTGTGGGGACGTCGCACAAAAGCCGGTGTTGTGGCACATGCAGGCGTTGCTGGAGAGATTTTAAGCTAGCAGCGGCTACTGTCGACTTGCGAAAGTGGGCGCACATGCGCCGCACTTTCACCAGTAGCTCTGGAACATTGGGGTAGCTCTTTAGGAAACGTTGCACCACTAGGTTGAAGACGTGGGCCAGGCATGGAACATGTTGGAGTCCGGCAAGCTCCAGAGCTGCTACCAGGTTCCGGCCGTTATCACAAACGACCATGCCTGGGCCCAGGTGCAGCGGCTCAAACCATATTGCCGTCTCATCGAGGAGGGCATCCCTCACCTCGGAGGCAGTGTGCTGTCTGTCCCCCAAGCTGATCAGCTTCAGCACAGCCTGCTGACGTCTACCAACGCCAGTGCTGCAACGTTTCCAACTCGTAGCTGGGGTCAATCTAACAGCGGAGGAGGAGGCGGTGGCGGAGGAGGAGGCGGTGGCGGAGGAGGAGGCGGTAGAGGAGGAGGAGGAGGGGGGTGTTCTTCTCGTGTCCCTGCCAGGAATGTTAGGCGGGGAGACGAGGTACACCGGGCCAGTTTGGGAAGCAGTCCCAGCCTCAACTACATTCACCCAGTGTGCCGTCAGTGAAATGTAGCGTCCCTGTCCGCATGCACTTGTCCACGCGTCGGTGGTCAAGTGGACCTTTGTGCAAAGCGCGGAACTAAGGGCCCGCCTGATGTTGAGTGACACGTGCTGGTGCAAGGCGGGGACGGCACACCGGGAGAAGTAGTGACGGCTAGGGACGGCATAGCGAGGTGCCGCAGTTGCCATCAGGTCCAGGAAGGCGGGAGTTTCAACAAGCCGGAACGCCAACATCTCCTGGGCCAGCAGTTTAGCGATGTTGGCGTTCAAGGCTTGCGCGTGTGGGTGGTTAGCAGTGTATTTCTGCCGCCGCTCCAATGTCTGAGAGATGGTGGGTTGTTGTAAAGAAACGCCTGATGGTGCCTTTGATGGTGCAGGAGAAGGAGATAAGACAGGACCAGGGGAGGATGAGGTAGAAGTCAACAAAGTGGCGGAGGCAGATGAAGTGGTGTCCTGGCTCGTCCTCTGGAGTGCATCGCCAGCACAGTCAGCAGTGGCAGTGGCAGAGGCAGAGGCAGTGGCAGAGGCAGTGGCAGTGGCGTGAACGGCAGGCGGCCTTTGTCCTGCCGTTGCTGCCTGCCACTGATTCCAGTGCTTGGATTCCAAATGACGGCGCATTGAAGTGGTGGACAGGTTGCTCTTCTCAGAGCCCCTAATCAATTTCGAGAGGCAAATTGTGCAGACAACACTATATCTGTCCTCGGCGCATTCCTTGAAAAAACTCCACACCTTCGAGAAACGTGCCCTCGAGGTGGGAGTTTTTCGGGGCTGGGTACGAACTGGAACATCTTGGGAGATTCCGGGTGTGGCCTGGCTTCGCCTAAGCTGCTGACCTCTGCCTCTAGCTACCCTTTTTGGTGCTGCACCTGCCTCAACATCCACACTACTTTCCCCGCTTGACATCCCCCCTGTCCAGGTCGGGTCAGTGTCCTCATCATCCACCACTTCCTCTTCCAACTCCTGTCTCATCTCCTCCTCCCGCACAATGCGCCGGTCAACTGGATGCCCTGACGGCAACTGCGTCACATCATCGTCGATGAGGGTGGGTTGCTGGTCATCCACCACCAAATCGAACGGAGATGGAGGAGACTCTAGTGTTTGAGCATCTGGACACAGATGCTCCTCTGTTAGGTTCGTGGAATCGTGACGTGGAGAGGCAGGTTGAGGGACAATGAAAGGAGCGGAGAACAGCTCTGGGGAGCAGGGACAGTTTGGGTTATTGTTCTGTAAAGCTTCGGAATTTTGGGAGGAAGGAAGACAAGACTGTTGGGTAATAGGAGGAGAGGAGGCAGAGTCTGACTGGCTGCTGGACAATGTGCTGTAAGCGTTCTCTGACAGCCATTGCAAGACCTGTTCCTGGTTCTCGGGCCTACTAAGGTTTGTACCCTGCAGTTTAGTTAATGTGGCAAGCAACCCTGGCACTGTGGAGTGGCGCAATGCTTGCTGCCCCACAGGAGTAGGCACGGGACGCCCTGTGGCTTCACTGCTACCTTGCTCCCCAGAACCATTCCCCCGACCTCGCCCACGGCCTCGTCCACGTCCCTTTCCGGGAGCCTTGCGCATTTTGAATTCCTAGTTAGAAATTGGCACTGTATACCAGTAGTAAAAATTGTGGGTGCACGTAACCCCAATATATTCTTTGAATTCCCAGTCAGACACTGGCACTATATGGCAGTAGCAAGAAATGAGGGTATTTGTATTCCCAATATACTCTTTGAATTCCCAGTCAGACAATGGCACTGTATACCAGTAGTAAAAATTGTGGGTGCACGTAACCCCAATATATTCTTTGAATTACCAGTCAGAAACTGGCACTATATGGCAGTAGCAAGAAATGAGGGTATTTATAACCCCAATATATTCTTTGAATTCCCAGTCAGACAATGGCACTGTATACCAGTAGTAAAAATTGTGGGTGCACGTAACCCCAATATATTCTTTGAATTACCAGTCAGAAACTGGCACTATATGGCAGTAGCAAGAAATGAGGGTATTTATAACCCCAATATATTCTTTGAATTCCCAGTCAGACAATGGCACTGTATACCAGTAGTAAAAATTGTGGGTGCACGTAACCCCAATATATTCTTTGAATTCCCAGTCAGACACTGGCACTATATGGCAGTAGCAAGAAATGAGGGTATTTGTATTCCCAATATATTCTTTGAATTCCCAGTCAGACAATGGCACTGTATACCAGTAGTAAAAATTGTGGGTGCACGTAACCCCAATATATTCTTTGAATTCCCAGTCAGACACTGGCACTATATGGCAGTAGCAAGAAATGAGGGTATTTGTATTCCCAATATATTCTTTGAATTCCCAGTCAGACAATGGCACTGTATACCAGTAGTAAAAATTGTGGGTGCACGTAACCCCAATATATTCTTTGAATTACCAGTCAGAAACTGGCACTATATGGCAGTAGCAAGAAATGAGGGTATTTATAACCCCAATATATTCTTTGAATTCCCAGTCAGACAATGGCACTGTATACCAGTAGTAAAAATTGTGGGTGCACGTAACCCCAATATATTCTTTGAATTCCCAGTCAGACACTGGCACTATATGGCAGTAGCAAGAAATGAGGGTATTTGTATTCCCAATATATTCTTTGAATTCCCAGTCAGACAATGGCACTGTATACCAGTAGTAAAAATTGTGGGTGCACGTAACCCCAATATATTCTTTGAATTCCCAGTCAGACACTGGCACTATATGGCAGTAGCAAGAAATGAGGGTGTTTGTATTCCCAATATATTCTTTGAATTCCCAGTCAGACAATGGCACTGTATACCAGTAGTAAAAATTGTGGGTGCACGTAACCCCAATATATTCTTTGAATTCCCAGTCAGACACTGGCACTATATGGCAGTAGCAAGAAATGAGGGTATTTGTATTCCCAATATATTCTTTGAATTCCCAGTCAGACAATGGCACTGTATACCAGTAGTAAAAATTGTGGGTGTATATAGCCCCAATTCTATTGCTAGGGGACTTGCAGGGTATTTCTGGGGTGAAGGTGGGGGGGCACACCGTTGGAACGGGTATCGGGGTATATATCGGGTATACGGGAATACACTGACGATTGAGCCCGTCAGTGCCACGTTACACTGACAAGCTTCTCCCTGGAATTTAGCTCTTATAAGAGCTGTTGGTTGTCTTCTCCTTCCTATCCTAGCCTGTCCCTGCCTACCCAGAATCTAAGCCCTAGCTAGCTGGACGGAAACCTCCGTCCTCGGTGAATTGCAAGCTCAGAATGACGCGAACCTGGGCGGCGCTGTTCTTTTAAATTAGAGGTCACATGTTTTCGGCAGCCAATGGGTTTTGCCTACTTTTTTCAACGTCACCGGTGTCGTAGTTCATGTCCCACCTACCCTGCGCTGTTATTGGAGCAAAAAAGGCGCCAGGGAAGGTGGGAGGGGAATCGAGTAATGGCGCACTTACCACGCGGTGTTCGATTCGATTCGAACATGCCGAACAGCCTAATATCCGATCGAACATGAGTTCGATAGAATACTGTTCGCTCATCTCTAGTAGGGAACCTTCGGCTCTCCAACTGTTGTAAAACTACAACTAACAGCATGCATACTTGCTCTGCTGTTCTTGGAACTCCCATGGAAGTGAATGGAGCATGTTGGGAGTTGTAGTTTCACAGCAGATGGAGAGCCAGATCTTCCATTGAGTGATCATGGATTAAACCCAAGCCCACATAATCACCAAAAATGGAAAATGGTCTTATTGAGAGCAAGCAAATATTATAGCACTAGGGGAAGTCAGACACTGATCTCAATGTATTCTACTAGAGGGAGCATATTTTGCTCGCTTTCTTTTGCTTTACCACATTATTTTTCCCATTGCTCCATGTATTTACCATTTGCTTTGGTAGGAAGATACTTGGTGTGCATATACAGTAACATAATTTTCCTACCCATTAGGAGTAAGGGTGTTTTACAGTTACCTCTATTAGTGTATTTATTTACCACTAGTCTCTGCCCACGACTTCGTCTGCGGGTTGTTGGCGTGGATCCACCTATATTTAGCAAATTGCTGCTGTCGATGGTTTGCCTGCTCCAATGTTTCAGCAGCTCTTAAGCTGTCCTGCTGCTGAACTTGTTCCTCACACCGTGCCTGTGATTGTTCCGACATCTCAGCAGCTCGCTGGGGCACGATATTAATGAGCGTGTTCTTGTTTTTGATGAGCCGCATGCTCCGGCGTTTCGGCAGCTCTCAAGCTGGCCTGCCGCTGAACTTGTTTCTTGCACTGTGGCTGGGATTGCTCTGGCATCTCAGCACCCCACTGGAACATCATTTAATGAGCGTGTTGTTGGTGTTGATGATCTGCCTGCTTGGGCGTTTTGGCAGCTCTCAAGCTGGCCTGCTGCTGAACTCATTCCTGGCGCTGTGCCCGTGATTGTTCTGGCATATCAGCAGCTCATTGGGATGCCATATAATGAGTGTGTTGTTGGCGTTGATGATCCGCCTGCTCCGGCGTTTCAGCAGCTGTCAAGCTGGCCTGCCACTGAACTTAGTTCTTGCACTGTGCTTGGGATTGTTCCAGCATCTCAGCACCTTGCTGGGAATCCATTTAATGAGCGTGTTGTTGACATCGATGTTCCCCCTCAGATGTGCTTGAGAAGAACTCTGTGACTTCTGGCTCCTTCATAGCTGTTGTTGTTTGTGACAAATTAGATTCTCTTTTTCCAGGCATGTTAAAAATTGGCAAACTGCCATTTTGGATTAAAGGTGTTTGCCCATGTTTGTCAGCACTAAAGAAGATCAGATAATATGCAAAGGTGTGTACATACTGAGGGTTAGTGTGTGTTTACACAGAGAGATAACAGCCCTGGCTGAGATAAGGTGCTGCTAAGACCTGTTTAATATAGTATGTGAATCTAAATTCATAACTGTCATGAAACCATGTCATTTACCGGGATAAAAAGTAGCCTATATTTTAATTGAGATTACAATCTATCTGTGTGCCAAATTTCATTCAAATCCGTTCAGCCGTTTTTGCATGATTTTTATATTATTAGTAGGAGGATATAGGATTAGTAGGATAGAATTATATTATTAGTAGGATTATTAATAGTGCAATGTACCTTTGTACCATTAGGTGGCAGCAGTCTACAGGGTATGGTGTGGGGAGCACTGGAAGAGAGAGAGAGAAAAGAGAGCAATGGTTTAAGATGTCATTGCTGAGGACTTGAGCAACTCAGTGTGCAGTAAACCAGTAAACAGAAATCTACACACCAATTGCTATATGTGCAGCAACATATGGTATTTGACAATGTAGCCATATCTACCTAGTATTAATCCTATATTGATTGCATTGTAATCGTTGCCTATGTATATTATTATTGATATATTTAGTAAACTAGGGTGATAGATGTGTGCATGTGTGTTGTGTATGATTATCTTAGTATGTATAATGAACTAATTGTTGTAAAAATTGTTCCACTAGAGAAAATTAAAACAGGCACAAGGGAACTACCATGCATGACCCCAATGTCGAACTGGGGATGCCATCCTACAGTTCCATGCAATATTATAATATTATTATTACCTATTTTTGTTTACATCTTGTGCACACACTTTATAGTAGCAGACTTACACAATGGAGTAGCAGATTAGGGTAGCATATTGGAGTAACTGAAGAAAGCTAAAAGACACGCTTACTACATTGATATTAAACCAGAACCAAGTTACAGAAAAGGGATGGTAAACCAAGCTAATTGCATAATATTGGTGCAAGAATTAAGTTCACTACATAGGTACAAATAGCAGAATGCTGTTAACATTACATTACATAATAATGCTTACTGCATAGATATTTATGTAGGGGTGTAACTAGCAAACTTTTGATTCCCCCCATGACACAGCGCCTCCCTTTCCTGTCCCCCACATACCGTGTTTCCTCGCCTCATTAGAGGTGCTGCACTGCCCATAGTGGCCCCTCCACAAAGTATTATGTCCTATAGTGGCTCCTCCACACAGTATTAGGTTCCACTGTAGGACCAATGGTGTTCGTTGCAAATATTACAAAATTTCGGATGCAGCAGAACCTGAAATTTTTGTGGTACACCACCTATGAACTATTACTATACTCTGGAGTCTTTTTAGGGAGTTGCGATGGAGAGGTGAGTAACACTGGTTTTAATGTTTTCTCACATCACCTGAGCCTCTGAACATTATGCCCTGGGGTCTGAAGAGACCTCAGAGTATAATAAGAGCAATATTTGTTGGAGTTCGCCCAACAAATACTCTTGCCACAGACCCTGTCCTTATTAACCGATCTTCCCTCCTGCTCACAGCCATTTCTGCTTCCCCTTCTTCCCTCTATGGGGCCTGAAATGGGGCAATTGGCATGAGCCTCATGGGTTTTTGCCTTCCCCTGGATCAACACTATAGGGGATTATAGGTTGGACTTCATGGACTGATGTCTCCATCCAACCTCATCTACTATGTAACTATGTAACTTGCCGGGTTGCTCCAGCAGGTAACAGTCTATTAAAAAAATAAGGTACTGCTCCTGTGAAAGATGCTACGGCTGCTACGGCGGTACTTACGCCACTGTTTTTGTGCAATATTTGAAGAAAGAGGGTGTATACTGTGGAACTTGAGTTGCTGGCAGTGGCATAAATAAAGTCTTGTGGGACCTATGCAAAATTGGACTACCAATACATGTATATAAGAAAACATATGTGCCTGAAACTTCAATCATAAATATATACCATAGACACACAGAAAAACATATAAAAGATGAATATTTGATTGTAATATATATGTAATATTCGACTATTCCAACGTATATCGAACCCCATTATAGTCTATAGGGAAAAATGCTTCGTTTCAGGGGAACCCACCATTTGACTCAGGAGGGTCACCAAGTCCACTATCACACCCCAGGAAATGATGCCAACACCCTGGAATGCAACTGGGACAGCAGGGGAAGCATTCCTGGGGGCATCTAACATGCCCAAGTCACTGTATTACATCGGGATCCCTGTCAGCTTGCGATATGCGCGAGCTGACTTTTTCCCATAGGAATGCATTGACCAGCGTTGATTGGCCGAATGCCATACAGAGTACAATCAACGCTGGTTCTGCCGGAGGCTCATCTGTGAGGAGGCGGACCAGAATGGAGACTGCTGTGGACCGATATTAGACTTCGCCTCCTCCGGCAGAACCAGCGTTGATTGGCCGAATGCTGTTCTCTGTATGGCATTCGGCCAATCAACGCTGGCCACATTCCTATGCCGAGATGTAGCAGAGCTGGCCAACAATCCCTCTATTTACTCCTCCTATCACACACACAGCTCTGCACTACACCCAACCATCCCTCCATCTACTCCTCCTGTCACACACACAGCTCTGCACTACACCCAACCATCCCTCCATCTACTCCTCCTGTCACACACAGCTCTGCACTACACCCAACCACCCCTCTATCTACTCCTCCTGTCACAGACACAGCTCTGCACTACATCCAACCATCCCTCATCTACTCCTCCTGTCACACAGCTCTGCACTACACCCAACCATCCCTCTACCTACTCCTCCTGTCACACACACAGATCTGCACTACACCCAACCATCCCTCCATCTACTCCTCCTGTCACACACACAGCTCTGCACTACACCCAACCATCCCTCCATCTACTCCTCCTGTCACACACTACAGCCAACCATCCCTCCATCTACTCCTCCTGTCACACACACAGCTCTGCACTACACCCAACCATCCCTCTATCTACTCCTCCTGTCACACACAGCTTTGCGCTGCACCCAACCATCCCTCCATCTACTCCTCCTGTCACACACACAACTGTGCACTACACCCAACCATCCCTCCATCTACTCCTCCTGTCACACACACAGCTCTGCACTACACCCAACCACCCCTCTATCTACTCCTCCTGTCACACAGCTCTGCACTACACCCAACCACCCCTCTATCTACTCCTCCTGTCACAGACACAGCTCTGCACTACATCCAACCATCCCTCATCTACTCCTCCTGTCACACAGCTCTGCACTACACCCAACCATCCCTCTACCTACTCCTCCTGTCACACACACAGATCTGCACTACACCCAACCATCCCTCCATCTACTCCTCCTGTCACACACACAGCTCTGCACTACACCCAACCATCCCTCCATCTACTCCTCCTGTCACAGACAGCTCTGCACTACACCCAACCACCCCTCTATCTACTCCTGTCACAGACACAGCTCTGCACTACACCCAACCATCCCTCCATCTACTCCTCCTGTCACACAGCTCTGCACTACACCCAACCATCCCTCCATCTACTCCTCCTGTCACACAGCTCTGCACTACACCCAACCATCCCTCCATCTACTTCTCCTGTCACACACACAGCTCTCCACTACACCCAACCATCCCTCCATCTACTCCTCCTGTCACACAGCTCTGCACTACACTCAACCATCCCTCCATCTACTCCTCCTGTCACACACACAGCTCTGCACTACACCCAACCATCCCTCCATCTACTTCTCCTGTCACACACACAGCTCTCCACTACACCCAACCATCCCTCCATCTACTCCTCCTGTCACACAGCTCTGCACTACACTCAACCATCCCTCCATCTACTCCTCCTGTCACACAGCTCTGCACTACACCCAACCATCCCTCCATCTACTCCTCCTGTCACACACAGCTCTGCACTACACCCAACCACCCCTCTATCTACTCCTCCTGTCACACACACAGCTCTGCACTACACCCAACCATCCCTCTATCTACTTCTCCTGTCACACACAGCTTTGCGCTGCACCCAACCATCCCTCCATCTACTGCTCCTGTCACACCCAGCTCTGCACTACACCCAACCATCCCTCCATCTACTCCTCCTGTCGCACACACAGCTCTGCACTACACCCAACCATCCCTCCATATACTTCTCCTGTCACACACACAGCTCTCCACTACACCCAACCATCCCTCCATCTACTCCTCCTGTCACACAGCTCTGCACTACACCCAACCATCCCTCCATCTACTCCTCCTGTCACACACAGCTCTGCACTACACCCAACCACCCCTCTATCTACTCCTCCTGTCACACACACAGCTCTGCACTACACCCAACCATCCCTCTATCTACTCCTCCTGTCACACACATCTCGGGTGTAGCAGAGCTCAGCGCACACTCAGCTCTGCTACATCTCTGGTGTAGTGGCAGGGTTAGCTAGGGATTACCTTTATTTAGGTGGGAATGTTACTCACCAAGCTCTTTGGGGCTCCTTGTCAGCTTGCGATATGCGGGAGCTGACTTTTTCCCCATAGGAATGCATTGACCGGCGTTGATTGGCCGAATGCCATACAGAGTACAGCATTCGGCCAATCAATGCTGGTTCTGCTGGAGGCTCGTCTGTGAGGAGGCGGAGTCTAAGATCGGACCAGAATGGAGACTGCTGTGGACCGATCTTAGACTCCGCCTCCTCCGGCAGAACCAGCGTTGATTGGCCGAATGCTGTATTCTGTATGGCATTCGGCCAATCAACGCTGGTCAATGCATTCCTATGCCAAGATGTAGCAGAGCTGGCCGTACGCTGAGCTCTGCTACACCCAATAATGCAGATAAAGAAAAAGTCTCAATCTCAACATATGAGTATGCTCCAGGATTTCCCTCTGGGTGCACGGCCTTTCACCTCTGGACTGGACAAGGCAACTTCACAACTGAATATTCAACCAAAAATAGCAGGTCCGCACTCCTTGGGTTCCATAAAATATAACTTTTAATAAGCCATTAAAAGCTCACACAACATATAACAAATTGTGAAAAGGTAAGAAAAAGACGCATAGTGCTTAAAAACGCCGACGCGTTTCGAAGCTGTAAAGCTGTTGAATACACCCAATAATCCCTCCATTTACTCCTCCTGTCACATATACAGCTCTGCACTACACCCAACCATTCCTCCATCTACTCCGATCTTAGACTCCGCCTCCTCACAGACGAGCCTCCGACAGAACCAGCGTTGATTGGCCGAATGCTGTACCCTGTGTGGCATTCAGCCAATCAACGCTGGTCAATGCATTTATATAGGAAAAAGTCAGATCGCGCATATCGCAAGCTGACAGGGATCCCGACCAAATAGAGCCCCAAAGAGTTGTGTGAGTGACATTCCCACCTAAATAAAGCTAATCCCTAGCTAACCCTGCCTGTAGATCTATCCCTGTCTCACAGTCACAGTTCACAGTCTCAAATTAACCGAATGTTAAATCCACCATTCGTATAAATTGGAGGTCACCTGAATTAGCCAGCTAATTACTTTTTCCGATTTTTTTTTTATGCCTCCGTTGTCGTAGTTCCTGTCCCACCTCCCCTGCGCAGTTATTGGTGCAGAAAAGCACCAGGGAAGGTGGGAGGGGATACGAATATTTACTGCGTTTGCCTTGTGGTATTCGATTGGAATCGAATACTTTGAGCTGACTGATATTCGATCGAATATCTATTCAATCCAACAGTGTTCGCTCATCTCTAGTCATCTCTAGTAACGACTAGAGATGAGCAAGTACTGTTCGGATCAGCCGATCCGAACAACACGCACGCATTGAAATGAATGGAAGCACCTGGTACTTCCGCTTTGATGCCGGCCGGGCGCTTAACCCCCCGCATGCCGGCTACGTCCATTCATTTCAATGCGTGCGTGCTGTTCGGATCGGCTGATCCGAACAGTACTCACTCATCTCTAGTAACGCTCATCTCTAGTAATCCAGATAATAAACATTGTATAGCAGGAGTGACTCAGCATAAGTTAAATAAAGTGATAAATGCACATAATAAAGCAAACCAAAAGAGGAGATACAATATATACCTGGGTAGTGAGGGAAAATGTAAACCCTGCGGAGTCAGACCACGCCACAACGTGCGTGTCGCCTTAACTTCATCAAAAAGCCTCTCTTCCTGAGAATAGATCATCAATAACAGGTAACTGGAATAACCCTTTTAAGGGGTTGTTCCCTGAGGGGTCCCAACTCCTGCTTCATGACAATGGTCGGGAAAAGCCTGATACTCTGAGTGTGGAGAGGGAAGCAGGAAGTAACGAGACAGAGAGCAGCAGCCATATTGGCAGAGGAAAAATACAGGTGTCTATGCTATATTGAGTGTGTGTGGAGATCTCAGAGGACTTTCCTGTGCAGCTAAGCTGTAGATATATCAGTCCAGAGGCGAACAGAGTATAAAAGAGACAATAAATCTAGTGGGCCATATTACAAGAACTGTGCTCAGTGGCTAATCTGTGAACCTGACGTGGCTGAGTATATTGCCATTGTGGCTGAGTATATTGCCACCACAGATAGAGGCTCTCGCAGTACTGTTAGAGTACCGGACAGTAGCTACAAACCCCGGCTTACATCCCAGCTCAGTGTATGGATTCTGCAGGACTGTCAGTGTGCTGAGCAATATCTGCTGTTGGACTCCATTGCATCCATTTGGTTTCCTGGTCTGCTGAAGAGGATTTCTTCACTTCAGATATTGTGATAACCGTGAGAAGCAGACGCTTCGCTAGAAAAGAAAGGAACGACTTTGGGCCCCACTGCGCGCTTCTACAGACTGTAAGCGGTCCATCTGGACCACTGGAATGTGTACCCAAGTGTGAAGTCAGGTTCAATTAGGGATAGTTTTGGGTATAGTGTTCATTCAGTGCCAGTACTGCAGAATTGGACATTGTAAAAGTGGAAACCATTGCAAAATCTACTTTCAATTGTTCATACTATACTGTGTATTTTGTTTGTCCTCCTTCCTGTTATTTTACCTTTAAAGGGGTTTTCCCATCTCAAGGATCTTATCTATACTGTTATCTTATGTGGATTTAAGACTTTTTCTAAATTTGCTTCAACAAAACTGCTTTGTTTGGCTACTATCTGAGATTCTTCACTTCATTGTTTACACTGTGTTTCCATAACCATGTTCCTGGGGGTGATCTTGTCTCTCATGCCCAGGACAAGTGACGTAGCTCCTTGTTCTCAGGAGGGAGGGGGAGCTGAATGCTCTGGACTTTGGAGCTTGTATTTCTGAGCCGTTTATCTCCGGCTCTTCCAGTTATCAGGTCTGCTAATCGAATTTTGCTGATAAGGGCTGAGACAGGGAGTCTGTTACCTCTGTATGTAACACAGACCTAAAACTGATTAATTGCAAGCTGACTCTTGGTCCTGTAGCATGTAAATTTGGGATTCTCATCACCTAACAAATCCAGCTTCATATTGTGCATCTTCCAGCGAATCTGTGCTAATTTATTTACAACCATCCCTCATTACTGACTGCAAACATGTACTGCTATGAAGAGAGCTAACCAGAGATGGCTTTGTCTGTGAGACAGCAAGTGAAACCTCGCCCACCAATTTACAGAGAAAACACGAAAATGAACAGAGCACACAGCCTGCAAATTGGTGAACAGGCGAGTTGGGAATACCCCTTTAACTTGCCCTTATTAACCTGTAGTAATTTTTTTCCTTGAATTTGACCACCACGTCTGCGTTTATTTTTGGTTGCGGAGTCCAAACTACCTGCCTTGCTCTCGGTTCACAGAGGAGATAGGCCTCTCCAAAAACCACCAGATAGCAGTTTTAGGGCATGCTTAGTGCATCTCTTTGATCAGGGGTCCTCTGGAAGTTGTAGTATCTCCTTAGTGGGCCAGTCATGATAAGGACATAAAGTAATTAGCAGATTAAAATTGCAAAAATTTGAAGGAAAAAAGGAAGGAAACCCAGCAGAATGCACATACTGGACACTATCGGCTTTCCTGTTCTGTGCCCCCGCTGAAGAGCTTTCGGTGCCATTACCGTAGCTGTTCAGTGTCAGAAGGCCTTTTCTGACAGTCAGTCATGAGCGCCCTTCCTCATAGTAGCGTCTATTCCACTGTACTATGAAAGGAGGCATTCCTCACCGCTCAGCGTCATCACTGGGCGGTAAGGAACGCCTCCTCTCACAATAGAGTGCTATAGACACTACTGTGAAGAAGGACGTTCCTGACAGACTTTCAGAAAAGCCCTTCTGACAATGAAGAGCTATGGTAATGGCACCAATAGTTCTTCAGCAGGGACACAGAACGGGAAAGACGACAGTGTCCAGTGTGTGCATTCCGGTGGGTATCCCTCCTCAGCCCTGGAAACTGAACAGGGGACATAAATCTGGAGGTCAGTTTTAAAACCCATTCACTTGAATGGGTTTGTAAAGGTGACCTCCAGTGTCCGCCTGCGGCCTATCTGTGGGGAAACCATTTTTTTTTTTTTAGCCGCACATAAAGTCGGACATGCAGCACTTTGTGTCTGGCTAATAAAAACTTTCCCCGCGGACAGGCCGCAAGCGGACCTGGGCAGTCACCTTTACAAACCCATTCAAGTGAATGGGTTCTAAAGCTGACCGCTGGGCTTCTCTACCCTGTTCAGTTTCACCAGGGCTGAGGAAGGAAACCCAGCAGAATGCATACAGCGGACACCGGGCGCAAATGTGAACGCCCCCTCAGGAGAAAATACAAAATTTTTGCAAAATGCATTTTTTCCTATTATTTTTGTTTTACTGCTTTTAATGTTTTAAAGATTGGTTTTGTAAGAACCTGGAATGTGCTGAATTGCATTATCTCATTATGAATGTGCACTGCTGGCTATCTACACTGCAATAAACTGGTGTGAATATGACTTGCTCATGGGATTACTTCATACATGGAGTCCACAACAAGTTGGGTGAGGCTATATTAACACTGCCTTCTTTATGTCTGTTGTTCTGATTCGTCTTTGGATCAGTACAATGGACTTAAAAGCTGAAAGATGCAGATGGAGCAACCTCAGTTTGCATCTATCAGCTGGTAAGAGATCTCAGTGTTTGGTTTACTGTGATTTGTGGTGCGCTGTGTGTTAGGTGTTTCCTGACTTGTACCACTCTCCCCAGCAGTGCCGCTAAGTCCATCCCCACCTTCTGGGGCTTTGGTGAAGACCACTGTGGGGTTGAGATTGGTGCTGCCCAGGGGGTGTTGGACACACAGCACTGTGTTAACCATTTAAATCAGTGTAACTAGTGCTGGTTCTCACTTTGGCTCTCAAACTGCATCTGCTATCCTAATAAACACCTTGTTCTCTACATGATTTCTATAAGATTGTTTTTCCAGGATCATGGAGAACTCTCAGAATGTCAAGTGAGGCCTACTATTACTATTTCTTCTGTACTTTTAGCTTTCATATCTGGGTGTATGTGAAGCAAAAGATGTCTATGTTGGTAGCGATATTTACTCATGGTATGATAGTATTATCCAGACATGTAAAAATATGGTGATAGCATACACACATGCAATGGTGGTATTATCCTGACACAGTATGTTGAAGTTATCCACACACAGTATGCTGATGTCATATAGACATGGCATAGTAATGTTGCTTAGACACTGTATGATATTGTTTTTCAGACACAATATGACATGATGTTTATACAGACATGGTATGGCTATGTTATTTAGAAATTATATGATGATTTTATCCAGACATGGTATGATGGTATTATCCACACTCATTAAATAAATGGTAGTTTTATTGTTGATCTTCTCCTTTGTTAACCAATCATCATTAAAATTGCTCAAAAACCTTAGAATAATGACAATAATTAATGAATGTAAATGTGCCTTGACCAAGGTATTGCCAACTCGCACCTTCTTGTAGAATTACCTGAAATAAATACTCCACACACAAGGTTGGATTAATTGGCCACAGCAGCCATTTTATTGAATAATAAAACAAAATAACCATTTAAAGTGCCAACCACAAACATTCCTACCATAAAGCTATCACCCCACGATGGCGGTCCTTGAGGCTCCAAAACCCCCACCGAATTCTAAGTCCCTGAGCACCAGCTATTACTCCTAGCCGTTCAACACCAGCTCAAGGGCACCTGTTTAGTTTCTTGCCTGGTGCTCACTTTAAACTAATGCCATCTAATCCCAATTAACTTAATTTTAACCAAAGTAAACCAACTAACCAACATCCCAAATGATCCGGGAAATCCAGCCCCTACCATGGGGCCCTCCCCACCACAAACATTTCCGTTACTCCAGCCTCAAGGACCCCCACCGCAACAGCCACTGTGACAAAGCAATTCCCCCCGAGTTCTACAAATAAAGAGCGGATGGGCGGGGGCTTCCTCATGTCCTGCTTTCAGTGAAAGTGGCAGGAATCTTCCTGCCAATGGCTTATATATGCCCTTACCCCCCCCCCCCCCTTCCACTTTGTCCCTCCCTCCCCTCCCATGATCCTCTAACTGCCGAATTAACCCATCCTTGTAACCCTTCTTAGCTCTGGTGCTCCTGGCTAACTCCTGTCATGCCGGCCTCCCCTTCCAGCCTGCGTCTTCGATTCAGCCTCACTTTATGGGGGGTTTTCAGGCTTAGTACCTAGGGCAGTATGAGCTGTAAATAAGGCCCACTGGCCATAAAGGGATGAAAGATAAGCCCATTAAAGATACTTTCCCTGAACCGCTAACTAATAATTTACATACATAAGAGCAAGACATATATTAGATATGTCTTCGGTTGACTTCTTTTTTCTAGTGAATTGTATATTTGATAGGTAATATAGGGATAAGTGGGTTGAGATCTAGGCTGCTATTTTGTCAGCTTGTGGCTACTGAAGATTGCTGTTTTATCGCTTGCCGTTGAATGACGCTAGCTTTACCACATCAAGGCTGGCTGCATGTTCCAGTGCAAGAATAAAAGATTGTCCTTTAAAGCTGCTGGAAGCCTGGAGAAAAGCTACTGACCTACTAACCTCTAGAGAGTTTGTTTTTCTATGTCACTGGTTTTCTGTTTTCTCTTATGTTTTGGGCAGAAAGGAAAATGTTCATTTCAAAGACATATTAATCAATGGCTAGAAATTTTATTTTGGGTTGTATCAAGTGAAAAGTATTAACCTTGGTCTTCTACTTAAAGTAAAGGGTCAGCTTTTATAAAGCTATGCTAACAATTACATTTACAGCAATTCTATAATATCTGGCTATTACCAGGACTGGGTCTGTAGACGGTCCTGAGGAAGAGGCACCTGGTGATACATTTACATATAAATAAACAGAATTATGCAAATGTATATGTATATTATATGCATTCATATTAAAAGTAGGTGCTAAATGTGCTGTGGGAATGAAAGGAGGGCATACAAAGAGGGACAAGAGGAAGACTGCAGATTACATGTTCAGTGTTCAGCTTTATTTTGGAAGAGTAGATGAATGTTTATATGAAGGTGTGGCCTACTGGATGTGTAGAGTCTAAGGGTCCATTCACACAGAGGAAGTTGGCGCTGATTCTGGCGCAGAACCCGCGTCAGAATCAGCGCTGAAAAAAAAACCTCCCATTGACTTCAATGGGTTCCATTTTCTGCGCGGAACCCATTGAAATCAATGGGAGGCTTTTTTTTCCAGCGCTGATTCTGACGCGGGTTCTACGTGTGTCTGTTGGCTCCTGAGAGATGTATCCTGTGTTAAAAGACAAATATATAATATAACATTAACTGCTTTGTAGGGGCCTTTAATAAGAGCAGAAAACTTTGTGGCCATGCAATATGTAAATCAGACTCAAGTATATCGAGGATGGGTCTGATTTGCCTTCAGACAACCACTAGGGTTTTGATTCTGTCCCTTAAAAAGCGTTGCCCATTATCAGTCTCTGTTACGTCTGTAGGCAAATCTGGTATATTAGGCCCTGTCCTCATGCACTTGCAGGCTTATTTGCATATCCATAAAAAGATGATTATCTCTGCATTGTTTTATCGTTTTTTGAGCAAAATGGGAATGAGCACTCCAATTATAACAGTTTGAAGCACTGATTACATTGTGATGGGCCAAGGAATGAGTGCTGCGTGCATACTTTAAGGGCTCGTCTACACGGGCACAGAGGGTGTGGATTATGGAGCGGAATGCACATCATAATCTTCCCCCTCACAATGGTGGTCTATGGAGACCGCTAGCGTTCGTTTTTCCGCTCGGTTTTTTTTGCCGCTAGCCGAAAAAAGAATTGACATAACCTTTCTTGAGGTGGATTCCGCCTCAGGAAGTCAATACAAGTGAATGGGAGGCGGAAACCGCGCCCAAAATCGTGACGTGGTTTTTTAAGGTCCATTCACTGTTTGGGAGGGAAAAACTGCCTGGCGTTTTTTGAGGCGTTTTTTTACCAAAAACGCTCCAAAAAATGCCTCAGTATCCAAAAACCGCTTCCTAATTCCTGAAGCGGTTTTTATCCGAACCAAAATAGGTCACACGGTATTTACATGTGAACTAATCCTAACATTGCTTACCACTCATAGAGCCCTGCCCTTTCATGGCTCTGAGTTCTTCCATTTCCAGGTTTATGTGTTACTAGTAGAATACGCGCGGCTTCGCTCGCGGAAAACATGTTAAATTGTTGGTTATGCTAAAGTACAATTTTCAGTATCACACTGAAATTTACATTTTCAGAGCTACAGTAAATCTTTGTTTCCACTTTAAATTTTTATTATTTTGGCATTTTACTAATTTGTCGTAACATCGATGTGAACAACTTTTTTTTTCATTTCAACATTTTTATTGATTTTACATATTCAATACATATGTAGTATAAACTATTACAACAATTTTTTGAACTATTTTTTTATCAAAAATTAAAATTTATGTACCTTACACAAACATATAAAACATTTACACCAGGGGTGTAACTACCGGGGTAGCACTGCATTGCTCGACTGTTACTGAACCCTGGCTAGCTGACCTCCCTTTGTTGTTGTTTGTCCTTCTGCGTTTTGTGTGTCATGTATAAAGGAAGGGATCGTCTCCAAGTTTCCGCCTATTACATAGAATAGGGCCTGGCAAGAGGAAGGCACAGTGTGTGTGTGTGTGTGTGTGTGTGTGTGGGGGGGGGTTCAGCTTAGGGCTCACTGTCTCTTGTGCCCCTTCCTCCAGGGTTCTCCAGCAGCTACTGGGGAATTGTCATCTAGCAATTCCCTAATAACAGCTTTGATTGTGAGACTACCATCATTTTAAATACAATCATTTTGGCTATCTCATACATAAATTTCACTTGCAACTATTTAGCATATGATTAGTTATGGAGAGATAATATTAGGTTGACTCACAAGTGAAAGGTCACTGGTTCAAATCAAGGATCAGCCATGAAGAAGATTTCCCAAGAAACGAGGAACCGCATCATCCAACTTATTGATAGCGCTCTCTTAGCCAAGAAAATTGCTATACTGCAGTTTCCCAGAGTACTCTTGCTTATATTGTATTTGTCTTTGTCCCTCTGGGTTATGTTTGGATGTTCTGTCTATACGTTAAATGTAAACTGTCATGCAGCTCCCCATTGTTATTTTCCGTGTGGTTCCCGCCTTGTTCAAACCCCTACACTTGGTACAGCCCTAGCCAATCACAGGCCACTGGCCGGGGTCTGGGAGACCAAGGTCTCCTTGTGAGTCGTTACAGCCTCAGTAGTTGCAGTGATTGAGCATTAGCAAAGTGTGTAGTTTGAGTCAATGCATGCCAGCACTGTGCACTAAGGCCTAGTGGATCCTATTCAACACTTGACTTATAACCTGTTTCAACTACACAACTGCCTTCCTGAGTTGTTCCCTCATCACCATCATGGCCTTTCTGAACACCATCACACCGAGTAGAGAGGTTCCCTCTGCAATTGGAAGAGCCCTGGGGAAAATTACTACCACCACCATCAGGTAGTACAGGATCTCCCACTCATGGGTGTCCAGCTTAGGAGCAGAGCTGAGGAGAGTGGACTATCTAGTGACACGTCATCCCCCCCACTACTACTCCCTGGGGAAACTACTACCACCACCATCAGGTAGTACAGAAGGCCCCACTCATCTGTGTCTTGCCTAGGAGCAGAGCTGGGGTGAGTGGTTGAGAGTACTCAGCCTATTTGGTGGCACATCATCTCCCACTATCCCCTCTCTCCATCTGGGCTGTGGCAAAACTGCATCATGTGAATGCAGTGACAGTTGGAAGATTATGAAATGAAGTCCACCCATCTATTCAAAAGCCAAGAGATGGATGTCCAGGCATAATATTGAAGTCAACAAGTCAGCTCTTCACAAGGTATATCTTCAGGTTGCTTATATTCTTCGAAATAGTGAGATCACAGACATCCTATCCAAGCGTTGTGCAAAGCGCGTTACACAAGGTGACCCGAAAAAAAGCTGTGTTTGTACCCGTATGAGTCAATCAGTATGTACTAACATTGGGAATCTGTAGAAGAGACATGCTTGAATCTGATCGAGAGCATGCACAGAAGGATACAAGCAGTGCTGAAAGCCAAAGGTTCATTTACAAAATACTAATAAAATAATAAAATATTTAATTTAGACTTTTAGGTGCAAAACAGTAACAATGCAGTTACATGACAAGAATCTGCATAACTAATCATATACTAAATAGTTACAAGTCAAATTGTGTATTAGATAGCCAAGATGATTGTCTGTAAATTCGTGGTAGTCTCACGTTCGAAGCTGTAGTGGATGGTGAGATATGGAGCCTGAAAGTCAAAAGTTCAAAACATTGTTACTGTTTTGCTTGTCAGTGTTAAGGTGCCATTATACTGTGCTTGAGGGTGTAAGGGGGTAATTATACTGAGTGGGGCTTAAGGAGGTTATAATGCTGTGTGGGGGCATAAAGGATCCATTACACTGGGGTGCATAAGGGGATCATTATACTATGCGAGGGACATAAAGAGGCCATGAAACTGTTAACTTGCCAGCAGCTAACACCCTGTCATCTACAATAGCAGTACTGTGGATGAGATTTCTGCAAGTCTTGTCTGCATGCTCAAATTAAAACCGCAGTGGCTTCAAACACACAAAATGTCAATTCTAGCTGTGGAACTCACTCATGGTTTTCAAAGTTAGCAATGCTTAGGTTAAAATCTATGAAAAACCTATAGTGTTTCTGCCACAGCAAGACCACCCAATTTCAGTCAGCTTTTGCAGGAACACATTGCTGCTGCATGAGTTGTACCACTAAGGGTCACACTGAGAGTCAGTCACCAAAGAACACATGCAAAACTGGTGCCAGTCCTGGGTATGTTTCTGCTCCTTTTAAAGACCTTTACGTGGCACTATTATTGGTTTCAGGGCGGCTTCAGCACTGGGCAAGGGGCCACAAACTTCTGAGGGGGCCCACTCGGCAATGGCGTAAGATATGGGGCCCTCGGCCAGCGGGAAATGGTCGGTGCCCCAGACCACCATGATTGCGGTTGGGAAAAGAGTATACATACTACTAATGGAAAGGGGCCTAGTGATCGCCGGGCCCCTTTCCAATAAAAAATAATGTTCCATAGCGACTTCCATACCATATCGGTCTGAGTAACTTTTTGCATAGTCGGGAGGGAAGAGGTGTCTACTGATAAAAGAAACACAAGTAACTTTATCTGCTGCATTTGACGACTTAGTCCCTTCCATTACCTGCTCTTGATGACATATCCTGTTTACATTCTGTTTGAGCTCAGGTCACAATGTCAGCCAGTTACTAGCCTCAGTGGTGACCGCTATACAAACTAATAGCAGCAGTGATCAGGTTGCCACCTTGGAGAAAAAGATCTGTAAAAGGTGATGCTTTTTTATTTCAACTATTTCCAACCAGTTATAAATTGTTTTAAGATGTTGCACAACCCTGTAATACCGTAATTCATCTCACTTAAACAGAGATTCTTTGAGCAGTGATACATTTGGATGTTATGTAGTAAGTAAAATTTGAGGGTGCAACATTGCAATGCCATGGCTTAACTACAGATGATAAAACAGGCTTACATAAATCTATCTATAGCAGATCCTCACCCCCATGGGGCCCAATCTCCTTTATTCTGGTCATATTACATGTAATAGGAAGGTCAATTATGTTTTTGCATCTTAGATACCCCTTAGTATTATAATAAGCGTTTCTGGTTAAGTAAAATTTTAATCATTTCTATGAATATAGTAATAACAAAAATAGTAAGTTACATTTTGTAGTAAATGATGATTATTGCAGATACAGCAACAGGGTATACTCTACAATTAAGGTTTAGGAAGTCCATGGAGCATCTTGCATAGTCTGCATTGAATGTTCTGTGTCTGTCAATGCAATAATACATGAACATAAATCTATGTAACACGGTTCACAATTAGACATTTTAGGCTCTGACATGGAAAGTAATTATACATAAGCTTAGCTGATATAATAGCTCTATTACATATCCAGAGTATGCTCATTTTACCACTCATTATTCTGACTACACATACAGTACACATTGATATAGACACACAAACACAGTTTTGCTAATGTTCCTGCAGTCTCTGGGGTCCATTTCTGCTCTTCTCTCCTGTATCCTAACCGTTTCCATAGTAACACAACATCCCTGGGACTCTGGCCAGTTCTGACTGACAAGCCGACTGCACTAGATAGCTAAGCGTGCACTACATTATGAGGAGACGCTTAGCACCTGATCCTGGTATTGAGCTGCACAGTTCCTGTTAAAAGTTGCCTGATAATAATATATATAATTCCACACACAAACAATACACACACTCAATACACACACACACACACACACACACACACACACACAGGTATCACTTATTCTACATACATGTGAATTATTGCAAACAATACCCTCAACCCTAATGTGACTTGAGAATATTATCATTTACAACATTTACTAACCAAATTCTAGCTTTTTCCCGCTTATTAAAAATAATTCTGCTGTGAGTGGCAGATAAAGCACATAATCCCAGGCTGTACTGAAAAGCTTTGTGTAATTGTTTTATTTCACAGCAGCATCCTGTCAGGTTTGTTCAGTGTATTGTTCCGCTCTTTTTATTACACTAAGGATACTTGAATCTTATTATATAAAAGCAAGTTATTTTACTGATGGTATATAATAATGTAGTAAAGCAAAATAAAAGGCAAATTTATTTAAACTAAGTTAAAATGTAACAGTAAATAGGATGTCTGCTTTTTACCAAAAGGAAAGAATGGTGTAAAGTAATAAACTGAGCAGTACTCACTTACCGATCCCATGCTCACCAGAGCCTTTCCTGACCTCGAGCGATGACATTTCATCACTAGGGTTGAGCCGATCTT
Organism: Leptodactylus fuscus; assembly: GCF_031893055.1. Classification (NCBI taxonomy): domain Eukaryota; kingdom Metazoa; phylum Chordata; class Amphibia; order Anura; family Leptodactylidae; genus Leptodactylus; species Leptodactylus fuscus. Next base: position 197,382,725 of record NC_134265.1, read on the forward strand.
GATATTTGAGGATCGTTTTTAAAATTCGATTTCTGATCAATTTGCTCGATCGCCGATTGGGATCCGATCTTTCCTGATCGCTCAACCCTATTCATCACAAGAATGTTATCAACCACTAACTGGCTGGATTGGTGACGTCATTGGTGTCTGCTTCACCCAGTGGTTAACTGCAGTGATCATATGTCAACTACTTCGGAGTTGAGCTGAGCGCATGGCCTGATGTAGCAGAGCTGGCAGATGCAGGGAGTTCAGGGAGTAGGCGGGGCTTAGTGCAGCTGGAGAGTGTAGGCGGGGAGACGTGAGTGCATCATTCATGTCTCCCCTTCCAGTACCCGCCCACACTCTCCTAAGCTCCGCCTTCTCCATAATACTAGTCTCGGGAGGCGGGGGCAGGGCGCTCTGAAGACATGTGGACAGAGGACCGGACCAAGAAGAGCTGGGAGCTGTAAGTGGACAACGGTGGTGGTGGTGGTGGTGGGGGTTAATCACTACACAGCGTGGGGTTCAACAATTTTTGGACTACATGCTGTGTATTGAATAGGATCGTTTTTAAAATCCAATCTCCGAATGATCGGAAATTGGATTTTAAAAACGATCCTGAAATGTCAAGATTGGCTCAACCCAAAGTGCTGGCGATGTAGCAGTGTCCATTGTAGCAGAGCTGGACCTGCTACACACTCAGGGCTGCTGCATCAGATTGCTACATTGGTACAGCTGAGTGTGTAGCAGGTTCAGCTCTGCTTCATCTCGGCATAGGAATGCATTGAGCAGCGTTGATTGGCTGAATGCTGTACTTCTGTATGGCATTCGGCCAATCAACGCTGGTCAATGCATTCCTATGGGAAAAAGTCTGCTCGCGCATATCGCAAGCTAACAGGGATCCCAACAAGATGGAGCCACAAAGAGCTGGATGAGTAACATTCCCCCCTAAATAAAGGTAATCCCTAGCTTATCCTGCCTGTAGATCTGTCCCTGTCTCACAGTCACATAGTTCACAGTCCCAAATTAATCGAATGGTAAATCCACCATTCGTCTAAATTGGAGGTTATCTGATTCCGGCCGCCAATGACTTTTTCTGATTTTTTTCCACTGCCTCCATTGTCGTAGTTCCTGTCCCACTTCCCCTGCGCCGTTATTGGTTCAAAAAACGCACCAGGGAAGGTGGGAGGGGATAGGAATTTTTACTGCGTTTGCGACCTTGTATTCGATTGTAATCGAATATCCCGAACGGCCTGATATTCGATCGAATCTGTATTCGATCAAACGGTGTTCGCTCATCTCTAGTCTTAGTGCATTTTTTCTAAAAATTGTGTTTGCCACAAAGTTACATGGCTATTGATAACTTATTGAGACACATGTAATATTCAGGTTGTCTACTTTCAAGAAATATATAGGATTTAGGGGTGCTCTTACTTTTCACGGTGTGTATTCCCTACATTTTATAGGATGATACTTTTTTTTAACATTTCCAGCTTCAAAGCAGATTTTTGTTCCTTCCAGTTCTAGTGATTGTATGAAGATATGTGCATGGGGGTGTAAGCCTTAGTGATATGAATGTGCTATGTACATGTTGAACTCTTATTTTTAGGAGATGTGGTGCATATAACGTTTTGACCTTTTGTTTGGTTTCCCCTTTCAGCAACTAAAATAAATTTATTTGTACATTTTTAGAAAACTTACATTATCATTAAAAATTGCACGAAGTTGCCTTTTCTGTTATGTCAGTCCAGGTAGCTGCAACGGGGCTAAGGAATAGCAGTAGGGAATCTCGCCCTGCACTACTCCCACTAGCTATCCCGGTCCCTGCCTCACGGGTGTGGGTCGGCTGTACTCAGGCTAAGCCTGACCCCAACAGCTCCTCTCTCACTGATACCGTAGGCCTAGAGGGAAGTGGGAGAAGGAATGCCCTATAAGAACTCTAGGGACTGGAGACTAAAGGGGTCACCCCTAACGAACAAGTGAAGCTGCTACTGACAGGGACTGACAAGGGTGTGCGCTGACTAACAACACAAGCAGCACACGGGTAAAATGTGGGAAAGGATTCCCCCAAACCAATATGGGAAGGAACCTTACACTAGGAAACAAACACAGGGAAACAGAGTAGAAATCAAAGGATAAGGCAATTCACTCACACAGTCAATTATACACAGAGGGAGGATTGGTGAACACAGAAGGGAAAACTCACACACCAACTAGTTCACCCAAACCTCCCAAAAACCAACTTCCTTTATCCCAGATCACCACCTACTCCTCCTGCTAAGGCCTAGCTCTGTAAAAGCGACACTCAGCACAGAACCATGGGAGGCATGGGTTTAAATACAGAGTAGACACTCCTCCCAGGTGCAAATGCGAGGACAGACTAATCAACCAGGAAATAAAGCTGCCTACCAGCAGTGCGCGCGTGCAAATCAGAAGGTGTGCACCAATACTCACGACAGGACAACCCCGCAGCGCCAGGATGCCACCCCAGACACTGCGCAGCCAAAAACTCCCCAGGTAAGAAAAATAGAAAGCAATGAACCTAAATACTCCTAACACTTTCATAGATTGTACAAAGAGGTATTTTGACAAGTTGTCCGCTTCCAGAAAATATATAGGTATTGGGGGGGGGGGGGTGTAGTTAGTATAATTTTTTTAATGTTGTAGTTTGGGTTTTATTTGTCCATCTCAAAACTGTGAAAATTGCCCTGGCTACCAGAGGAGCATATCCAGAAAACCCTGACAGTGAAAGGGTTAATCCCTAAGCTGCTCTACCCTGTACCTCCCCTATAGCATGCAAGAAGACAAGCCAAGGCAAACAATGAAGAGGCCACAGTGCTTGCCTGAGCTCCACAGCCCCTTTTCACAGGTGCTAGGAGTCAGACCCCCACTCATAGTCTTTTCCACAAATAAATGTTAGGTTCTACCTTTAGATCATGCAAAACATCGAATATTAATTGGATTCATTAAAAAAAAAATGCTTGTGTGTCTCAATAAGATAAATAAGCTAAAATAAATCTACTCTGGTGTGTATATGATTCTGAATGAAATGGGATACGGTAGGCAATATTTTATATTATCCTTTATATTATCCCCCATTCATACAATGTGTGGTGTTTGCAGTGTTTATGTGTCAGTGCGACATAGTAAAATATGTGGATTGTGCTTTACTTCTTTATTCTCCTTCTCTTCTGTCAGTCATTTATAATGAGTTTTGAGGTCTGCAATAAGCAACTCCCCCCCCCCCCCCCATGTCTCTTTCACTCCTGAAATTACCAGACTACTTACAGTATATGGCTATTATATATGGAAGGCAAACAGAACTGAGCTCTCTTCTGTGTGTTTTTCATTTGCAACTTCCCCCCTTAATGGGAATAAACACATAATAAGCATTTTTCTTTAGTTTGGAGCTATTTCATACCAGTGTAACAGGCCAGCGTATACCCATAGGCCAAACTATACCTGGAATTAAAGTGGCCTAAACTAGATTATACTCCGGGGTATCAATTCATCTAGGGCAATTAATATCCCTTTGTCTCCTATCCTATAATATGGCCTAAGTTCAAAAGCTGCAGCCAGAGTAGCAATATTACAATACAAATGATACCTTGGTCCTTAGGCATTATGTGGTCCAACACCTTGAACGAATAATTACCTCAAGTAAAGGGGCACATTGTAACCGCGTGTAAACTGTACCTTTGTCAAATGGGCTTTTTTCTAGTGATGCTCCCTTGACCCCACCAGGACTGGCACAATTTTTACTCTTCTTTGATGTCCTTCTATTATTCGGGCACCTTTTGACTTTATCAGGCCTTAAGCCATACCATGAGCTGGTCTTGGAAGGAAATCTATCCACAAAGACTCATTGTGAGTATGCCCAACTTACCCACTGTTTATAGATCTTACCGTAGACTCATGAAGCTCCATGTGTAGTCATGTGTAGTGCTTTGGTTCCCCCCGTGGAAAACAGTTTCTGTTTCTTTAGGGCATCTTTTTTGGAGATCATCTCCTCCAATCCACACACCTATGTTGGGGCCTGAAAAAGGGAACTAGAGTTTTTCCAACTGAAACAGAGCATTTCAGTCATAAATTTTCAACTTCACGGTACAGAGTTCTGACGACACTTCACGCTCAATATCCCTTAACAGCTGACCAATCGTTGCTCTATGGCCAGGCACATGGCACCATGCTGTACATTTGGCTGTAGTACTAACTAAATTCTTGACAAGTGTGCCCGTAACCAATGAACCCACTCCACTGCTAATTTCTATATCACTAGAAATTAATATATAAAATGAAGTCTCTCACATACATATTAGCTTCATGTCAGTGACTCTGGAAACATCACATAGGGCCCCAAAATCCAGGACTGGTTTCAAGAACTACTGCACATAAAACGCACAGTGACACTCTCGCCAACCTCTGCTCAGGCAACTGCCAGATATGACAAAATATGGAGACCCTGGATAGAATTCCAATACTCCTTGGTCACTATAATAAGTGACTAGAGATGAGTGAACTGCGTTCGATCGAGTACATGTTCGATTGGATATCAGGCTGTTCGAGATGTTCGATTCAAGTCGAACACCAGGTGGTAAACTCAATAAAAATTTGATTCTCCTCCCACCTTCCCTGGGTTTTTTTTTTTGCACCAATAACTGTGCAGGGGCGGTGGGACAGGAACTACGACAATGTAGGCATTGAAAAAAAATCGGAAAAAGTAATTGGCTGGCTAATTCAGGTGACCTCCAATTTATACGAAGAGTGGATTTAATATCTGGTTCATATGAGACTGTGAACTATGTGATTGTGAGACAGGGACAAATGTACAGGCAGGGTTAGCTAAGGATTACCTTTATTTAGGTGGGAATGTTACTCACCCAGATCTTTGGGGCTCTGTCTGTTCGGGATCCCTGTCAGCTTGTGATATGCGTGAGCTGACTTTTTCCCATAGGAATGCATTGACCAGCATTGATTGGCCAAATGCCATACAGCATACAACATTTGGCCAATCAACACTGGTTCTGCCGGAGGCTCATCTGTGAGGAGGCGGAGTCTAAGATCGGACCAGAATGGAGACTGCTGTGAACCGATCTTAGACTCCGCCTCTTCCGGCAGAACCAGCGTTGATTGGCAGAATGCTGTATTCTGTATGGTATTCGGCCAATCAACGCTGGTCAATGCATTTCTATGCCGAGATGTAGCAGTGCTGGCCGTGCGCTCAGCTCGACTACTCCGGAGATGCAGCCGAGCTGAGCGCATGGCCAGCACTGCTACACCGGAGATGAAGCAGAGCTGGCCGTGCGATCAGCTCAACTACTCCGGAGATACAGCCAAGCTGAGCGCACGCCCAGCACTGCTAAATCGGAGAACCGCTGCTACACCGGAGAACCGCTGAACTCTGCTGCACACTCACCTCTGCTGCATCAGAGATGCGCTGAACCCTGCTGCACACTCAGCACTGCTGCATCAGAGATGTAGCAGAGCTGAGTGTGCACTGAACCCTGCTGCATACTCAGCTCTGCTGCATCTCAGCAGAGCTGATTGTGCAGCAGGGTTCAGCGTACACTCAGCCCTGGTACATCTCTGATGCAGCAGAGCTGAGTGTGCAGCAGGGTTCAGCACACACTCAGCTCTGCAACATCTCTGGTGGAGTAGAGCTGAGTGTGCAGCAGGGTTCAGTGCATCTCTGATGCAGCAGAGCTGAGTATGCAGCAGGGTTCAGCGGTTCTCCGGTGTAGCAGCGGTACTCCGGTGTAGCAGTGATGGCCATGTGCTCAGCTTGACTGCATCTCCGGAGTCGCTGAGCTGAGCGCACGGCCAGCTCTGCTTCATCTCCGGTGTAGCAGTGCTAGCCTTGCGCTCAGATCGGCTCATCTCGAGAGTAGTTGAGCTGAGCGCACGGCCAGCACTGCTACATCTCCGGTATAGCAGTGCTGGCCATGCGCTCAGATCGGTTCATCTCCGGAGTAGCCGAGCTCTGTATGGCATTCGGTCAATCATCGCTGGTCAATGCATTCCTATGGGAAAAAGTCAGCTCGCGTATATCGCAAGCTGACAGGGATCCCGACGTAATACAGTGACTTTGGCATGTTAGATGCCCCCAGACATGCTTCCCCTGCTGTCCCAGTTGCATTCCAGGGTGTTGGCATCATTTCCTGGGGTGTCATAGTGGACTTGGTGACCCTCCTGAGTCGAATATTGGTTTCCCCCTAAACGAGTATTTATTCCCCATAGACTATAATGGGATTCGATGTTCGATCGAACAGTCGAGTATTGAGCGGCTACTCAAATTGAACTTCGAACATTTCACTGTTCACTCATCTCTATGAGTGACCCCAGATATTGTATCACTCCCTCTCATGGCCTCTCCTCTCCCCCACCTCCCCCCACTCATTGTGTTGTACCCTGAGACATAGCATAGCAAGCAGACCCTGACTGTTGTCCTGTGTTCTCTTATTGGTTATGAAAGCAAAACTTTCCTTGCCTGTGTTTTTTTTTTTTTTTTTTTTTTAGGTTAATGTAATCTGGAATTATGTATATGTTAACCAAGTGGGAGTAATGTATATTGATTGCCATGTTATTTGCTTTTCTATGTTAAAAAAAAGGGAAAATCTTAGCAAACAATAAATAAATAAATAAATAAATAAATAAATAAATAGATAAATAAATAAAAGTAATTGCTACAAAAGAAAAAATAAAGGCAAGACAACAAAAAGGTCAGAACCATGTATTATTATTATTTTTTCTTGATACAAGTTATATAAAATGTTTGGTATACTGATAACAATAACACATTACACAATAAATTTATGAAAAACATAACTACTACCCACTTGATGGTATTTAAATATCTAGAAGGTCAAAAAAACAAACATAGCAGAACTTGCAGTTGCAATGAGATGAAACAGCTATAGGAAGAAGACAGCCCAACTGCCCACAGAGAAGGCCGAGACTAGACTATTACTAGAGATTCATTTTTTGGTCAAAAAGTGTGAACCAGAGGTTAAATTGGCTTATAAAATAGTGCATGACACTGCCAGGGCTCGTAGGACTTTATGGAGTCGTCTATTTCTAGCTCTCTATGACAAACACACCTGAAGTTATGCAAAAGTGTCAATAGCATGTATGTCTATGAGAAAATAAATGGTGAGCAAACTGGAAATATAAAATGCTAGGTTAAAGAGGACCTTTCACCATATCCGGGCACAGGCAGTTCTATATACTGCCAGAAAGCTGACAGTGCGCTGAATTCAGCGCACTGTCGGCTTTCCCGATCTGTGTCCGGTGTGAAGAGCTTACGGCCCGGTACCGTAGCTCTTCTATGGTCAGAAGGGCGTTTCTGACCATTAGCCAGAGACGTCCTTCTGCCTCGCGGCGCCTATCGCGCTGTGCTGTGGAGCCGGGAGGAACGCCCCCTCCCTCTGCTCACACAGCTCGTCCATAGATGAGTATTATCAGGAGAGGGAGGGGGCGTTCCTCCTCGCTCCACAGCACAGCGCGATTGGCGCCGCGAGGCAGAAGGACGTCTCTGGCTAATGGTCAGAAACGCCCTTCTGACTGTAAAGCGCTACGGTACCGGGACCGATAGCGCTTTACACCGGGCACGGATCGGGAAAGCCGACAGTGCGCTGAATTCAGCGCACTGTCAGCTTTCTGGCAGTATATAACACTGCCTGTGCCCAGATATGGTGAAAGGTCCTCTTTAACCATTCACTGCACTGCCCCTTACTGTTAAGAATTTGAACATTTAAAACGTTCCAAAAATTAGCTTGTTTTAGAAGTTATATTAGAAAAAACAATGGTTTTATATAAGAATTAGTCCATTTTGGGAACTTAAGAGTGCAATTTTGGAGAAAAATTTGTGGCATCGTGCCTGGTGCCATCAATATTAGATCTGCGGCGGTTCGCAGTTCATGGTATTAGAAACTGTAGTGGCAAGTGAAGATAGTGCTGCTACAGTTTGTTTGGCAAGTGAGTAACGCAGCTCACAGTATATAAATATTACCGCGTACCATGGTACTGGTGACCTGATATTGAACAGTATTAGAAACTGGATAACCTCTTTAAGCCACTGTATATTTTAATAATGTGGCTGCAAATTTATCACATGCACCATGCAGGGACAATGTGCTACTGTAACCAACTTCAGTGCACCAACAATTTTCATGCCATTGTTTTTGGCAACACTTCCCAATTGTAGTTGGCAAGGAGCATTCCAATGGAATTCTTGATGCATTATACAGCGAGGAAGCTCATCTCTTGCCTGGCTTCTCTGATCCAGGCTCATTTGCTGTAAAACCACATCACACCACTTCACCTTATACTCATGAAATGAGGGAGTTGAAGTGTAAACAACAGCTTGCACTGGTAAAGATGGGGATGGGATATAGTCTAGAGAGGAGGATCCAGAGGAGTTGGATGAGCCTTGCATGGTGTTGGAACTGGGCCTGCGCAAACAGTGTGGTACTAGTATCTGGCCCTATTGGGCCATAAAAGCTTTGTTGTCAGGAATCTGCCACTATTGCTTTAAGGTTACCATGATGATGTTAGGAATCAAATACAGCACCGGGCTATGTAGTGAGTCCCAGCACCAGACACACTGATCAAATGGCAAAAACTTTGCTGAACATCCAGCGCTCTTTGAGCTGCACCAAACCCAACCCTCCAGAGATGTTCATCAGGGCCGCTGATAGTTGGGATGGACTTGGAAGCTACTGTTAGGCAGGACGGTTACAGGTCAGAGAGTGCAGGACACACAGAGCACCACTAGTCTCAGCAGACTCAGAAACTTAAATCACTTACTGGAAAACTTCCAAAGATAGGATGAAGGTCTGAAGATGCGGAAAACAGCAGATGGCAGTAACCAAAAGGTGGCAGTAGTACACCAATAGAGTAGTCGTTCAAACCTAGTTGTCAACGAGAGGTCAGCCCAGTACAAAGGGGTAATCAAGGAAAGAGGTCAAACAAACCGAGTTGTAAGCCAGGTCGGTAATATTACAGTAGAGCAGAGCAGTACCAAATCGTAATCAAGGAGCAGGAGTCTAAAGGCAAGCGGAGGTCATAGCAGGAGAGAGTGGAGGAACAAAATCAGGAGATGATAGCAGAGTCTGGAAGGAACCAAGAAGTCAGGAAAGAGACACACAGAACACTGGAGAGGAGAGCTAACATACAGTACAAACTGAATAGCCAGCAGTGAACGGGAGCGGAGGTGAGGAATAAATAGTTTCCGACAGGCACCAACCTTAAACCTTCACTGGAAGAAGAGAGGTCTGGTCTGTGTTAAGAGAAGGCCAGCAACCCCCGCATCAATGCTGCGGAGATTCCATCACTACTCTTACCTCAGCAGATGAGGAGATGCAGGAGCTGGTCAACAGGAGGCAGTGGAAGTACCACAGGAGATCGTGCAGGCCAAGTTGGTACACTGGAGGTCTCGCAGGTTATCAGGAATAGTCAAAATTAAGTTGATCAAGCCGGGTCAGTACACAGGAGGACACGAGGTAGCATGAGGGAGAAGCAAGTGCGTAGTCAGAGGATCCGGGACATACACAAGAGGTCACGGAGTAGCCAAATAGGGGTCAAGCAGGAGTAGTCAGGAAACAAGCTAAGGTCATCCACAGGAGGTCAGAAGATATCCAAATCGAGAAGTCAAAGAGAGGTAGAATGGAAGGCAACATGAGGTCATACACAAGAACACAATGGAGACATAAGGAGGTACAAGAGTCAGGAACAGGACCAAGTGCAGGAGGGAAACTGTCACCAGGATTACCTGAATAACTAGCGGTGGGCTGGGGCCAAAACGAGACCTAAATAGCCTCCGGCCCGCCGCTGACCCCACCGACCCTGGAAATAAGGTTACAGTCCCAGGAGGAAACCAGAATCCCCCGCAGACTATTGTGAAGGTTCCAGCCTTCCTCCACTAGGGACTGGAAACGCCAAACTCCTTCAGTAATGCCAAAACACCAATATTTGTAAAATCAGCTCCTTCCCTACATGAGAAGCTATGGACCATGCCATAGTAACCTAAAAACCTGCCAATCTTGTTATGTAGCAACAGGTCCTGCAGATATATCTTACAATAGAATCAACATACAGTGCACTAACATGGTAAAGTGTCCAGCTGCAGTAAAGAAAATGGTAGTCTCTGTCATTATCATCAGAGATAGATAGAAAAATAGAAAGAAAAAAAGGAAAAATGGCATTACTCCAATCGATAGACCGATACATAGATCATAGCATCAGTTATACATTAGTCTTGAATATGGAACAGTGTGCAGTATTTCCTAAAAGGACCACTGCTAAGGACTGTGTTATTGGGGTGTAATCTGGTTTGCATAGTTTTGTGTTGTGCACACAGGAGTTGCTTAAACTCTGGGTTTTCTAGAAGGTGGTAGGAGTTTAGTGATTACTAGGAGCCTGTTCAGTTTAGTCTATGTCTAGCCATGAAAGCAAATCTGTCTCCCAAGATGTAAACCGATTAGACAGTGCCTCTGTTATGCTACCCTCTATGGGAAGCACCCTGAACATCATGCCCGACTTTCCCAGAAAGCCCCTGTTTACATCTTGGGAGACAGATTTGCATATTCTTCCCTTGTTCCCTTGCAGTGGAGCAACTATGGCTGTATAAGTCTCCACACACCTGAGAAGGTGGTCTCTCCCTAAGGATGGACGTTATCCCCTTAATCTAGCCATTAAAGAGGAGAGTAGACTGTGGCCGAAAACCTTCAGCTCTTTAGGCTAGTTAGTGGCAGATGGGGGTTTAACATGGCATCCAAAGTGACTGGACTGCATGCTTGTATACTGACAAAGGCCGGATATTGGCTGAAATGTCTATTTTGGTCACAACCATTATTGTCATATTGAAGGTGTCTGGATTCATTTAAAGTCTCACTTCAACAATTAAAATCGAGTGTGCAGCAGTGATTTTCATATACCCTGCTGTATACCGAACATCAGGGGTGAAATAATGTGTGAAGATTGTGGACCCCTCACCAGGCTAAAGTTTTCAGAGCCTTTTAATAAGGCTATCAGCTGAATGAGCATTAATAGGAATGTACAGTCTCCATTAATTCCCAGTGTTGGGTTGGATTTAAACTTTGCCCATGTAATCTGTACAACATATATTGGGGATGCTTCTGAACCCAGGAATCAGATGAGTGTAGCTGAGAGCAAATTCATTTTTAATGGCCATGAGGGTGACTTCACTATGAAGGGGCAGATATTTCCCTCGCTATGCTTGGAGATTTCAATGGCCACGGGCTCCCAAAACATTGTGCCCCATGAACCGTCCAAAAAGGCCATATTATAATCTGCTACTGCTGAATATTTTCCCTATTGAACCAGTATGGAAACCTAGGTGCTGATAGCCTTGAATTTCCCCAAAAGACTTTGGAAAGTAGGACTACACCTCAGGGGTTGCCACAGATCACCAAGGTGGAATGGGTCAGAAGGCTGAGGAAGGTGTGAAGAGCATCAGCAACTCCTGTTCTGGAATCTGTTGCTGTAAATGAACTGTTGGTTAATAATTGGCTGAAAGTGTGCGCAGCAGATTAGCATCACTTGTTTCAACTGCCAACCTGTCTCCTTTTCTCCTATTCAGACCTAACAGCAACTGCACCCTGAAACACCATGTTACAGGAAACAGTAGCATGGAGTGCCACTGGGGACCCCCCAACATCAACTCAGTGTGACCCCCCCTCATCACTGACTGCCTATAGGATATTTCGTCACAAAAAGCCACCATAACCAATGTGTAGCCAACATATTGGGACTACAACCAACATTGACATCTCTACACATATAACCCCAGGGATCAGCAAGTACAAGAAACACTTTTAAAGGTGATCTATGACCTTACAGATTCACAAATAGTTGTCTGACCTTAATGATTATATGTCACGTGCATAAAATGATTATAGATTTTCAACAGGCACCTGTTAAAGAGGACCTTTCATGTCCTCGGGCATATGTGGTTTTATGGGTCGGACTGGGGTGTCCAGGGCCCACCAGTGGAATTGTTTTTAGGGGCCCACCACCAGGACCCCTGTAGATGAGCTGTATCGAGACAGGGCGGCTAAAGGAAATAACATATCAGGAGCCATGCTGCTCACCTACCATACCATGTGCACTATCTAAACCCACTGCTACATCCTGTATGGCAAGAGAGCAGCGCAGCTCCTAGAGTTGTCATCATTACCTGTAGTCGCACTATAATGGAAAAACTCATCTGCAGAGGTCCTGGCTGTCAGATTCCCACAGATGTAATATTGATGGCCTATCCTAAGGACAGGCCATTAATATTAGAAACATGGATAAATCCTTTAACCCCTTCCCGCCAACGGCATATTTCGATTTTCATTTTTCGTTTTTGACTCCCCTTCTTCTAAACCCCATAACTTTTTTATTTTTCCGCTCTCAGAGCCATATGAGGTCTTAATCTTTGTGGGATCAATTGTTCTTCATGATGCCACCATTAATTATTCTGTATAATGTACTGCGAAGCTGGAAAAAAATTCAGAATGTGGTGGATTTGAATAAAAAATGCATTTCTGCGACTTTCTTACGACCTTTGGTTTTCTGGCGTTCCCTGTGCAGCCAAAATGACATATCATCTGTGTTCTATGTTTCGGTAAGATTCCAGGGATATCAAATTTATATGGTTTTATTTACATTTTAACCCCTTAAAAAAATCCAAAACTGTTAAAAAATTTTTTTTCTAAAAGTCTCCATATTCCGACACCCGTAACTTTTTTATACGTCTGTGAATGGGGATGTATAGGGACATTACCGCTTGTTGTCTACTGTATAAAACAGTAGACACCCTGCGGCTATGGCGGCCGCCCGACTCCCGGACTCAGGGTGCTGAGGACAGGTGAATATGTTTTTTTTTTTTTAATTTTTATACCTCCATAGCAGCCACAGTGTCCTGCACTAATTGTTTTCAATGGGAGTCCGAATGAGGGAAGAATCAGATGTCTGAGTGAACCGTGGTACCTGTGTAAGCGCTGTGACTTCTTCTCTGTTTACATAGTGTCATATATCTCATAGCGGCCATGTCATGTAACTACAGGCTCGTCCTATACATGTCTATGTCCTATACATGTCTATCACACAATCACTATAAACAGACATGTGATATAAACAGGCACCATAGCTCCTTCATACAACCGATCGGGTAGATCACTTACAGTTAGGGCCAGAAATATTTGGACAGTGACACAAGTTTTGTTATTTTAGCTGTTTACTAAAACATGTTCAGAAATACAATTATATATATATAATATGGGCTGAAAGTGCACACTCCCAGCTGCAATATGAGAGTTTCCACATCCAAATCGGAGAAAGGGTTTAGGAATCATAGCTCTGTAATGCATAGCCTCCTCTTTTTCAAGGGACCAAAAGTAATTGGACAATGGACTCTAAGGGCTGCAATTAACTATGAAGGCATCTCCCTCGTAAACCTGTAATCAATGAAGTAGTTAAAAGGTCTGGGGTTGATTCCAGGTGTGTGGTTTTGCATTTGGAAGCTGTTGCTGTGACCAGACAACATGCGGTCAAAGGAACTCTCAATTGAGGTGAAGCAGAACATCCTGAGGCTGAAAAAAAAGAAAAAATCCATCAGAGAGATAGCAGACATGCTTGGAGTAGCAAAATCAACAGTCGGGTACATTCTAAGAAAAAAGGAATTGACTGGTGAGCTTGGGAACTCAAAAAGGCCTGGGCGTCCATGGATGACAACAGTGGTGGATGATCACCGCATACTTTCTTTGGTCAAGAAGAACCCGTTCACAACATCAAGTGAAGTCCAGAACACTCTCAGTGAAGTAGGTGTATCTGTCTCTAAGTCAACAGTAAAGAGAAGACTCCATGAAAGTAAATACAAAGGGTTCACATCTAGATGCAAACCATTCATTAATTCCAAAAATAGACAGGCCAGAGTTAAATTTGCTGAAAAACACCTCAAGAAGCCAGCTCAGTTCTGGAAAAGTATTCTATGGACAGATGAGACAAAGATCAACCTGTACCAGAATGATGGGAAGAAAAAAGTTTGGAGAAGAAAGGGAACGGCACATGATCCAAGGCACACCACATCCTCTGTAAAACATGGTGGAGGCAACGTGATGGCACGGGCATGCATGGCTTTCAATGGCACTGGGTCACTTGTGTTTATTGATGACATAACAGCAGAAAAGAGTAGCCGGATGAATTCTGAAGTGTACCGGGATATACTTTCAGCCCAGATTCAGCCAAATGCTGCCAAGTTGATCGGACGGCGCTTCATAGTACAGATGGACAATGACCCCAAGCATACAGCCAAAGCTACCCAGGAGTTCATGAGTGCAAAAAAGTGGAACATTCTGTAATGGCCAAGTCAATCACCAGATCTTAACCCAATTGAGCATGCATTTCACTTGCTCAAATCCAGACTTAAGGCAGAAAGACCCACAAACAAGCAAGACCTGAAGGCTGCGGCTGTAAAGGCCTGGCAAAGCATTAAGAAGGAGGAAACCCAGCGTTTGGTGATGTCCATGGGTTCCAGACTTAAGGCAGTGATTGCCTCCAAAGGATTCGCAACAAAATATTGAAAATAAAAATATTTTGTTTGGGTTATGTTTATTTGTCCAATTACTTTTGAGCTCCTAAAATGTGGAGTGTTTGTAAAGAAATGTGTACAATTCCTACATTTTCTATCAGATATTTTTGTTCAACCCTTCAAATTAAACGTTACAATGTGCACTTGAATTCTGTTGTAGAGGTTTCATTTCAAAACCAATGTGGTGGCATGCAGAGCCCAAATCGCGAAAATTGTGTCACTGTCCAAATATTTCTGGCCCTAACTGTATCTCTTATTGATCATTTATTCTGAGGATAGATCATCAATATAAATGAGCTGGAAAACTCCTTAAACTTAGGGCCCCTTGTGGCGTCCTGCAGCAAAAAAGCGCTGCAGGAAAAACCACAGCCATGACACATCACTTTTTTTTCCTGCAGCCCTTTGCACAGAAATATTGCAGAGCTTTTCTCTGTGTATTTTCTGCTTCAATTATATCTAAACCGCCAGAATTTCCGTAGATATGCTGCAATGTCTAAAACAAAATTACAGCGTGTATCTTATTTTACTGCAAAGTGGGGATGGGGCCTTGTGTGGTGAAAACACCACGGGAAAACCCAACATTTTACATTTCCTGCAAAGTGAATGGGATAGCAAATCCACACATTGAGGAAAAATATGAGCAGTGAACATGCTGAAATTTCCAAAACCGTTGCTTATTCCATATATCCATATATATATATATATATATATATATATATATATATATATATATATATATATATATACCCTCACAATAATTTCGTCTTGTGGAAGTCCCGGTAATACACTGTGTCCATTGCTTCAATTTCTTAGCATAATTTAGAATGTAGGAATAGAAACCTAGTAATATCATTTCCATTTGCACAGGATATAAACATATTTCTGTTTACCATCTTTAGCATCATCATCTATTTAGAAGGTAAAGTAGCCAGCTGCATACCTGTCATGTTTGCCGCTGGTTTCTCTAATACTGGCAATATATAAATCTAGAGTAATAAGATTTTAAATAGCCTCGCAAGATCAGAGGATTTACAATAATAAGGAAAGTAATAGTGAATGCAATAATCATGGCTTACTCTTTTCAGCGAGAGACTATTTGCAAGGTGGCCCCCCAGCAGCAACACTTACACTGTATCATCTCATTACATCCTAGTTAATCAGAGCAAAAAAGCAACAGGGAATTTTCATGTTTTTCCATGGGGGTGGCTCAGGCTTAAGATATCCTGGCTAAATTAGCCCCCCAACGCCTTACACAGAGTGAAATGCAGAGCTGTTGGTGCTTGTAGAGAGGATTCTGGGTGCACTCTGTGGGTATAAATAGCCCTGAGCAGCCGTTGTGATCTCATTTCATTCGCACACATCTCCGAGATGCTAATAACAGCTAGTGATTCAGACAAACGGCAGGAGAAGAGTGAATCATGTTCCCTCATGACCCCCCCACCTCAGTGTTGCCTTAAGAATCACCTCCATTTCACCTGCTTCTTAAACTGTTTTTCACTTCACAAATATCACATTTTACTTTTGCACACAATCTCACTACTATACATGGTGTGAAGGCGGTATATTGTTTACAAGTTAGGTCATTATGCCTCTTTCCTGTGCAGGTACATCCATAGTATAGTATATCAACATACAAGTCAGAGTCCGTTCATATAGTATAAGAACTCGTGCACTGACACCATATAGTTCTGTGAATTCTTGCTAAAGTACGCTCCTTTTAGTTTCACTGAATTCCACCCCCACATCCCACAGTTATTTAGCACACTCTTCCCACAACAGTAGGCTGATCTGTGGTTGGTGCCATTTTCAGATTTGCATTTGCAGACTGAATTTATTCACATTAATTATCACATTACATTGACTTTATATTTGGCAGAATAAAAAGGACATTGGGATACATAAAAGAAATACAAAAATATGTATGCCTAAAAACATGTTGTCTGCGCATTGTTTATTCTTCACCATAGGTGTTCTAGCTTCTGGTGCTGTCCAGGTGCTGAACTCCAGGACTCCTGTAAGCCTTGGCTTTCATGTACCATCATAGTTAGAGGGACTGTACAGTGATTGTCATCATTCACATCAGTCCATGTTACCAGTGAGGCCCACAATCTAATTCCCCTATGTCAGACACTTCATTCAAATCAATTACAGTAAATTAGCCTATAAATGTGTCACTTGGACTGTGGGAGGACACTGGAGTACCCGGAGTAAACCGACACAAACAGGGAAAGAACATATAATCTCTACACAGATGCTGTCCTTGGTCAAATTCAGTCATAAGATCCCAGTGCATTATGTATTATTGAGCTACCAAGCTGTCCATTTTCAGTTATGTTAGGTTTTAAAAGTTCAATACTTCGTTATTTTTTCTTTTGAAATATATGGGCATAATTTTGCCAAAAACATGGCATTATTTTTTTATTTTCTTTTATTTTCTTTCATCATCACTCTGTAACAAAAAACTGTAACAAAAGCAATATACTATTGGTTTGAATTGCTTAGAATAGCATGTCAGAGATTTCTCATTGTTCACTTGTAATCAATAGGTTCGAAGGCTCACTGTATTCTCATACCTGATGGCGGACCGAAATTTAGACTGCATTGATGATAAATCAGAAAATCAATTTATGATTATTCTATCCTTTAAAGAGGACATTATCATGATAGGACACAAGGATTGAGTGTGTTTCTTATGCTCCCTGTACTGGACAGGTATTTCTTGTTGCCTACTTCTTATTCCACTGCACTTTAAGCGCTATATGTTACTCCTCATCCCCTCTTCCTGGTTGGTTATTGGTTTTTATACCTTTTTATCTCCTTCCTTTCCATTTTGTGGGGAAGGTAGCTCAGTAGCAGCCATGGTGCGGACCCAATAAGTCAGAGACAGGGACACAATATCTGGTGCAAACAGGTTTATTTGAAAAATAGCAAAATAAATAAATCTTCACTTCAGGTACAAACAAAAACCTACTTGTCCAAGCACTATCTAAAGAGAATAAAGGCTAGCTACAGTATACGTGTGGCTTACTACCACACATACAAATTAATACAATGGTTAGGTCTCACCGTGCAATCAGCATTCCTGGACAGATCCAAGCGCCTCCTCTCACTCCCAGGATCTGCCCTGAAGTGTAGGCTCTGCAGCCTTTTATGGCCCAGTAACGATCCGAGGTGTACTCAAGCCCGCACTGGACCACACATATGTCAGAGACCTGGGGGAGATATAACGTGACTCCAGCACCCTGCCTGTCACCTTCTCACATACCCCCCTCCTTTGTTTGGACCAGTAGGGGCGGACACTTTTGTCTATCATACAATGGGTCCTGGATAGGGCATCAGCATTCCCTTGCAATTTGACTGCCCTGTGTTCCACAGTGAATTTTAAATTTTGTAGAGTCATAAACCATCTGCCGACTGTGGCATTTCTCTCCTTTGTGTGGCACATCCATGTAAGAGGAGAGTGAGCAGTGACTAGTGTTGGCCCAATAAATAATACCTTAGGAACTCTCAGGCCCACTTAATGTATAAGCACTCCCTCTCCACAATTGTGTCATTTTTTTCAGGTGTTGTAAGCTTCTCACTCAGGTAGGAGACTGGGTGTTCTTCACCACCCACCATTTGGGGCAGCACTGCGCCTAACTCCACATCAAAGGCGTCAGTCTGAACCACAAATTCTGTAGTAAAGTCAGGTGGGACCAAAACTGACTGTTTACAGAGAATTGACTTCAACACCTGAACTCCCTGGTGGCCTTCATCACCACCAGCTAATACAGAGGGGAAAATTATTACTATTATGGGTCACACCTACAGTTAGTGTTTCCATTTCAGAATCAAAAGGTTCAGGGTTAACCCTAGGCAAGACATCACCGACATTAACATTTTTAGGACATGGTAGCTTCTGTTTTTTTCACATATCCTAAAACAGAGGAAAATCCATTCCTATTGTCACATTATGGAACAGGGACTTAACCATGCCCACTTTGTGAGAGGCGGTGTCAGAGGTAGTTTTTATGGGGACCTTTGAAACAGGGTAGTCTCTAGTTTCTTCATGTACGCACAAGACCCCAATAGTTTGTCCACTGTGTAGTGCAGGGTCAACCAATTCATGATGCATCAGGGTTACCAGGCTCCCAGAGTCTAGGAGAGCAAGTAGAGCATACACATTTCAGTTGCAGTTTCTGCTGAATAAGCAGATTGAGCAAATAGAGACACCTACCTAGAACTGATGCAGTCCATGGGCTCAGTCGTTAGGAGACAGTATGCATCAACATGACCCAGTTCACCGGCAACATCTGAGACTTTAGGGTTCTCCATTTTGAGACCTGGGTTTAAATCTCACAGTTCCAGCTTCCTGTCCCCCCCTCGGAGTATCCTCTCATCCTTCCTCACCCTCATAGTAGTTGGTACAGTCTTACCCATCTTGAGGGTAGCAGATCCAGGAGAAATCTGTATTAGCTCCTCGGTAGCTCAGTATCATTCCACCAAACATACCAGCTGGTCAGCCGTTGTAGATCCCATTTGTCCAACCCAGTGCTGAGTCTTTGGTGGAAGAAATCTGGTGTACTTGTCAAGTACTACTCTCTCCACCATCTGTGCCGGACTGGCCTCCTCAGGATGAAGCCATTTCCTAATCAGGTACACTAGCTCATGCATCTGGTATCGGGGTAGAAAACTCTGTGAGAAAGTCCAATGGTGCACTCTTCCAGCACGTACGTGCATGTTCACCTGAGACATGCCAACATCTCACCTCTCAGTTTGGGGTAGTCCTTAGCCTTCTGTTCACACAAATCATAGTAGGCCTTCTAAGGTTCCCCGGTGAGAAAAGTTGCCACTACATTGGCCCACTAATCTTTTGGCAGTTTCTCTCTCGCAGTAACTCGCTCAAAAACCTGGAGATATTGCTCAACGTCGTCTGTTATTGTCATCTTTTGCAGGGTAGTCTGTAATGCACCTTGGGCAGCGGTTAGTACACTCTTGGTCTCTCATGCACCAATAAACTCTCCTACCATCCTCTGGTCAACCAAAGCCTTGCTGAGCACCATCAGGATCTCCATAAGCATCAGCTCCTGCTGTTGTGCCTGGGCTTGCTGCTGTTGCCTCTCAGCTTCCATCTGGGATTACTGCTGCTGTGAAAACATTTGCTGCTGCTGTAGGATGACCTGCCCAAATAGCTTCAGAAAGTCCTCCATGCTGGTGGTCTCCTTTTTAATCTCTCCTACAGCCTTTACTCAGGACGTAGCAGAGGAGAAGAAAAACAATGATTGCCTCTTTGAGACTATTTAAACTGGGTTACCCTTATTCGAAGCACCATATGTGGTGCGGACCCAACCAGTCAGAGACAGGGACACAATATCAGGTTTATTAGAAAAATAGCTAAATAAATAATCCATCTGGAGGAGCTGAGTGAATTGATATATAGATTTGATAAAAAGGATGTGGGATGACTTACATCTAACTAAATGCTAATATAAATGTATTTGGAGACAACCAAGATATAATAGCCATTGCCATTTAATATGCATTATCTTTCAGAGGCTGTCCTTTTTATATTAAGGCCGTCCTTTTACCTGTGTGGTCAGCTGTGAAGCTCCCGGTGGCACTATCACTCACACTGCCACTCAGCGATGCCACGTGCTGCAGACAGAGCTGTTATTGTTAAACACAGAATATTTTAAGAAGCCAATTATACTGGTTACATGGCACTTACGTACTAACAATTTAATAAGTGCTTCAACTGTTCTGTGGTGTCTTTCTGACAGAGCGAGACGGGTGGGGGGAGAGAGTGAGAGGAAAAGACAGAGACTCTGTAATAATATAGGAGAAGGAAAATTAAATAGAGAAAATAATTGCAAGTGAAATGGAGGCAAGACACACTGAAATAAAGGTTTTCTAGAGACGCCTGGACAGAAACACAGTCAGCTTAGATGAAAAGAGAATTGAGAAATGTAACATGAAAGGGTCCAATAAATATGTGAAAAAACAAAGCCATTGGGGGAAGGAGAAAGGAATTTGGATTTTTGCAAACAAAGAAAACGGTATAGAAAAGTGGGTCACGGAAAACAGTAGAGATAGATGATACAGATAAAGAATTAGATGAAGTATATAAAATATAATAAAGGTAAAATGTGATACTGTCTGGGTGAGATAGATCAACAATGTGGAAACTAGGACCCGAACTAAGGTTGCTTAGGTTCACTGATTTTTCACAATGTGACCGCAGTGTACTCATGTCTAAGAAACTGGTTGTCACAGGGGCCAATGTGAGTCCAATCATCATACTTTGCTGCTATATACCAGCTATATACAATGAATGGCCAGTCTCTAGAGACACGGCTATTAGTTCTATATAATAAAGCTTCCCATCACTCGGTACCTTCTATCCTTTTGCTACATTATCAGTGACATATAAGGTTTATGTTAATACTAAAGCCAAAAAACAGTGTTCCGTAGAACCATTCAGGTAAAATGTCTTTTGTCATAAAACCTGCTTGAGAAGCCTGGCATTGTGTGTGACTTAACACCTTGGCTGCCCTTCTGTCTATAAAGTCTGGCTGATAGCACACATATCATTAGCTGGCAGAGAGCTTTTGTGAAGGCGAATGCAGCTTTCTATTCTGCTGCTCAGTGACAAATGATACAATAGAGAAGCTTTGCTAGAGCAGGGTCCTAATAGGATCCTATATATGTAGAATGTCAGTGCCTCAGGGCTGGCTTCCTGCTACAAATCATTGCTATCAGATTTGCATAGAGCATTTTACTTGTCTTTCCTCTCGAGTAATCTCATTTTTCTTCTGCTGCCCTCCCATGTGAAGCTCTCCCTCCCCTTCTCTATCTCTCTTAGCTAATCTTAGCACAGTACACGTGCCATTTTCTCTCCTTATATTCTCTGCCCATGCAAGTTGGCATTATGAAATCCTTAAATGTCTGTTTCTGTCCACCTCTCCATGCATTACCTCTATGAATTGTCTCTATGTCCCTATCCATTGTGGCTTGGTCTCTTCCTCTTATCTGACCTACCTTCCCTCCTCGACACTAGTTCTCCTTCACCACTAGTTTCTCATTGGACATCTTAGCCACTAGCAGTCTTATATGCAAGTATATGAGCTTGTAAAAGTAGTCTAACAAATTTATGAAAAAGGGTGCGAATAAAGAGTATAAGGTGCCATTAAAAAAAAATAAAAATTGCTTTTTTTCTAACCTGTAGCAGAACAAATGACACCTGGGCTCACATGGATTGCTTTTCACTATATGAATATGCACTATTCTGTTTTATATAAGATTCTAATCATACTGCAATGTGCCTCCAGTCATCTAAGGTGTGGTAGTATACATATATTTTATCTGGAGGTGTCGCTAGGATTTCCTTCACACAGTTTGCTGTTCTATCCATGCTCCTCCAGATTAACTAACTGCTTTCCTATTCCTTAGGGGGAGTTCACACGGAGGAAAGTGGAGCGCAATCTGGCACGTATACACGTGCCGGCAGATGACGCGCTCAAAATGCTCCCATTGATTTCAATGGGAGTTAGGAGCATATACGCCGCGTTATTTTGCGGCCGTGATTTTGCGGAAAATAACGCGGCGTATACGATCCTGGCTCCCATTGAAATCAAAGGGAGCGTATACCGCGCACAAAGTCTCACACGCCGTATACGTGCCACATCACGCGGCACGTTACTCCGTGTGAACTCCCCCTTATTCTTTCTTTAACTATTCTGAAAAAACCTTCCGGTCTCCAATAAGATGTGCCAGATTCTATAGCATACTTGGTCATGTTTTATATATGTATGTAGGTTTCTATGAGCTTTTATGATGTTCTTCTCATGTCCTTCTCCTATTACATGCGCTTGTCTCACCATTTGTATGTGACACATGCCTAAGAAGGGAAAGTACGTTGATAATATAATGAGGTCATTATCATCTACTTGCTCTCAGAATGAAAGTCTCAGAGGAAAAGCAATTAAATTTGATTAAATTTGTATAATAAAGTAAGAGTATATGTAAATCATAAAGCAACTCCGTAATTGTAGGAAGAAGCCAATCTTGTTGCCCACCCCCAATTTAAAACTGCACCCTCACAGTCTTTTCTTACAGACCTTAAGGGTGCATTCACACAGAGTTTTGTGGCGCTGTTTTTGCCACAATAACTCAAGTAAAGAATCAGCGCTGAAAAAAAGACTCCCATTGACTTCAATGGGTTTCATTTTCCGCGCAAAAAATGGAACCCATTGAAATGGGAGTCTTTTTTTCAGCGCTGATTCTTTATTCGAGTTATTGTGGCAAAAACAGCGCCACAAAACTCTGCATGGATGCACCCTAACAAATCTAGTTCTAGTTTGTGCTCTGTAAGGGTATGTTCACACAGTAGTATTTGCACAAGTATAATAATTCATCTTCAATGATTTGAAGCAGAATTTTTCTGCTTGACCAAATTCCTGCTGCAGAATCTACCACAGAATTTGCTAATTCCACCTCAACCAGGCAGAATTTTTCTGTTTCCCATTCACTAAAGCCTGGTTCACATCTGCGTTCGGTAATCCGTTTGGGGAGTCCGCATGGGGACCCCAGAACGGAATACCAAACGCATTAACAAGCGGTGAGCAGTGAAAGTAAACGGACCCCGTAGACTATAAATGGGGTCCGTGTGCTTCCGCTTGCTGTCCATGCGGACATGAAAGTAGATCATGAAGTACTTTTCTGTCCGCATTTTCTGTGCAGACACCGCATGGAAAGCACATGAACCCCATTATAGTCTAAGGGGTCCGTGTGCTTTCATAAGTTCTCCGCTTGCCAATGTGTTTGGTATTCTGTTCAGGAGGTCTTCATGCGACCTTAAAATGGGACTTATCAAGCAGAATCTGGACAAGCAGAAAAGTTCTGCTTCAATTTCCTGAAACTGAATTTTTCAATTTGTAAAGATTCACAAAAAGCACACAGCATTTCCACTGCAGAGTTTTTTCTGCAACATGTGAATGGGATTAACCACTTTGGCAGGTACTGTAATACGTAGCATTTTTTGTCATGGTGATTCCGCCGCCATCAAAATGCCACGTAATCACAACGTGGGTTTCCAGCCATAGGGTGCATTCACACGGAGTAACACGATGCGATTCTGGCACGATAACTTGCGTAAGAATTAGCGCTGCAAAAAAGAATCCCATTGACTTCAATGGGTTCTGTTTAACGCACGTAACACATTCAAATCAATGGGAGGCTTTTTAACCCATTGTGTGTTAAACAGAACCCATTGAACTCATTGAGTTATCGTGCCAGAATCAGCACCACGTTATTCCGTGTTAATGCCCCCTTAGGGCCTGTGCACACGGAGTTAACGCGAGCGCATTTTAGCATAATACACATGTATAGAATACACGTGTAAATATAACACTCCCATTGACTTCAATGAAATTTTTTACACGTGTAAAAATCGTGTCAAAATACGCGCTAAAAAATGTGACCCCATAGAACTTCCCACAGCAAAAAGTGTTGCAGGAAAAACCTACGCAGACTTTCTCTTACAATTATACTTACGGGGAAATAGCAGGTGTTTCCTTAGGAATAACTGGCATGCTGTCATTTCCAAAACCGCACCGGTTTTGGAAATCGTGGTGTGTCCGCACTGCGGTTTTGCCGCAAAGTGTCCATGGGATTTGCTAGAATCCCATCCACTTTGTCCTTTCTGTAAAATGCTGCGATTTTTCCCACAGCATTTCCTTCCCCTGGGACCCCGGCTTTAAAGAACATATTATAATCAAAATCTTTTCATATATGTATTATATTTCAAGCATATTTGTCATCTTTTGTGGACTCAGGCCAGATTCATACAAATGTTTTTTACTGCGTTTTATGGCATTTTTTTTTTTCAAAGTGCAGCATACTCTGTGTCTGGTGTTTTTTTTTTTTTTTCATTTGTGTTCCTATTAATTTCAGTGTAGAAAAAATGAACACCAGTAAAAATGCATGTGTGACGGTAGCCAGTGTTTCTGGTTATTTTTTTTTGCCTAAGGGGACTATTTTATTGACTGTGATCTGCAAACCTCTTGCCATCAAACTCATAGGAGGGGATTTATTAAGCATTCTGTACAACCTTCTGGCACATGCTACATTTGTGCTAAACTGGAGACTCAACATTTCTCAAAAGTAGCGCAATGAAATATGCAAGGTTAACTAGAAGGGATGGTCTCACTCTTGGTTTGACAGACATATTAGTTACAACACACATTAACACGTTAGGCTGAGTTCACACAGAGTTTTTTGGTCAGGAATTTTTTCAGCTATCCACCTAAGGGTAAGTTCACACGGAGATTTTTGGTCAGGATTTTGAGGCCATATCCGCCTCAAAATCCTGACCAAAAAGGCAGCTCCCATTGAAATCAATGGGAGCCGCTCGGGTCTTTTTTTCCAGGAGCCGTTTCTTTGGGCTCCCAGAAAAAAGAAGCGAGGTGCTCCTTCTTCAGGCCCAGTCGCCTCGCGATTCGGCCTGAAGACACACCCTCCTCCGGACTAGGCTCATTCATTGGACCTAATCCGAAGCGGAGTGCGCAGCTGGATGCCAGTACAGTGCACTGGTATTCAGTTGCAGCTACCCGGCTTTTGGATCGGAACCTGAGATGGCCTCCGCCTCAGGTTCTAATCCAA
Source organism: Leptodactylus fuscus (assembly GCF_031893055.1). Classification (NCBI taxonomy): domain Eukaryota; kingdom Metazoa; phylum Chordata; class Amphibia; order Anura; family Leptodactylidae; genus Leptodactylus; species Leptodactylus fuscus. The sequence goes on from NC_134265.1 coordinate 197,407,935, forward strand.
AATACTCTGTGTGAACTCACTCTAAGGGTAAGTTCAAACGGGTAGTCACTTCCTAATGCCACTGCACTGCACTGGAATCCAGTCACACACTCCACTCTGGATTAGGCCCAATGAATGGGCCTAGTCGGGAGCAGGAAGTGTCTTCAGGCTCAATCGTTAGGCGACTCGGCCTGAAGAATGAGCACCTCGCTTCAAGCCACCTCCCAGAAAAAAACACCTGACCGACTCTCATTGATTTCAATCGGAGTCGTCTTTTTGGTCAGGATTTTTAGGCGAATATAGCCTCAAAATCCTGACCAAAAAACCCTGTGTGAACCTACCCTTATAGTTCAGATTACAGCACGTATACTTTTTTGCCTTCATCACAGCACAAGATGTGTCAAATTTATTAAGAGGCCTGCACCTCTCTAAGGGAGGAAAATGGCGCTTTATTTGGCGCTGAATTTTCAGCGCTGAAAAAAAAGTCTGCCATTGACTTCAATGGGTTCTTTTTTCTGAAAAAGGAACCCATTGAAGTCAATGGGAGTATAGATGAGCGAATAGTATTCGATCGAATAGTAGTATTCGATCAAATACCTCCCCTGCCTAGTTACTGGTGTGCTCAGTCGAATACCACACAGGAAAAATTCGATTCCCCTCCCACCTTCCCTGGTACTTTTTTTTTACAACAATAACTATGCAGGGGATATATTCGATTGAATATACTCGCTCATCTCCAAATGGGAGGCAATGAAATTCCACACCAAATTCCTCACTATTTTCCTCCATATGAATGGACCCTTAGCCCTCAGGCACACAAACCGACTTTTGATCCACAGTAGTGGATCAAATACGGACTCATCCATTTCAATGAGCCCATACACACAGCTGTAGTTTTTGAGGAATTGAAGAGCCACAAAGGAGCATGTCCTATAGCTCTGTCAATTCTTTTGGACCACACATGGTCGTGTGCAGGAGGCCTCAATAAATCTCCTACATGACCTCTTGTGGAGGTCACCTCTAAAGACACCTCTTCTAGATTTAAAAGGTAAACCTTTGCTAGACTTTTACTTACATACAGAATAAAATTTACTGCAATTCTCTAAAATAAGGACAGCCAGAATTAAGTTTTCCTATTTTTTAACATATGTGGACATCTTTCAAACAATATATAAAGAGATGTGATGCCATTGAACAAAAAAACACAAAACATCAATTTTGCAGGTATTATTGTTTTGCTGCTTGTTGTCTGGATATAGACACTGAGCTCCCTGAAGCTATCACATGGGAAGTTAAAGATGCCTGAAAAGGGATTTAATAGAAATAAATAAATTTTACATAATCTAGAAGTAGAAAAGATTAGGCTTCCTTCACACGGAGTTTACGCACTGCTCATTCAGACACATAAACACGTTCAGAGTGAGCGGTGTAAAACACAATTCCCCATAGACTTCAATGTGTGCCTGTCTTACACGTGCTACACATTGAAATCAATGGGTTTAAAAGCCTCCCATTGATTTCAATGTGTAGCGCGCGTAAGACCGGCACATTGAAGTCTATGGGATTCTGTCTTACAGCGGTCACTTTGACGCGTGTTTACGTGTCTGAATGAGCGGAACGTAAACTCCGTGTGAAGGATCCCTTACACTGCAGAGAATTTGCACTGGGTCAGGCCATGCCAGAAAGTTGAAAAAAAAAAAAAAAAACTCTCAGAGGAACTTAAAAATTGCATCATAGGACCTAAAGATAGCTCTTTAGATCTAAGTGCATGAGTCGACCATACACACTAACTCTATGTCCGCCAGTGCCAACGGAGCCATGAGCTTTAGGAAAATTCAGTTGTGAAACAAAACCTTATGACCCTTAATACCTTTTATTAACTTATAATGGGATCACTAGGATTTTATCTGGTTTCCGTGTTTTTCTTCTGGCAAAAGTAGCACAGTAGATGATGTTATTCTTGCAGTCAAAAAGCAACATAAACCACAGAGAAAAAAAAATAAAGAATAATGCTCGTGAACTATGCTTGGGCACGTTCAGCGGTACCATGTAAACAGATATCATCAATTACATGTTTTATTAACTCTATATGAACCATTCACAATTGACAGCTGCAAGTTACTGATGACATACTATGGGTCTTTCAATGCAGAAGTGGGAACTTAATGTATTCAGAACATTTCTCACCTTCCTAGATGGTTTGTATGGTCTCCCCATGGGAAAGACAAGTGCTATTTCTACATACTGTGTAATATTTATTGCTAAACCTTGAGACATTAGCACATTAATTATATCTAATTATTAACCACTTCAGTACCGGGACAATTTGTGGTCCAGGACCAGACACATTTTAGGTTTATTATGTATGTGCGGTTTTGAGGTCTGTAAAATTTTTCTCGTATGTCTTAGTCAACTAATTTTTGCGTTTTTTTTCGGGGACACATAGGGCTTTATTTTTATGTTATTTTTATTTTCAAATGTGTTTTAATTTTTTTTATATCCAGGAAAATATAAACAAAATAGGAGGGAAATTGTGTCTGGTTTTCAATTTATAATTTTTTTTAAATTTAATAACACAAAGTGTCACTGAAAAACTTTATAAAATAGTTTTTCCTCTCCGTTACGGTAATTTTTATTTTGTATGGTGTCGTCGGGGGCGGGGCTATAACCTTTAATAACGGCGTTTTATTAGCGTATTATTTATTTATTTTTTATTATTATTTTATTTACATTTTTTTAAAACTTTTTTATTATATTTTTATTTTATTTTTTTTCCAGATTGTGTCCCCATAAGGTAATAAGAGACCTTTGGGGACATCTGATCACTTTTTTTTTTGTACTGGAGGCTGATTTCTCCCATAACTGGGGCTGGTACATTTAACCTCAGATACAGGAGGAATCCAGCATCCTGCACGCTGTATATACAGCTCACTGAGCTGATCTGAGTCCTGTAGGACCCAGCAGCTCTTGTAAGACTCTGCTCCCATCGGATCACGTGTCCGCCGGGTCAGAGGGCAGCTGAATTATGGCTGCGTCCATAGCCGTGTATACAGCGCTCATTGAGCGCTGTATACACAGCGATGGAGAAGGCAGGGGAGGTAATAAATCTGCCCTGTCTTCTCTCTAGGAGCTCCGGCTGAAGTTACAGCCGGCTCCTAGTGAAAGCAACTGCACGATCTCCGTGCAGCTGCTGGGTTCTGGTGGACGTACAGGTACGTCCTGGCAGAACTAGACAATCACTTCCCGGACATATATAGTCTATGGGCGGTCCGGAAGTGGTTAATAATGTAATCAACAATAGCTCATTAAATATAATCAAGAGTTTACTGGAGATCTTAGAGAAGGGGTAGCACAACACCTTGTAAATGACAATATTAAATGGGTTATCAACTTTCTAATATTGATGGCATGTCCTTAGGATAGGTCACTAATAATAGATTTGTGAGGGTCTTGCACCCGCGACTCCTGCAGATAAGTTTTAATGGGTTTCTGCCAGTAATGTTTATATGCCAGGAGCTTTGCTGCTCACCCATCTACAAAGTGTAGCAATGTCTTTAGGTGCTGCTGTGCTGCCCTATATTCTTCAGTGGGCCAGCGCTGAGTACTTTGAGTGAGCAGCGCGGCTCCTGACATGTAAGCAATACCAGGAGTGGCATTGTCTGCTTATCTTCAGCAGTCCTAGGTGTCGGACCCTCACAGATCTAATATTGAAGGCTAGGCTCAAACTGGCCCACAGGTGAACAGGTGAGTCCCTCGGGGGGTCCCTGATTCAGATGAGCCGCTGGCATGGCACAATACACCCATTGAGCTTCATACACATACTCATCCTATAGTCATGGCCAAAAGTTTTGAGAATTACACAAATATTATATTTTCACATGATCTGCTGCCCTCTGGTTTTTATGTGTGTTTGTCAGATGTTTTTATCACATACAGAAATATAATTGCAATCATATTATGAGTAACCAAAGCTTATATTGACAGAATGAGTTAATGCAGCAAGTCAATATTTGCAGTGTTGACCCTTCTTCTTCAGGACCTCTGCAGTTCTCCCTGGCATGCTCTCAATCAACTTCTGGACCAAATCCTGACTGATAGCAGTCCATTTTTGCACAATCAATGCTTGTATTTTGTCAGAATTTGTAGGTTTTTGTTTGTCCACCTTGATGATTGACCACAAGTTCTCAATGGGATTAAGATCTGGGGAGTTTCCAGGCCATGGACCCAAAATCTCTATGTTTTGTTCCCTGAGCCATTTAGTTATCACCTTTGCTTTATGGCAAGGTGCTCCATCATGCTGGAAAAGGCATTGTTGATCGCCAAACTGCTCTTGGACGGTTGGGAGAAGTTGATCTTGGAGGACATTCTGGTACCATTCTTTATTCATGGCTGTGTTTTTAGGCAAGACTGTGAGAGAGCCGATTCCCTTGGCTGAGAAGCAACCCCACACATGAATGGTTTCAAGATGCTTTACAGTTGACATGAGACAAGACTGGTGGTAGCGCTCACCTCGTCTTCTCCGAATAAGCTGTTTTCCAGATGTCCCAAACAATCAAAAATGGGATTCATCAGAGAAAATGACTTTACCCCAGTCCTCAGCAGTCCACTCCCTGTACCTTTTGCAGAATATCAGTCTGTCTCTGATGTTTTTTCTGGAGAGAAGTGGCTTCTTCGCTGCCCTCCTTGAGACCAGGCCTTGCTCCAAGAGTTTCTGCCTCACAGTGCGTGCAGATGCACTCACACCTGCCTGCTGCCATTCCTGAGCAAGCTCTGCACTGCTGGTAGCCCGATCCCGCAGCTGAAACACTTTTAAGAGACGGTCCTGGCGCTTGCTGGTCTTTCTTGGGCGCCCTGGAGCCTTTTTGCCAACAATGGAACCTCTCTCCTTGAAGTTCTTGATGATGTGATAGATTGTTGACTGAGGTGCAATCTTTCTAGTTGCAATACTCTTCCCTGTTAGGCCATTTTTGTGCAGTGCAATGATGACTGCACGTGTTTCTTTAGAGATAACCATGGTAAACACAAGAGAAACAATGAGGCCAAGCACCAGCCTCCTTTTAAAGTGTCCAGTGGTGTCATTCTTACTTAATCATGACAGATTGATCTCCAGCCCTGTCCTCATCAACACCCACACCTGTGTTAATGGAGCAATCACTGAAAAGATGTTAGCCGGTCCTTTTAAGGCAGGGCTACAATGAAGTTGAAATGTGTTTTGGGGGATAAAGTTCATTTTCTAGGCAAATATTGACTTTGCAAGTAATTGCTGTTAAGCTGATCACTCTTTATAACATTCTGGAGTATATGCAAATTGCCATTAGAACAACTGAAGCAGTAGTTTTTGTAAAAATTAATATTTGTATCACTCTCAAAACTTTTGGCCATGACTGTACAATATACTAGGTAGATTACTGAAGAAACTACCAGTTTACTTCTACATACTGTAGACACATAAGGTGCCTGAGATGACATCTAGGAGCAGAGTCAGGTCAAACAGTATCTTTGCTCCATGGGCCCCAATACCTAAACATCTTTCAGCATCCTACTGCTGCCCGAGCACATATTCCCAGCTCATAGAGCTAAGAGATTCATAGTTCAAGGCAAGAACCATGCAGTAGGCTATGGACAGGGCCCCTGGAAGCAAGCAAAGGCTAGACAGTAAGCTACCATCAAACAGCTAACTTAGAAACACCCCAAGGAATATCAATCAGAATAGTATGGTTAAATACATCAATCTTTTATTGTACAAAAATTTACATGTGAGGATAAAACACTAGCAGCTGGGCAGATGAAAAGATGCCAAAGGATACAAAACAAAAGCTACTCATGCCCATAAATAGCCAATTATCATAATCTATACATCAGTGAAAAAGCAACAATATACAGGTAGTCCTCGCCTTACGACGTTGATCCGTTCTTGCGCGTTGTCGTAAACCGAATTTTGACTTAAGTCGGAAACCTACCATACGACGCCACAAGGGAACAGATCACTGTGATTTAGTGTGCAACGGCTCGGAACCGAGTAAGACTGTACCATGTACAGTACAGTACAGTACAGTCTTCCTCGGTTCCGAGCCGCTGCACACTAAATCACATACTGTACAGGGAGAGCTGGCAGCTTGCATTTATGCGGGAGCTTACTTTTTCTCATAGGAATGCATTGGCCAGCATTGATTGGCCAGTGTACAGCATTCGGCCAATCAACGCTGGCCAGGAGGCGGAGTCTAATATCAGACCACAATGGAGACTGCTGTGGGCCGATCTTAGACTCTGCCTCCTCACAGACGAGCCTCCGGCAGAACCAGTGTTGATTGGCCGAATGCTGTACACTGGCCAATCAACACTGGTCAATTCATTCCTATGAGAAAAAGTAAGCTTACTTGTAACAGCAAGCTGCTAGCTCTCTTCCAACGTGCAAGGACAAGCCTGCTGCAGAACCTGCTGATTTGCCGCAGGCTCGCCCTTGCTAGTCAGGAGTGCTGGCAGTTTTCTGTTACGAGAGAGCTTTACTTTTTAGCTCATCTCTAGTCGTAACCACGAAACATCGTAACCTGAGACCGTCGTAACTCAAGGACTACCTGTATAAATAGACAATAGTGAATACAATGCTGCAAAGATCACTGGATTTGGTATAAAATCAAAATTGGCACCATCTTACACACCACACTACACGCAATCATAATATAATAGCACACAGAATACACATCCCTAATGTGTCTGGGTTAATTATCAATAGTACACCACAAGTGCATCAAAGTTGATATAAAAGTTACAACAAATGCTACTAACCACAGCACTGGGATGTTCATAAGACACCCAATATAAAGGGTAGAAACCCAGAGTGTAAATAGTTATAAGAGTGGTAATATACCTGTAGTCATGGTTGCAAAACAGAAGAGCCAGAGCGCCAACACACCACGGCTGGACACCTCAACGCGTTTCACCGGAGAACCGGCTTCTTCAGGAGGTATCAACCGGCTTTCAGTAACAAGGCAATATACAACTCGACTGGATATTGCTAACCCCTTTTTAGTGCTTTCAGTTTTCTGTTTGGGGAGTCCCCAAGAAGACTCGAATGCAGATGTGAACCAGGCCTAAGGTCTATTAATATCGCCTGAAGTTTGCCAGGTCCAGATCTCAGACTGATAGACCCAAAATTGTCAATCTTGGAGAACCACATTAACTACCACAATAAAAAAGTCATTAAAATCACTAGCGTGTGGTCAGCTTTAGACAGGCATAAATGTTTATTTAGACTTTTTGTGCTTAATGCCATTATCTTTTTTTGACACAAATAACTTGCACTGACTAAAGGCAAATATATGGAAAAGGTAGACTTCCATGTTGAATTTTTGTAGTTGTCAGAAGCAGTCATTAACACTAAATGGAAATTACTTGTTACAAATGAGAAATGTTCACCTCTTTGGATTCTCAAATACAGGGTTAGATGGGTCTATGAACATCTTCTCAACCCCATCAGCATCAGCCCTGTAGGTGGAAATGCATCACGGAGTGCTTTTCACAGAACGTCTGCAGAGTTTTCAATTATAACTATATGGAAAATGCCAGTGTTTTTGTAGGTACAATTGATATGCTGCGGTTTGCAAAAACACAACAATTTTTTAAATTGAAGCATGTCCACTGCACATATTTTATTATCCACTTTGCAGGTACCCTGAAGAGCTGTGGTTTTTGTGGGCAAATTGCGGCGTTTAAAGAGGACCTTTCATCACTTGGGGCACATGCGGTTTTATATAACGCTAGAAAGCCGACATTGCGGTACCGTAGCTCTTCACCGTCAGAAGGGCGTTCCTGACAGTCAATCAGGAACGCCCTTCCTCACAGCAGCGTCTATAGCGCTGTACTGTGTGAGTAGGGAGGAATGCCTCCCCCAGTACTCGTCTATGAACGAGTACTATCAGGAGGGGAGGGAGGCATGAGGAAGGCGTGAGGAGGCTGTTGTGAGGAAGGGTGTTCCTGACTGACTGTCAGGAATGTCCTTCTGATAGTGAAGAGCTACGGTACTGGCACCAATAGCTCTTCACTTGGGGCACAGCTCGTGAAAGCCGACAGTGCACTGAATTCAGCGCACTGTCGGCTTTCTAGCGGTATATAAAACCGAATGTGCCCCAAGTGATGAAAGGTTCTCTTTAAGCCACAGCCTTACAGTCAGGAAGTGCGGGAGAGATTTATCTGCGAGTGGTGACTGTTCTGAATCTACTAAAAATTTTAAAACCAAGACAGTATGAGTATCCTTGGGAGTGTTTTTTATGTAACAGGAATATTTCTTATATACCCCAGTCAGCAATAATATTAATAATGTCCCAATATGCCTCAAAGACAAAAGTTGGCAGTGCACACATTATTGTCTAAAAATCTGTGCTACCACCCAGTTTGTCATGTTGTCACAACTTGGCCATTGTGAAAGATTCTTGTACGTGACAATTTTTTCTACTTCCAACATGTGAACTTACTGTTGACTAGCTGTCTATAATATCACAACCCATGACAGGCGCCATAATAACTCGATAAATAAATGTCATAGCTGATAGATGTGTAGCTAATGAAATATTTTTTGTCATAAAAACAGCTTTTAATGTGTGCATAGATTTTGAATCAATTGTGCTAAATAACATGTTAAAAAGTTAAGCAAATATAATAAACTATTTAATTTCCTAAAATCTACTCTTCTTTTAGAATCTACCATCTACAATAATAACACAGGGATATCAAATGCTGTCAGCAAGGTACAAAATCTAAGGCGTAGGGGCAATACGGTGTCTCAGTGGTTAGCACTGCAGCCTTGCAGTGCTGGAGTCCTGGGTTCAAATCCTGCTTGGAACAACATCTGCAAGGAGTTTGTATGTTCTCCCCATGTTTGCATGTTTCCTCCCATACTATAGGGAAAAAAACATACTGATTGGGGGAAAAAAATGCACATTGTGAGCCCTATCTGGGGCTCACAATCTAAGCTTAAAAAAAAAAAAAGCTAAGGGCTCATTCACACGGGAGGCGGTGGGGTAGATTTTGGCACCGAGAGTGATGCGGGGAGTCGCGTCACTCTTGGGTCAAAACCTGCCTGCCACGGCCGTCACGGTTGCAGCTTTCCCCTCTGGAGTCAGCTCAAATAAATGAGCCGACACCGGAGGTTGCTGCCGCCTGAAGATAGCAGAAAAAAGAACGCTAGTTGTCTCCATAGACCATTATTGTATGGAGGCGGATTTTGAGGCAAAATCCGCTGTCAGAATCTGCCTCTTTGCCCCCATGTGAACTAGCCCTAAGGAGTAGACCTGTTAGTAAAAAGGAAGACGTACTAACAAATCCATGGTCCAACTCTGGGCTGTCCTTCTTAGCAGCTATGACCTTATAAGCTGGTGGCAAATCTGAATATGAGCAACCAGCCCTTTTACTAGATGTGTGTCCCCAACTGGTCGCCTGCTTTGTTACTAAGCAATGGTTAAAACACATACAGTATTCAGGCCACTGTGCAGCATCCAGTTTAGCTGATACATTATTCATTAGGGTTCCTGAGAAATTCTGTTTGTTATTGCAGTTTCCTTATAAAGTAGCCATTTGTATGAGGGACCTGGCCCCTTGAACAATTACAATATCTGATAGAAATGAAAAATGTGCTAGTTCGAGGATAGGTTCCACCTGCAAAACACCATTTTTAGAACTGATAGTTTGATATTTTGCAGTTATATATTCTCTTTGAGATATTTAACCCATTGAGGGAGGCAAGGTTACCTTGCCGTTTTATGTCTATTGCCCTGTGCTATGTTATTGCAGAAGGGGTGTTGGACCTTTTCTTAACAGGGTTAATTCATTAAACAAAAAATAGTATCAAAGTATCAGCGAGTGCCTTTTTACCCTTTGACAATTCTGAAAAGCAGATCAAATTTTTTTTTTTTGTTTCATTTTCCATATCTTGTATGTCTCTGGATCTGTTAATAAAAGGATGACACACAAATGTCATCCGTTTCTTTTCACAGACCCATAAACTTTCATTGCTATGATGCATCCATGAAAAAAACAGGATGTGCTTTTGACCTCCAAATCGGTCATCTATGTTAAAGGCAATTCCTAGAATGAACACAGCAGCCTCCAGTGATGAGGAGTGGAAGTGCAACACAATATTTCAGAGTGAGAAACAGCATCTACTGGTGGTAGAATAGCAAACTACACCAAGATTCTGACAGTAATTTGACTGGCTATTTTCTAGGAATGGTTTTGATTAAAATATAGGATAAGGTTCATGTCTGGGTGGCAAGAGTAGTATTCCAGGCTCAACTTGTGTGCACCAACTTCCTTAAAATTTCCTTTTCTATATCACCAAACGGACATCAATAACAGAGGTGTGATGTTCATCTGTGTAAGGGCGGGTTCACACCTGCGCCTGGTCTCCGCTTTTCAGGTTTCCATCTTCTGCCTGAGAAACTGGACAGGAGACGGAAACCCGGCAGTCAGTTTTCAAACCCATTCACTTGAATGGGTTTGCAAAGTGACCGCTTGTGAGCATCTTGTGCCTCTCTGCGGCAAAAGGAGAGAACCTTGCAGATGTTGTTCCTGGCGGGATTCAAACCCAGGACTCCGGCACTGCAAGGCTGTAGTGCTGACCACTGAGCCCCAGTCTTCATAAATCTGCCCTTGAATAGTGTATAAAAGCAGGCAGTACAATGTTCAATGGAAACACTTGTAGCTGATGCCACTGCAGATGGCATTTCCCTCCATTTACCAATCCTATAGGAATCGTTTTCCATGTGTACAGAATATGATGGTTAAATGTAAACATCTCCAAATACATAGGTACATACACAAACCAGTAATTTTTGTAAACCACATTAAGGTTAATTGACGCTTGAGAAGTAGCTTTAAGTACTTAAGAGTCTAATATTATCTAATGGGATTTCCATAAGTATATTATAATGAGAAGGCATTATTAACTACGTCTGAACTGAATGCTAAAATTATCCACCGCATACTAATACTGTGCATGAATTATCATTATAGGAATGCTTGGGAAACCACTGCACTTCCTGGAGTAAATCAGCAAATAGTGGGATAGCGGCTGAAAGTGATAGAATTATGGGAATATCTTTATCGGTTCATTTCAGATTAGATATTCTACAAGGCCCATCTTTAAATTAAACATCACTTCTTTCCTAAGTCTCCTAATCTTTCCTTTTCTTATTATAAATTAAATTTTATGGATTCTCTAAATGATAGGACATATCTGTATATGCAGAGCTCTGAGTAATGTCCCAGAAATTTTCTGGAAGCTTGTCTTGCTAAGGAAGAAATCTGTAAACCCAGTTTTACCCAGTTGTATCCAGTTGGATGTACACACTTAAGAAAGGGGAGTCAACTCAAAACGCGTTGTGTGTTGAACAAAAGATTTGACTTGGAGCAGCGCGCCATAAACCCAGTTTACGGCAGTGTGCCATCTTTGCTGTGCCTAGCCTAATTTTAGGAGGAGATTCCAAATGGCACACAACTATTACACAGTATAATGCAGAGATGTTGCTGTAAGGCAGAACTTTGTGCATCATCATTGTATTTGCAATATTTATGGCATCTAGCTTGTCAAGTCTTCCTGTTAAGAAAAAACATTGGCCGTTGGTGGTGAGTAAATGTGTCCATGGTACCCCTAATATAATAGACCTTTTTATTTTCACTCATGATAACTAACTGTATCCACAAGTGCAACAAGCAATTGAGATATATAGTATGAATTAACACTGTAGAAGAGGTTTACTCATGGAAATAATATACCGTACAGAGTTATATGTGTTATACCAGAGAAGAGCTGTAAAGTCCCCAAATATTCTAAAATTTCCCAATCCTTCATGAACTAAAGGACCACCATCAAAAAAAGTATGATTCCCCCAGTCCCATCTGTAAATAAAGTTTTTTCTCTTCCCTCCCAAAACTAAGATGACACCAGGATGAGGTGCAAAGTCAATAGGTAGAAATTGTAGTCGGACAGGCAGAGACAGACTGGCAAGCTTTGTGTACAACAATAGATACTATAAGACAGAGTTGCGGCAGCAGCATTCTAGCCATAAGGACCTACAGGCAATTGATCAGGATGGGTAGCTTATAGGTAAAGAAGACAAGCTGGGCCAATACCAGGTGTACAGAACAGGAAAACACCTCAGCAATTCTGGATACCAAAAAGACCATATAACACAAATAGACCATGGGAAAAGTCCTTATCAAACCTGGGGTGCTGGACATGGGTTACAGAAGGAGAGCTTTGGTGTGCACAGGCCCTTTAAGGAGCTGACAGTCACTGTGTATGGAAGAGCAGCAACACCAGCAGAACAGCGGCAACGAGGGAGACATCAGGCAGAAAGCCTCAAAAAAGGGTCAAAGTGGGATGAAGTATGTCTTATATCAGTCACATCATAGAACTTTATGTAAGTATTGTTTGTGGTTGAGAGGTGTGATAATAAAAGAAAATCAGTTCACCATTCCGCCTTTCATCATTCACATCTTTGCACGAGCCCTTACATCTTTCTCCTATAGTATCTCCAGTATAATTCTAGAACACTGCCTGATGTGGCACCTTTTACCTGACTACTCGGACAGTCTATTAGTGAGATGTCCTTTGTGTGCATGCGCCATCGCCCATCCTCTGTATGCTATTCCTTGGCATATTCTCCGCCTGATATCTAATTAAGACTGTCTTTATTCTTCAAATCTGTATCTTGTAGCATACCGCTCTCCCTGCATTGCCCCTGCCTCACTCTGTGTCTATTCACAGCTGTTATCAGCCCTCCGATCGCTGTTTAATCTCTGACTATTTTAAGCTCTCTGTCAAGATTCAATCCCCTGGAGTAATACCCTTATTTCTATTAAATGAGCAGAATAGATGGACGTGTATCAATGAAGACAGACTGTCTGCAAGGTGAGAGATAGCTGTGGGCACAGAGGAGGTAGGGAGGGGATTGGTCTGTGTGCCACTAAGAGATGGTTGACACAAGCCTGGATTTCTCTGTCACCATGGGCTTTCCTGCTGCTATGGTGACACTTAATTTCTGAACTGTTTTTCCCCTCACGGTCCAGCAGACACTATAAGACGAGCCTTCCTGAATAATTAGTGTATACAGTACAGCACAAGACAGTGCCCTGACTTCCTCGTATCGTCATATAAGTCACATATACTCTTTGCAGCCAATCGCTTTGTAACTTAAAAACTTCAATACCTTAAGTAGCAATAATTTTTGCTTTGTAGCTATTCATAAGGTAGGATAATATTCATGATCTTCCCAAGGACAGATAGAAAAATGTTTGTTAAAACATAATTTGTGTATTTGAGTCACCTTCTTTAACAATGCTCTGAATGGAGTCTATATGAAACTGTCTATGGCTTGTGACATCTGTTAAAATCAGACGCCTAAAAGAAATCTCACTTCAGGCGGACCAGCCTTTCCAAACTTCAAAGTTTCAATTTTAGGTATTTTTTTACACAGTTTTTGTTTGAAACATCTTGGAGAACTAAGCGCACTTTTTCTGCAGATGTAGGTGTATCCTCAGTTCTAGAACTCTTCCTTCAAAGTGTGGTCATTTTGTTAATTGACAAAAATAAACTATTCAGACTCTTATTTTTAATGCATTCTTACTTTGTAGCATTTCTTCCAGGTTTGCCTAAAACTTTTGCACACCACAGTATATTAAAAAACGTTCAAAAAACTTTCACAGTAGGAAACTTTTCTTACAATTTATCTATTACTATGACTAGCCTCTTCCCATGACTTCATCTGCGTGTTGTTGGCATCAATGATCCGCCTATATTCAGCAAATTGCTGCCGTCGATGGTTTGCCTGCTCCGGCATTTCGGCAGCTCTCAAGCTGTTCTGCTGCTGAACTTGTTCCTCATGCCGTGCCTGTGATTATTTCAGCATCTCAGCAGCTCGCTGGGACATCATATAATGAGTGTGTTGTTGGCATCAATGATCTCCCTCAGCTCTGCTTGAGGAGAAGTCTGTGACTTCTGGCTACCTTCATACCTCTCGTTGTTTTAGAATTTTGCGACAAATTAGATTTTAATTTTCCCAGCATGTTTAAAATTGGCAAAGGTGTTTTCCCATCCAGTGTGTCAGCACTGCCTAGAGCAGATCAAATAATATGCAAATGCATGTACCCAATGGACTGAGGATTAGCTCTGTGTTTACATAAAGAGATAACAGACCAGGCTTTATCAGAACCTGAGATAATGCATACATATATAGTTTTTCATCATTTTATTCAGACAAGAGTTCAGGGCATGTAGGGCAGGTTCAGAACTGGATAAATAGGCAGAGATCATAATACTGGCAATCGGAGTAACAGTAGTAAAATGCCCTTTCAAAGAGAAATAGCCGAGAGGTACAGGAGATGTCTGGGAGGAGAAAGCAGAGCTTTAAAAGGTCAGAGATTGGACCCCCCCACTGCTCCTGCCCAGGGCTCCCCCTCCCCGTATGCCGCACATTATGTCATCACGATGTAATGTACAGCACATAGAGCCCAGGCTGAAGTGGGAAGAGGAGAGGCCACAAGTAGGAGCGAGGAGAGGTGAAGGATGCAGCCAGTTTCTCCTCGGTATTGCAATCCGGTTTTAATAAGAAGTGGAGAAGTTGCGCCGCTGACTCAGTTCTGCTACTAGTACAGCAGAAAGCAACAGGAATTGAGCTTGTGGCCTACGAGCTAATCGTCAATACTTACCTGACTACTCCAGCATGCCTCCTGCTTCTTTCTGCTCTGGGAGCACATGATGTCGCATCAGTGCGCCCGGAGTAAGAATTAGCAGGATAGGGGAGCGCGCTCCCACAGTGGCTTAAAGTGTAGTGCGGAAGCCACTGAAAGCTGAGGCCCATCAGTGAAGGGTGTGAATGATACTATCTGTGACATCATGGGTCCTCTTCCTGAGGGCACTGAGGTCAATTAGCGGCTTCAGCACAGTGCCGGAAGAGACTCAAGGGAGCAGATGAACCGGGGGGAGTGAGACAACAATGGAGCAACTGGGACAAGTGAGTATGTTTTTTTTTTTTTCACTGTTCCCAGCAGATTTTAAACTTTAAAAGTTTAGCCTGGACAAGCCCCTTAAAGAAGTTTTTTTCTTAATTAAGCCAAGGGTGGTGCAAAAAACTTTCTCTGCTGTCCCCAGTGTCTCTCAGCATGGTTTGGTCCTGCACCTCTGTTGTATACTTCCAGTGGAAGTTCCCTCTGTCAATCAGCTGCCTAAAGGAAGGGACCTGGGACATCACAGCATAGACTTCTGGCAAAAGAAGACAGCGGAGCTACAAGTCCGGGCCATGCAGGGAGGACACTGGAGCATCGGGAACAGGTGAGTATGGTTTTTCTTTTAGTTTTTTTCCTCCTCCACTGGATTAATTATAAATAAAAATAAAAAAATTATGCTGGACAACCTCTTTAAAGTGTGGGACATTAGTGGGGTATATTAAAGGAGTTGTCCAGGCATAGATTTTTATGGTTTATCCTCAGGATAGGCCATAAATACCTGATCTGTAGGGGGCCGATAGCTGGCCCTCGGACCAATCAGCTATACGGAGCCACTTCCAGCGCCTGTCCTGTCCTCTGTCCATTGTATATTAGCCGGGCATCTTCAGTGCATCTCAGCACTTATTGAAGTCAGTGAGAGCTGTCCTACAGTGAAAGCTACAGGCAGCTATAAAGCGAATGAAGCTTTCTGCTTCTGGCCCTCTGTTGTGTACAGAATGGGGGCCTGGAAGTGGCTCCATACAGCTGATGGGCCATATGTCAACCCCAGGTATTTATGGCCTATCCTGAGGATAGGCCATAAAAATATTTAACCCTGGACAACCCCTTTAATATGCCCCACACAGTTTAATGTTCCCCCCTCCCCACAGGATGTTAGTTCCCATCCCTGCCCCACACAATATAATGTCCATCACTGTTCCTCATACAGTATAGGGAACCAGGTTACTGTATAGGGAAACTAGTGAAGTGGCTGGAAACAAATTTGGCCAAGACAATTGCTTTAAAGAGGTTATCCATAAATTGGAGCAACCACTGTGGCCGCCAGGGAGGTGTAAATTTTTTTATTTTATTTTTTTTAAAAAGCATACTAACTTGTCCCCAGCACCCCGTTGTCCCCTGCCTGTGTGTTTGGTCTCATGGTGACACTTTATTTCTGGAAATCCTGTACCTAATATATGTTATCGGTCACATGAGGTGCAGGACTGCCAGCAAGAAGATGCCAGCACGATGCTGAATAAACACTGGCTGCAGACAAAGGGATGCTGAGGACCGGTGAGTATGTTTTTTTCATTTATTTATTTTACATCTCCCGCTCCAATTCCTGGACAACATCTTTAAAGGATTTATCCATCTGTGAAGGATCAAACCATATGGCACATCTGCAATCACCTTTCTTACCTTCCACTCACGTCCTGTGAGTGTCTGGGCTCATATAGGATAACACAAAATGAGCTTTATAAATTTTTTATATTTATAAACCCGAGTGGGTCGGTACTAGCCACAAACATATACAGAAATATATATATCAGTGGATAAGCAAACACAGTTACAGTATAATACAATACATAAAATAATAATATAATACCAAACAAAGTGATGGTTTGGTTCACTAGAGCCTCCTCTTTGCTGAGTCTCTTCTGAGTGACCAAGCATCTAAGTCTCCTTTCAGCATATGGCTAGTGCTCCACCCACACCTCCATCCCAGGTTGGACCCCTCCGAATTCTCCCATTGCAGAATACTTGGAAAGAAGGATGCCTTCCTCTGGTGCTGGGAGGGATGTGTGTCTTGGGGTGAACTTGGGGTCACTTGCCTCCCCTCCCACCTTGGACATCTGCCGTCCAGGGGACATAAAGTGTCTGTCTAGAAAGGGCCATCTCCCATGTTATACATATGAAACCACTGAAGCAAATTGACCCCCAATGTAAGCACAACTTAAACAAAACATTTCTAAAGGTATGTGTAAGACTGATAGGACCCAGTAAAAATACATTCCAAAGAAAGAAACATAACTGAGGGTCTGGTCATCACACCATTTTTCTAATATTGATGACTTGTCTGTAGGATAGACCATCAATACGGGAGTCTGACAGCCGGGACCTCTGTAAATCAGTTTTTCCAGGACAATGTGGCTACAAGTAATGATGACAATTCTAGGAGCCACGCTGCTCTCTTGCCATACAGGATGTAGCAGTGGGTTTAGGAAGTGCAGTGGTGCACATTGTATGGCGGGTGAGCAGCATGGCTCCTGATATGTTATTACCTTTAGTTGCCCTGTTTCGGTACAGCTGATCTGCAGGGGTCCTGGTGGTGGGCTCCTAGAAACAATTCCACTGGTGGGCCCTAGACAGCCCAGTCCGACCCTGCCCGAACTCCTCTATTATGCCACTGTATATATGGACTTACTGAATTTAATAATTAAATAAAGATTACTTTAAAAAGTAATGTGTTGGTATGTCTCTGCTGTCGTTGCTTTACTGCCTTACTTTCTGCTTCATCCTTTTCATCTCCTTTTCCCCTCCCTATCTTTTGGTGTTCTTTTGCTTCCTCTGTATGCGCCCAGGTTCCTTTATGTTTAATATTCACAGGTCACAGTCCCAGGATACCTTGGAAGGCAAAACTTTCCTAATTAGAGCTTGCTCTTCTCAATTGAGATCAGACAAGAATGAGAAACTTTTCTAGCGATGGCTCAGTGAGCTCTGACACCTGCTTCGTCTCATCTCAGTGGTGAAGCTTGCTCCACACTCCCCATTAAAGCAACACAGCTTCTATTCAGGTGCATGAAATCTTTATGTGAGAAGCTGCTAGGATATGGCTAGGATATGGCAAGCATCTCCTATGCATTATCTAAGATCTCTGTTCTTGGTTCATCTAGATCAGTGATGGCTAACCTTTTAGCTCGGTCGTAAAAAAAAAACCCTAACTTAATTTGGGTGCCGTGTCACATCTAGAAATATCCATAATTTTGTGATGTTTGTAGCTCTAATAATAAAAAAAAGTTCTATTTTTGATATATGTATTTGTATTATATGTATTTCTGGCCCACCACATGGTATATTAGCCCCTTTTTCTGTGCTATCATACGGTATATGATCACCTTTTTCTGGCCCATCACATGGTATATGACCCTGCCCCACAGTTATATGACCCCTTTCTTATGCCATCCCCACAGTATATGACCCCTTTCTTATGGCCCACACACACACAGTTTATGACCCCCTTTTATACTCCCCAAACAGTATGTGACCCCTGTTTTAAAACCCACCCACAGTATATGACCCCCTTTCCTCCCTCAACTCCACACAGAGTAGCAGCAATTTTACGCACCTGTCCATGCTCCATTTCTGGCCAGCCTCCACAGCCTCCTCCAGGGTGCACTGTAGCTGACAGTGAAGAATGCCCTGACGCTGTACACAGCATTCCAGTATTCTGCACCAACATGACATAAGTGTACAGTAGTGTTACCTAGAGGAGGCAGCAGAGAGAGGCCAGGTTTGGAGCATGGACAGGTGAATAAAAATTATCATCAGCTGTTTTTTGCAATAACACAACAAGTAGCTGCTGAAGTCACCCAAAATGTCTTAGTGTGTCACCTGACACACATGTCATAGGTTTACCATCACTGATCTAGATGGACTGATTTGCTTTCAGTCTAAAATCTTCAGCCTTCCTTTGTTTTCAAAGGTACTGTCTAGAGATGAGCGAATACATTCAATCGAATACCTCCACCGCATAGTTCTTGGTGTAAAAAAGCGCCAGGGAAGGTGGGAGGGGCATCGAATTTTACTGCCTCTCTCACCTTCCCTGGTGCTTTTTTACACCAAGAACTATGTGGCGCAGGTATTCGATCAAATACACTCGCTCATCTCTAGTACTGTCGTTTTTCCTGTGAGCATAGATGCATTTGTGTCAAAAAGCAGAAAGCAGACAACACAGGCAGTGTTGTGTAATTTCTATATCTATTTATGTACTTTATAGTGTCTTGTCCACCAAACAGACTTAGCTCGCCCAGCAGCTTGTTGAAAAATACAGGAAGTGAGAAGAAGGACAGCAGGCAAAGCTTATGAAGAAGGGAGATGAGAAAACCCTTTTCAGCTGAAAGAATCCAGTGAGGCAATTTTGGTGAAGACTATAGGTACTGCATTTTACACTGCTACAAACTCCTACACAAAAGCATGACCCACAAAGGAGCTCTAGGAGCAGTTGCAGAAAATTTCAGAAGCCAGGTAAATCTGCCTAAAAGATAAAATGGTGTGGGAATTGTCTACAAAAGAAGCGGAGAGAATTCTAAAGAAGGAGCAATGATAAGTTTAGGAGCATGAGGTCTGCTATCTTTTAATCTGGCCATAGATGTTAGATTGTTGAAATGAGCAGTTGACCATACTGACAACTGTACCAAACACACAAACAACGAAGAACATTCCAACGAATGTTGTCCAAACCCGTGGGGCTTCTGAACAGGTCTGTGCAAGAAACGGTCTCCCTGCAGAGAGGCTGCATACGGACACCGGTGGTTTGCTTTAAAAACCCTTTTAAAACTGACCACAGGCAAGCTATCCCCTATCCAGCTTCTCCAGGGATTAGGACGGAAACCCATGGGCAGACAGTAGACGCTAGTGTGAACACCCCCTAACTAGTATTCATGCTGATCCTTTGTCAACCTAATTCTGAGCTTCGCATAGAGTTGTGGGGGTGACAGAAATCTTCTAGGCTCCCCTGCTACTTCTCTGACTCTTCACCAGCTGACCAACCTCAGTATACACTAAGGACAAGCAACATAGCTAAAGTCAAGTCAGTCATGTGAGGAAGTATCAGGAGAGATGGCCAAGCTACAAGACTTCTGCCTCCTCTCTCAGCTCTATGAAGAGCTCAGAATCAGGCGGACAGGGGGCCAGCATGCATAATGGTAAGTGTAAAAAAAAAAAGGGAGTGACTATTAGAGATGAGCAAGTAGTGAAATATTCGAGATTCGATATTCGTTTCGTGTAGAGCCTCAATATTCGACTACTCGATCGAATCTCATTATAGTCTATGGGAAAAAATGCTCATTTCAGGGGAAACCACAATTCAACTAAAGGAGAGTCACCAAGTCCATGAGTAGCAGGAGGAGAGTGTTTACGAGGAGCGAAGTGCAGTTGAGAATTGTTGAGGAGGAGTTCTGCGCAGTTAAAGCGCATGGACCCCATAGACTATAACGGGGTCCGTGTGCTTGCAGCGCACTACCTGCAAGAATGATTTGTGCGGGCAGTGCACGGCAAGCACTTGGACCCCATTATAGTCTATGGGGTCTGTGGGCTTTAACTGCACAGTGCTTGCAGTTGCGCTGATATTCTGTTCGGGGGGGGGGGGGGTCCTCCTGCTGACGCCTTCTGGATGGGAGGCAAACGCTAATGTGAACTGGCCCTAAAAGCAAAGTGGAAGGAGAAGGACACGGCGCGGGGAGAATGATAGACCCGCAGGATAGTATTGCAGCATCCCTCCTGTAGAACCAGCATTGATTGGTTGAATCCTATACAGTGTATAGCATTCAGCCAATCAACGTTAGTTCTGCAGGAGGCTCATCTTTGACGAGGCAGAGTCTAAGATCAGATCACAATGTAGACTGCTCTAATTTAACATTGACACTTTTTCCACTACTTTCCACTACTTTCACCTTTATTGATTAAAACACTGCGAGTATATTATATGATTTCTGTGTAATTACTAACTTAGGGCTAGTTCACACGTGAACTGCCCGCGCGGGTTTTGACACAGAGAGAGAAGCGGCGAGCCGCGTCTCTCTCTTGTCAAAACCCGCCCGCCGCGACCATCGCTGTCGCGGCTTAACCCTCTGCTGTCGGCTCAAATGAATGAGCCGACATAGGAGGGAGCTGCGGGGGGCGGAAACCGCGCGACTGAGACAGCGCGGCTTCCGCCTGAAGAAAGGACATGTCCTTTCTTTTCTCCGCTAGCAACAGCTCGCCGCTAGCGGAGAACAGAAGCCCGGCGGTCTCCATAGACCACCATTATAAGGGGAGGTTTTGGACGCGAAATCCGCTGTCAAAAACCTCCCCTTATACTCACGTGTGAACTAGCCCTTATTGTGATTGTATGTATACACTATTCACTGCTTCAGGTATAAACTGAAACATTGCTGTGTGTATGGAGCAATAAATACCTACCCTTTTTTCACTATTCATTTGGAGCTCCGCCTATACCGGTATATACGAGTATATATATTGTATTACAGTATGCATACTGCCCAACCGTCCCGATTTCCGTGGGACACTCATGCTTTCCTACCCCTGTCCCGCCGTCCCGCGCAGCTCCCTACATATCCCACTATGTCCCTTTAGTGTTTTACTTATTAACAAACTTTCCCCCGCTCTTATAACAGGTAAAATGTTGTAACTGCGATTAGAGCGGGGGTAAGCTTGTACATTGTAGGAGCTGAAGGACCTGTGTGTGATGTCAGGCATCGTGTGACTAGGTGGGCAGGTCCCCCTAACAAATCCGTTTCGCCCAACGGCTTTGTCAAGGGGACCCCTGACCCCCTTACGAAGCCGTTGGACGAAACGTGCGTCGGGGCACGGTACGGGTGGTAGGTGCTTTACACTACAACTATGGTCTTAGGGTTGGTTCTTTACCTTCTATGTATGCAATTTTCACATGTCTCTCTGTTGTGCATTCTTACCTATGGGATATTTTTATCTGCTTTGGAACTGCCACACTTGCAACATGTGAACCCTTATTATTTGACTGTGATATACACACTTTTTTCACCCTAGACCTATATACTATTCATTACAACACACCACCCGCCTTTTTGTGAAGCATTTACCCCCTGTTGTTTATGTGTAATTTATGTTTTCATATTTATTATCACTTAATAAAAAAATGTCATTTTATTTATTGTGTTGCTTCTGTCCCTTCTTGGACATAGTCATACTTACTCCCTTTATCTATATGACACAAAATTGACTTTTAGTGCTGTAGATGTCCCCTCATAATAATAAGATATCCCATATCCTACACAAAGCATTCTGTTTTTCTGTCTGCAGGTTCCACCAACTCCCTGTATGCTTTGCTGCTCATAGTCTTTCCAAGAAAAGCATTTTGTTTGTCCTGGACTTATCTCCTCCGCTAACTATCTTTTAGCTTCTCTACACTACGTCTGAGATTTCATTGTAAGGTTCGTGAACCCCCCCTTCTGCGTTACCGTTCCACTACCCTCTCTTCCTATTTTTCCATTTTTCTGTTGTGTGCCCTTTGATACCAGGGATGGCCACAGCTGTTGGTATCTCTGCACTATTTGCCTTGCCGGTTAATCACCTCTCTTGTATATTCCCACATCCTGGCAGAAGGGGAGGGAGATGCTAATGTACAGGTGTCCCCTTCATCTCGTTGTCACGGTTACATCCTTGGGGGGGCCTTCCCGCTTTTAATGAGAGAGGAGCACATTGGTGTCTCTGCTTCTTTACATTTCACTTCCTCATTTCCAAAACCATAAGAAGATTTCTTGGTGAAGCTCAGAATCTATTTCCAGATGTACGTACCCACATGCAGATATACAAGCTATTGAAGATGTTAAAGGACACAGCAGTTTATACTTTTTAAGTCCATCCTCTCATGAGCAATATAAAAGCAGAAGAAAAATGACCTTGTCATGTCTTAAAAGCAACTAAAGCATTATCCAGTAATTGATATTCTGTGCCTCTTCAGATCAGCCCAATGATGTCATATTTGCAACGAAAATTCAACTACAGTGTATAGTATCTTTTATATACTGCTGCACAGTGTTATATACTGTAAGGGTCCAATAGACAAGTTTTGCTAATTACAAAAAAAAATCATTTCAGCTAGAGATAAGGGAATTTTTCATAAATTCGATTTGCCGAATTTCCCGATACTATCCGATTCTTACCACGTTAACCCCTTCTTGACATCCACCATAATAGTATGGCATCCGGCTTTGAGGCTGACACTGTCCTCCAACACCCCTGATCGCCCCCTTCCTCCCCCACAACATTTTTGTTGGGTACTGCTGCTCCTATTCAGCAGCACAGATTCTGACCAGTGACCCCAGGTCTACCAAATTGCTGTTCCTCCACATACCTGGTTGATCCTGCCTTGAATGGAAATGGTCAGCCTATGCATGGGCTGACAGTTTCCTATATACTATAATACACATGTATTGCAGCGTATACAGTACCTATTGAAGAAGCAATCAGAATATTGCTGCTTCAATCCCCTATGGGGATAAAAGAAAATGTAAAATAAAAAAGTAGCGGCGCCTACAAGTATTATACGCTCCCAAGACCCCCCCCCCCCCCCAAGCTGGTGCTATTATTATACTCTGGGGTCTCCTCATACTGCACCATCACCCTTAGAAAATTTGCATGCAGAGATGACTAGCTTATAAAAAAAAAGTTGTAGCCTTGTGTATTCTGGTTGGAGTAGGATTAAATTGTAATGGAACACAATTAAGTGACACAAAAGTAAATATTTCATTTTTAATGCTATATAAATATTGATTTAAGCAGGGACATCACTATATGGTATGCAGAGAAAATAGTCACACCCAAGCCCATGTGCTTGCGAGAGACTAAAGTCTCACACACCAGTATTATAAATAGAATATGGTAGTTGGGGAAGCCATTTACACAATTCACACTCCATATTGCAACAGTAATGAATGGGCTTTGGACTCCTTCTTCATCGCTGACATATGTGCGACTTTCTTTGAACTTCTTAATCTATTTCACGCACTAGTCGAAAATGAACTGCCGTAACATGTTCAAACCTGCACAACAGTGACTGGGGAGACATTACCCTTGTGTGGAAAGTACTGATACGACAATGTGCCCAAGAGAAGCTTTAATAACCAGTTAATTTTTGACTCACCCTAATATACTGAATGTAAGTGTACAATAAGATATTTTATTAAGATTAAGATATTAAGATATTTGTAAACCAGTGGGTTCTGGACCAATTGTATCCAAACTGGTTTGATCTTGGGCTATTCCCAAGGATGTTATTCTAAGTGACCCTCTGGTTTCCACCTTTCCACCTTTTAACCCCCAAACAGGGAATTGGACTTTGCAGCAGGGGAACCAACTGGTTGCTCCATCCAGGACTATTGGCATCATTAGTGGAAAAACCTTAGCAGGGATTAGCAAACTAGGAACCAGAACTGCTCAGGTACTATCTTGTGAGGGAAGTTGCCATATATAACATTGGATAATTTGTAGAGATGAGCGAACACTAAAATGTTCGAGGTTCAAAATTCGATTCGAACAGCCGCTCACTGTTCGAGTGTTCGAACGGGTTTCGAACCCCATTATAGTCTATGGGGAACATATACTCGTTAAGGGGGAAACCCAAATCCGTGTCTGGAGGGTCACCAAGTCCACTATGACACCCCAGGAAATGATACCAACACCCTGGAATGACACTGGGACAGCAGGGGAAGCATGTCTGGGGGCATAAAAGTCACTTTATTTCATGGAAATCCCTGTCAGCTTGCGATTTTCGCAAGCTAACTTTTCCCCATAGGAATGCATTGGACAGCGCTGGAACCCCTGTGCAAACTCAGCTCACGCTAATAGAATGCATTGGCCAGCGCTGATTGGCCAATGCATTCTATTAGCCTGATGAAGTAGAGCTGAATGTGTGTGCTTAGCTCAACTACTCCACCGGCGTAGTTGAGCTAAGCACACACATTCAGCTCTACTTCATCGGGCTAATAGAATGCATTGGCCAGCGCTGATTGGCCAGAGTACGGAATTCGACCAATCAGCGCTGGCTCTGCTGGAGGAGGCGGAGTCTAAGATCGCTCCACACCAGTCTCCATTCAGGTCCGACCTTAGACTCTGTCTCCTCCGGCAGAGCCAGCGCTGATTGGCCGAAGGCTGGCCAATGCATTCCTATGGGTATGCACAGACTTAGCAGTGCTGAGCCAGTTCTGCTCAACTACACCGTGTGCCGGTCAGCCCATCTGATGTAGCAGAGCCGAGTGTGCTGGCTGTGCCGGAGGAGGCGGAGTCTAAGGTCGGACCTGAATGGAGACTGGTGTGGAGCGATCTTAGACTCCGCCTCCTCCAGCAGAGCTGATTGGTCGAATTCCGTACTCTGGCCAATCAGCGCTGTCCAATGCATTCCTAAGGGAAAAAGTTTATGTCACAAAAATCACAATTACACACCCGATAGAGCCCCAAAAAGTTATTTTTAATAACATTCCTACCTAAATAAAGGTTATCCCTAGCTATCCCTGCCTGTACAGCTATCCCTGTCTCTTAGTCACAAAGTTCACATTCTCATATGACCCGGATTTGAAATCCACTATTCGTCTAAAATGGAGGTCACCTGATTTCGGCAGCCAATGACTTTTTCCGATTTTTTTCGATGCCTCCGGTGTCGTAGTTCCTGTCCCACCTCCCCTGCGCTGTTATTGGTGCAAAAAAAGCGCCAGGGAAGGTGGGAGGGGAATCAAATTTTTTTGGAGTTTGCCACGTGATGTTCGATTCAAATCGAACACATCGAACAGCCTGATATCCGATCGAACATGTGTTCGATAGAACACTGTTCGCTCATCTCTAATAATTTGGGAACAGCTAAGCCATGTGTGCACTGGCCAGGTCGCATATGCACATTATAAGAGCATGCAACAGGAAAACAGGGGAAAGTGGTTGTGAGCAGGAGGGGGCTGGGTGCGTCAGACCATGATGGAGAATGTGAGTAGCCTAGTGGTTGTGACTATCGAGAGGGTTGCTGGAATTACAATATTGTTATCACTGTTAGTTAAGTAATATGAATCCACTTCCAATACTTGAAGCATTCAGATTAAGTTTTATTTGTCTTTCTTTTCTGTGCCATCCAGAATGGTAATGAGTACCAGAAAAAAAAATTCAATTTTTTCTTTTACATGGACAGATTTCCTTTCTGGTAATAAGAACCAATCCATGATAATGGCAAATTGGCATGTAAGGGGCCAGGCTGATAATGATCTGTATTAACATTTGTAGGAATTTTCGTTCTCGATTATCGTCCAGTGTAAACATGTCTACAAACACTCTTTTGTCCTTGAAGCGGGCAAAATATGGACATTGAAATCATCTTTGGCTTGCAGCTTATCCCCTTGTATAATCAGGGAGGTGTCGCTGACCATAATGACATCGGGTGTAAACAATCATATGAAGGATCATTTGACCACAAACCATCAATAATGTGTTATTCACATTTCCAGGATTTTCACTGGATGTGCAGACATCCATTTTTTCCATGGACCACTGGTCTATGGAAAAACAATGGAGACATGCTCTATTTGGTCCATTTCATGGACCAAAGATGCGACTGTAAACTAGGGATCCATGAAAAGCACTGATGCCATCCGTGTGCTGTCTGTTTTCCTTGGACCCACAAATATTGAAAAAACAGCAAACAGGTTGACCTGTGTTTTGTTGACATGAAAAACGAATCAACCACAGTACAGTACAAGAACATAAAACACAGGTACATTGATATTCTTGCTAATATATTCATTGATCAGTGCTAATCATTATTTATTTGCAGAAAATCCATCTAGTTTTAGCCTTTGGGATACAGAGATTTTTTTCAATGTCACATTCTGTCAGCCATAACTTTTTAATTTCTCAATCACAGCAGTCTGAAGGCTTGGATTTTTTTTAAGTGAAATGAGTAATATTTTTCAGCAGCATTATTTACTGATTGTGTTAACTATTTAGGGTGGGGGGTGAAAACCCACTAAGTTTGGATTTGAAAATTTTCATTTTTGAATTTGTGGTTTTTCATTGTACAGCATAAATGATGTTATCTATATTCTCTGAATTAGTACAGCTACAGTAATACCTAATGTATAACTTTGTACAATGAACACTATTTTTGACAGACCTTGTTGAGGACTTGTTTGTTGTAGAATGAGGTATACTTTTCATTGGTACCATTCTGAGTATATATGAGTTTTTGATCACTTTTTATTCCATTTTTAGAAGGAGTGGTAGTGTTTTTTATTCCCTGCAGGATAAGCAATGCATTTGTTTTTATAGGTGTTTACGGCTGCAACAAAATTTTTTTGAATTTTTATTGCATTTATATTTCTATTACCTAATAACACATTTTTACATTCATACTAACTATATGAGTATATACATGTATATAGTATACGCACACTTTGGATCAAGGGTTACCTATTATATACTGTAAACAACGAAAAGTGGCACCCCCACTAGAAAATATTAAAACTTAACCTTTATTGGTGGTTCATTAAAAATAGGTGCACAAACACAGAATACGGCCCCCATGTATAAAGCAGTACATTATACTTATACATTATACTTTATACATAGACCTCCCATGAGTAGGCACTATCTGCATCTGTCATTAGTGTCTGAATCCACTCTTATACATTAAAAAATGCAAAGTTGGCGGTAGCTTATAAATAATACCTACTTCAGAAATGTGTTTTTGTCTTCATCTTCCTTTTTAATGAAGTAACTTAACTTCCTGGTACCTACCGCTGCTTTGTTAATAACCTTGAAGCTTGACCCTGCCAGAATCATTTCTGCAGGCTGCCAAAAACAACTCATGATTGAAAGTGGGCATAATAAGGAAAATGGGGAGAAAAACATATTTTAGAACACAAGGTCTAAGATTTTCAGATACTTTAATAGAGCCTAGAAGATACACTAAACCATATCCTAAATTTAGAATAAGTCTAGAGATCAAATAAGGTCTGACATTTTGCAGTAGGAAAAAAGAATGAAAACTGCTGAAGACAAGTTCTGATTTGCTGTCACCCTCTATATTTCAGACTAGTGTTTTAAGCACACTTGATCTCAATTCTATATACCTTGTACTGTCTAACTCATGTCATAAAAGGGCAAGTGTATCCTACTAATATTATAAGTGTGAAAGTTTGTGTGTTTGGATGTTTGTTCCTCAATCACGCTAAAACGCCTGGACGGATTTGCGTGCAATTTTCCACAAACATAGTTTTCCCTTAGGAATGAGTCACAGGCTACTTTTGGTGCAACTAAACAACATGGCTTCCTAGCAGAAGACTCACAAAAGCAGGACTCCTAGCCCCAGCTATAGACTCACACACACTGCCTGGCATTTCCTGCCTCAACCTGCCTGCACACTCCTTACTGTCACCTCAGGAGTAGCCCTCACTCTACTCACTCACATAACACACAGCTATGTACTATCACTCCTCCTCCTGTATATTACATGTATATACAGCTATGTACTATCACTCCTCCTCCTGTATATTACATATGTACACTGTATATACAGCTATGTACTATCAGTCCTCCTCCTGTATATTACATGTATATACAGCTATGTACTATCACTTCCCCTCCTGTATATTACATATATATACTGTATATACAGCTATGTACTATCACTCCCCCTCCTGTATAATATATATATATATATATATATATATATATATATATATATATATTGTATATACAGCTATGTACTATCACTCCTCCTCCTGTATATTACATATATACACTGTATATACAGCTATGTACTATCACTCCCCCTCCTGTATAATATATATATATATATATATATATATATATATACTGTATATACAGCTATGTACTATCACTCCCCCTCCTGTATAATATATATATATATATATATATATATATATATACTGTATATACAGCTATGTACTATCACTCCCTCTCCTGTATATTACATATATATACTGTATATACAGCTATGTACTATCACTCCCCCTCCTGTATTTTACATATATATACTGTATATACAGCTATCTACTATCACTCCTCCTCCTGTATATTACATATATATGCTGTATATACAGCTATGTACTATCACTCCCCCTCCTGTATATTACATATATATACTGTATATACAGCTATGTACTATCACTCCCCCTCCTGTATTTTACATATATATACTGTATATACAGCTATGTACTATCACTCCCCCTCCTGTATTTTACATATATATACTGTATATACAGCTATCTACTATCACTCCTCCTCCTGTATATTACATATATACACTGTATATACAGCTATGTACTATCACTCCCCCTCCTGTATAATATATATATATATATATATATATATATATATATATATACTGTATATACAGCTATGTACTATCACTCCCCCTCCTGTATATTACATATATATACTGTATATACAGCTATGTACTATCACTCCCTCTCCTGTATATTACATATATATATACTGTATATACAGCTATGTACTATCACTCCCCCTCCTGTATATTACATATATATACTGTATATACAGCTATATACTATCACTGCCTCTCCTGTATATTACATATATATATACTGTATATAGAGCTATGTACTATCACTCCTCCTCCTGTATATCCTACTAATATCACGCTAAAATGCCTGGACGGATTTGCGTGCAATTTTCCACAAACATAGTTTTCCCTCAGGATTGAGTCACAGGCTACTTTTGGTGCCACTAAACAACATGGCTTCCTAGCAGGAGACTCACAAAAGCAGGACTCCTAGCCCCAGCTATAGACTCACACACACTGCCTGGCATTTCCTGCCTGCACACTCCTTACTGTCACCTCAGGAGTAGCCCTCACTCTACTCACTCACATTTACATATAGCTTTCCACTATATAACAGATCACATTGTCTGTATCACTATATACACATACACATTTGCTATCCCACCACACTTTTTAAAGCATTTTTACAGTTTCACACGTCTGTGTCCGCCCAATTCTCAAATCACCGCAGACGAAGTCGCGGGTAAAAGCTAGTCTGACATAAATCCCCTCCTCCCCATGTCTATTAATTATGCAATGCATAGACTTTTCTTGGAGGTTTCACCACTGTCTCCAACCAGCTATTTTGATGTATGATCCTATAAATATCATATGCAAGAAGCTGAATCCTGCACACTACCTTGCCAGTATGTTATACTGAATAAAATATTGTATTTTACCATTAACATATTTCCCTAGGGACTGCACAGTTTAGTGATATAAATAGGGAAAGGGAGATTTTACGTTGTTCGCTATACCCTGAGGTCAAAGAACGGTCTATCTGAAGTTTAAAAAAAAAAAAAAAAATACAATAAAACACTAGAAAGGCCTAAATTACAATTCTAATTAAATAGTAGTCTTGTCACAGGTGGTCCCATGCAAAAAAAAAAAAACTGTATTAAAATTTTTTACAAGTAATGTGGATAAAATGTGCTGAAATAACACAATGATAATTTTTATTTTATTTTTTTTAAATGTAGATCGTGAGCCCCACATAGAGCTCGCAATGTACATTTTTTCCCTATCAATATGTCTTTGGAATATGGGATGGAAATCTATGCAAACACGGGGAGAACATACAAACACCTAGCAGAAGTTTTTTTTTCCCCTTGGTGGGATTTGAAAACCAGGACTCCAGCGCTGCAAGGCTACAGTGCTAACCACTGAGCCACTGTGTGGCCCTGACACAATTCTAACTGTATGGACGTCCGCATCCCAATAAATAAAATTAAAAGGTGTTATGTGTGTAAGTAGACCCTTATTGGATATCATCAATTTGGATCCTATGAAGTGAGATGTCTGTAGTAGATAGATAACATACCAACTAATGCACTAATCTGGTGTATAGTCATGCAAGCAAAGGTAAATAGTAACTCCCTAGCACCAGAATTAGTTACCTCGCTATAGTCTAGTAATATATGACCACGCTTGTTTATAGTAGGGTCTTATCCCAACACATAATTCAAATCAGCCGATTGTCTGCTTGCTCCTAGTATTCTACATTGACTAAATAAATTATTATTACCTGATAGCAAATGTCATGCTCTAGGCCATGTCTTGTCATGTACAGTTCTTAGGGAACAAGATCGAATATCACATTCTCTTTCCCTTGTTTGTTAGGTTCCTGTGCTGATACGGGTACCCATCTCAATACTTCTGACCTTATTCACTTTTTAAACCATACCCCTAGTTCTTCCCTATAATCAAACAAGCTACCCTTTCGGTCAGGTTT
This sequence comes from Leptodactylus fuscus, assembly GCF_031893055.1. NCBI lineage: Eukaryota > Metazoa > Chordata > Amphibia > Anura > Leptodactylidae > Leptodactylus > Leptodactylus fuscus. The sequence continues at coordinate 197,438,945 of NC_134265.1, forward strand.
ACCTGCCACCAGGGATTTTCTAACTATTCTGCTATGGGAATAGAGACCTGAGTCTCATTCCATGCTCTAAGCTGTAGCTTTTGGTTAGGAAGCTTAACCTTAGTCATATTCCAGCACTGTGGCTGGAACATTTCTTGTTCTGTAACTGATAAACCAAGGTAAGGTATAGTCTTAGCAGCCACAGGGCTAAGAGTACATATCCAACAGTTCCGCAAATCACACTAGGAATCCTTAAAGGGTCTCTATCTTTGGGAAAACTCATTTTTAACTAAGCACATCAATGCATAGCCTTTAGGAAGGCTATTCCACACCTACCTTTTGTATGTAAATTGCCTCAGTGGTTTTTTAATGATCCCGTTTTTATTGATATGCTAATTAGCCTCTTGGTGCGCCCCGGAAGTCTCATTGTGCACCCTTTGCTATTATTTCCTATGCATGTGCACAGCACAGGGTGCTGCTGATGACTTCCTGCTTCCTGTTTGCACACACAGATAGGAGAGAATAGCAGAGAGAAGTGGGAACTTCCTGTACTGGCTGGAAGCTAATTAGCATATGAATAAAAAGGGACTTATTCAAAAACCACTAAGGCAATTTACATACAAAAGGTAGGTGTGAAATAGCCTTTCTAAAGGCTATGCATGTATGTGCTTAGTGAAAAATGACTTTTCCCAATGATAGAGCCCCTTTAAGTCCTTTCATAATTTCTTCATTTATTTTCCCAATCCTCTCTAAGTACATTATTCACCATCCCCACCAGGGACAACATCAGGACCAACCCTTCCAGGTGAACCCACGTTGCTCTGCCTTCTGCTTTTACAGATGTGGCAGTGGTCAGTTGCAAGTGGTATGGGTCAAACCTTTTTCAATTTGGTTAGTAAAATCTCACATATCTAGTTAAATCCCTGTGTAATGCTTGTATCTGTTAACAAAGATGCAAACCTGTTTTAGGAAGGCGTCGCAATCAAGTATCCCATATGGAGTAAGTATGATCTTTCTAAAGAGGGGTGGTATACACACAGTAAAAGGCCAGGGGCAAACATTTTATCCAAAGCATATGTATCTTTTCCGTAGCCCTCTAAACTTTCAATTTAGGCCTTGTCACTACTTTAAGGGTGACATGGTATATGGAAAACTCAAACAATGAGTTGCAATGCCTATGCTCTGCAAAAAGTAATGTAGGACTTATTATTCTGTTGTACATTAGATATTCCAAATATTACATACCGTATCAGATGATAGTTTCTTAGCCATGTTCTTTCTAATGGCCGTTGACACAGGCCATGACCCTGGCCATCCTAAAAAGAGATAAATGCAGAAAAGGACATACTCATATTGAACCCACCTTTAGCAGTTAGATGGAGTCTAGGAACCAGGAACCTTCACAGTTTTATCTGGACTATGACAAGCACAGATTATGTAAGCCTGCACAAACCTTGTTGCTGCATTTGTTGAATCTCTGGGCCAACCATTATAAGGGTACTACAATACACATGGACTCCTTTACTTAAGTAAGTGGGATTGCGTGCTGGATGGGTCATTACAAGGTGCAGGCCTCTTTAAAAACAAAGTTTCTTACCAGTTCTTCAAATTCTGTCTTCACCCTGGGCTATCTTCTCTCTCTTCTAGTCTCACTCAGGCCGTGGGACTTGTTTCTGCAGGAGACTTAAGAAAGACTGATCCACACTCCCCTGGTTACCCGTATACTCTGAACCACTGTCACATGGAGGGGCTACAATGCTGCAGCCTTTGGCAACCTCATCTGTAATCAGGTTACCCCTGACTTCTGGGGTTGTCTCCTCTGTATAGACTTAAACCTTTGATAAGTCACCTTCTGGTAGCTCTGTAGCTCTAAGGAATGGGTTAAAGAGTCTATATGTTATATTAGTTTGCTTCAGGACCCAACAAAGTCTCTTCTACATCAGATGAGCCCATAACATTGGGCAATCCCAAAAAGCGTACCTGTAATCCATATTCACATACCTTCAGTTATCTTCAATGTCTCAGTGACTGTAACACTTCAATCTGCATGGCTGCCCAGATCACGTCTTACATGATCCTTCTCTTGAACAATCTATTAAAAACTCATATAGGAAAGAGGTGTTCTTTTATATTTTCTATACATTGGGTTCCACTCTTCTTTAATTCTAAACAATCATGTGACTTGTCAAATTGTTTCTTTTCTGGGGACAATGTTATCTCTTCCCTTTTTGAATCCAGGGTCAACAAGGTATCTGGATTCAGTATATAACAACATTTACAAACTATAAGCAATATATGTTAAGACATATTCAAAGACAGTATTTAGCATCTGCCCCTTGTGTGGCTATACTTTTATCAAGTGCGCCTTTTTTGGGCTAGTTTTACTGTGGTGCTTATTTATGATGTTGGCGCACTTCCTTGTTATATAAATTCAATGTTCTAGAGCTCCTATACACAGTTGGCTACAACTGCAACTACTGTGACCCCAATAGATGTACCACTGGGATGTATGTAATATTACATGGTGCCTATTTATGTACAGTAAGTAGGTGAAATTAACAAAACATAAGATAATCCTTTAATAGTTCCACCATGGGGAAATTCAGTGTGTTACAGTATCATGGATAATACAGTAATATATTACAAGAAAAGAACACATACAAGCTCATAGCAGATAGAAAAAAAGATACTAGGAGTCATAGCAACTAAAAAGAAAAAGAAAGACTTCAGGATCATTTAGTTCTCTGTGCGGAGTGATCTTCACTTAGCCTCATGTTGATTATGCAGCCTGACCACGGTTGGGAGGAAGGATCTTCAATAGCGTTCCTTCATACATTTGGATAAAGAAGTTGGTTGCTGTCAAGGTCTCATACATAGGATGGGAGTTGTACTTCAGCATGGAGCTCACTACGGGTAGTATCTTTCTGTCACCCACCACCTATACTGTGTCCAAAAGGCTTCCCAGGACAAAGCTGGACCTTCTAACCAGCTTGTCAAGTCTATTTCAGTCCCTGGCTGGTATGCTACTTCCCCAGCAGGCCACTCCAAAGAAGATGGCTGATGCTACCACAAAGTCGAAAAAGCCCTAAGAGGTGCTCCCTGGACTCCAACGGCCCTCAGCCTCCTGAGCAGGTAGAGCCTCCTATGACTCTTTCTGTGCAGTGCATCCAAGTTATCAGCCCAGTCCAGCTTATTATTAAGGTATACACCCAGGTACTTATAGGTCTTGACTATCTCAATGCCTGTCCCCTAGATGTCCAATGGATTTGGAGCACGTCTCTTACTAAAGTCCACCACCATCTCTTTGGTATTCCCAGTATTAATCCTGAGGTGGTTCTGCTGGCACCACTCCACAAAATCCAAGTCCCAGTTTAAGTCTCTGTACTTCCTATCATCTCCATCTGTGATGAGGCCTACTATTGCAGAGTCATTGGAGTACTTTTGCAAGTAACAGCTAGAGTTGCACCTAAAGTCAGCAGTGTACAGTGTGAAGAGGAAAGGGGCAAGAACTGTACCTTGTGGTGCCCCCGTACTATAGATCACAGTATCAGACACACAGCCCCGGGCTCTCACTTACTGAGGTTGGTTTGTGAGGTAGTCTAGGATCCAGATGGTGAGATGGTGGTCCACTCCAACAAGGGGAGGCTTGTCCCTCAGTAGCCCTGGCTATATGGTGTTAAAAGCACTGGAGAAATAAAAAACATTATTCTCAAAGTGTCCACTGGTTTCTCCAGGTGAGAAAGAGCTCTGTGAAGAAGGTAAATGATGGCATCATCCAACCCAATGCCTGACTGACTGGCAAACTGGAGGGGGTCTATGGAAGAGCTCACCAGAGGTTGGAGGTGTACCAGTCCAGTCTCTCCAGGACCTTCATTAAGTGGGATGTCAATGCTACAGGTCTGTAGTTGCTGAGATCCATCGGATGAGGTGTCTTTGGAACTGGTACCACATAAGATGTTTTCCACAGTTGTGGTACCACACCCAGCTTCACACCACACAGCTGGTGTGCGCACATTTTAAGAATTCTCGTGCTTATCCCATTGGATCCTCCGGCCTTGTCTGGTTTTATCCTCCTGATTTCTCTACACACTTGGGACTCTGTGAAGATCAGATTGTATCCAGATGGCAGTTGAGTGAAAGAGGAACTGGTATGGTTTGAGCAAGCAGGTGGTGGTGGGGCCCTGGTGTGTGTCATGGGTAAGTTCCCTCTTTACTGTCTACATCATCTAATTTTGTTTTGCATTTGTATGGGGTTGTATAGTGGTCTCTACCCTTCAAGCCAGGGCCAAACACAGCAAACTTACTGCAGAATTTCCCATAGAGATGCCTCCACTGCAGGTTTTAGTTGTGGCAAATGGATGAGAATTGATTAAATCTCTTCTGCAGCGCTACTACTGTAAAGAAACAGCAGGCTAGCCACTGTTGAGCTTGCAAGAAACTATCCCAATACTATTACTGCCTGGTGATCCCAGCCATAAAGTCACAGAAAAAGAGCCCCACAGTGTTTCTACAATGAGAAGTATGAGCTATCATTAATATATGTTATTGTGACTGTTTCTTTTAGCTGTCAGGTTGATTTTTGCTGACCTTTACCAAGTTTATACTGTTTCTTGCTTCCCCTTTCTCTTTGGTCTGTCTATAAATCTAATATTCCTATGCTGATATTTTGTTTCCTTTGAGATATTTCTATATTTCTGCTAAGATAGGGCACTGCCAATAAGAGCTATATTTAGTCTAGAAATTCTGCCCAAGCACCATCATGCTGCAGACTTCTTCACCAATGTGTTAGAAAAATATTGGTCATCCCGTGGAGGCTTGTTGTATAAAAATACATCTGTGCCATAAAACTGAGACAGTAGGTGGGAGGTGAATGAGCCTGGAGGCAGATGGAGAAAGGAGGATGCATGCTTAGTGTGAGCAGATATTGTCGGTCATCATCAGCCCACGGAGTAACTCCGGGTGTCCCAGTTAGTGCACATCTACTCATTAACTCATAATTACCTTCATCTGTTGGGATCAGAAATAGAACTGAACAGAACTGCAATGAAATGAAAAACGGTCAAAAAATGATTTCCAGATAGCCGACATGATGTATGCATATTATTATGCAGAAAGCACCAAGGATGATAAGTATCAAAAGAGGTGGGCACGGAGAGCAAGAAAAACAGTGACTAGAGATGGGCGAATAGGTTGATATTGATCCTTGTTTGACATGAATACTCCAAATTGTTAATTTTTTTACAAAACCAAACAAATGGAGTTTTGTCTCAGACGAACTAAAATGGCTGCTGCATTATACTCTGGGGTCTCTTCAGGCCACACCCACACCCTCCTACTGTGCATCCCCTTCCTTCCATTCCCAATTCAAGTACCTGAGAAAGAAGGATGTGGCTGGTGGGAAAGCGTGTCTGGGTTGAGGTCATGGTCATCAGCTCTCCTTCCCTCCTTTGCCATCTGTTTGTCCAGGGGTAATAAAATTGTTGACTGGAGCCAGAAAGGGCAATCTCCACTTGTATACACATTAAACCACTGAAGCGAATTGACCAGCAAAGTACGCAACATAGTTGTTAGGATTCAGACACAAGGTTAGTAAAGTACAGGCTTTAGGAGAGCAGAAATAGGCTGACAACTGCGAGCAGTAGGAAATGCTACCTAAACCTAACACACCTCTGCGAACTAAGACATGCCCCAAAAGCCTTCACCAGAACTCCTCACAAGAAGAGATGGACTTTAGCTGAATCTGAAGACCTGAATTGTCACCTAAACAGATAAGTGTACTACAAATAGATGCTCTGCAGCAGAACCCAAACACCAAATCCACATGCTTACTCACAGGAGCAAAACAGGAGTAGCAAACTAACAGGTAGCAAACAGAGCTAATGGTCCGCAAATAAGGGAGGAGGGCGTGGCTTTATGTAGGCCTCCTCAGCTGCTCACTGGACCAAGCCAGGAAGCCTCTGGAACTGCAAAATCTTCCCAGGTTGTCCAGGTAATGGTAAAAGTATAATACTGTGTGTGAGGGGAGTGTACTGAGGATCATATAATGCTGTGTGTAGGGGATGTACTAAGGAGCATGTTATAATAAGGGGGGGGGGGCACACTGAGGAGCATATAATACCATGTGGGGGCATACCGAGGAGCATATAATACTGTGTAGGGGGTGTACTGAGGAGCATATAATACTATGTGGGGGGCATATTGAGGAGCATATAATACAATGTGGGGGGGGGGTATAATGAGGAATGTATAATACCATACGTCCCAACCATCCCGATTTCCACGGGACATTCGCAGATTCGGTGTCCTGCCCCACAGTCCCGGTCGACGGGAGGTATGTTCTGGTACTCAACTTGAATACATAGGCGATTTCAACAGGAGTTGTCACAGCTCAGCTCCTGCTTTAACGCTGCGCTCCGGCTGCTGCATGTGTAGGCGCGATGTGATGACGTCACATCGGGCCTACAACTATTTGAGTGGAGCGAGAGAGCGGAGAGAGCAGGGGGAGAATGTCCGCATGAATCCGCAAAGTATTAAAGGGGTATTTCTACGTACATACCCATTTTTAAATTTGTACATAATAGAAAATTAACCATTTTTGCAAATATAACTAATGAAAAAATTAGCAGAGTTTTAAAGATTTTCTCTAAATATCATGTGATCACAGTCTGTTGTCTTGATCAGTTGCCAGTGGATATGACCATGAATGCAGAACCTTTCTGAGGTCAAAAAAATAAATCAAGATTTCCTTATTGTGGCCGAGATATCTTCTGATACATGTAGTGTCCCTGCCTGATAACCCGGCTACAATAAGAAAATCATAGCTGGGTTTTTGACAAGTCCCAGACCATAGAAAGTTTCTGCATTTGTGGTCATATCCACTGGCAACCAATCAAGATCAGACTGTCGCCACTAAGAGAGTTAGAGAAAAACTTTAAAACTCTGCAGAATTTCTAAATACTTATATTTGCAAAAATGTTTAACTTTTAATAATCTACAAATATAGATATGATTATGTTAATGGAAATACCCCTTTAAAGAGGACTTTTCATCAAATCGGGCCCATGCAGTTTTATATACTGCTGGAAAGCTGACAGTGCGCTGAATTCAGCGCACTGTCGGCTTTCCCGATCTGTGCCCAGTGTAAAGCGCTATCGGTCCCGGGACCGTAGCGCTTTAGTGTCAGAAGGGCGTTTCTGACTGTTAGCCAGGGACGGCCTTCTGCCCAGCAGCGCCTATCGCGCTGTACAGTGGAGCGGGGAGGAACGCCCCCTCCCTCTGCTCACACAGCTCGTCCATAGACGAGTATTATCAGGAGCGGGAGGGGGGAGTTCCTGGCTGTGTCAGCTCCTGCTTTAATCGCCTGTGTTTTCAACTCATCGGCGTCCTCCGGGCGCCGATCAGTTGAAACCGGGACATACCTCCCATCGACCGGGACGGTTGGAAGGTATGTGGCGACCCCTGTGTTTTGGTCGTTCAACCCCCTCCAGGATCGCGACCCACAGGTTGAGAACCGCTGATATACAGTAGAAAGCCATACTACACAAAATACTTCATAAATATAAGTTACGATATCTCTGCTTTATGTTGGCATCAAACCTCACCCTTTCCTATTATTAGATATTATAAGGCTTACAAGTCAAGCAGTAAATTTTAACATTTTCAAGAATTTTACCAAAACACATTTTGCAAGGGACCAGTTCATTTCTGGGGGGATTTTAAAAGGCCTCTCTAATAGAAACCCTGATAAATCACCCCATTCTCAAAACTGAACTCCTGAAAGAATTTAAAATAGTATTTTGGCTTAAGAATCACGTTGTGAATGCGTGGCATTTAGCTGTGGTGCAAACATCACAGCTAAAAACTCTACGTATTACAGTACCTGCAAAGTGGATGGGATTCTGGACAATCCCATGCTTACATCGCAGAAAAAAATCTGCTATGGAAATGCTGTAATGTCAAAAACCAATGCGTCAATTGCAGAATGTCAATTATATGCATGAAAATAATAGCAGTTTCCATGTATGTATAATAGGGGCAGAAAGTCCGCAGAGGAAAACTCTTTAGACTTTCTGTGAAAAGTGCTACAGAAAAAAACGTAATGCTTTTATTTTTAACAGCACTTTTTGGCTGCAGCTTGCTACATGGGCCTCAGCCTTAGAAAGTTTCTTAACCTTTCCAGCATTTCACAGCGATTAAAAAATGAGAGGTCAAATTTACAATTTTCAATTTCTAATATATTCATCATTATTCATTAATATATTCATATTTGAAAATGAGAAAATACATTCCACAATCTGTTATACAATTTCTCCCAAGCATGAAATTATCCCACGTGAGGATGTAAGCTGATGTATGGACACACAGTAGCGTAAAGAATGGAGGGTGTGCTATTGGGATTTTGGGGGGCAGATTTCGATGGAATCTGTTTCAGGCACCATGTTGCATTTGTAAAGCCCTTGAGGTACCAGAAACAGTTGACTCCCCTCCCCCCCTCCTCAAAAAAATAACCCCATTTTGGAAACTAGACCCCTCAAGGAACATAGCAAGGTGTATAATGAGCACTATGACCCTACAAGTGTTTTTTTTACCATTGAGACATGAAAATGTCACTTTAGGCCCAAATTTTTCATCTTCACATGCGGTGAAAGGCGAAATTGCAGCTCACATATTGTTATGCAATTTCCCCTAAACACAACAATACTCCATATGTGCTGATACATTGATGTACGTGCATGTTGCAGTCCTCGGAAAGGAAAGAGCGCTAAGTGAGTTGTGTAGGACAAATTTTACTGAACTAGTTCTTTAACAGCGTGGCCCATTTGAAAAGCCCCAAGATGCAAAAACAGTGGAAACAAAATCTGACCCTATTTTGTAAACTAGGCCCTTAAAGGAATTTGTCAAGGGGTTTAGCAAGTATTTTGACTTTTCATCTCAGAATTGGGCTGGGAAAATGGTCAGCAACATTTTTTTCTATAAAATGTTGTTTTAACCACAATTTTTGCATTTGCACAAGGGGTTAAAATAGAAAATGCACTCTACAGTTTGTTAAGTTTTTCCTCACAACTACAGAAATGTCCCACATGTGGATGTAAACTGATGTATGGGCATTGTAGGGTCCAGAGTGGAAAGGAGTGCTATTAGGATTTTTGGAATCTGATTCAGGCATAATTCATGTTGCATTTGCAGAACCCCTGAAATGCCAAAACTGGAACCTCCCTCCCCCCCCCCCCAAAATGAACCCATTTCAGAAATTATACCACTCAAGAAATTTATCAAGTGGTATAGTGAACACTTTGACCCCACAGGTGTTTCACAGAATTTTTAACCATTGGGATGTGAAAATGAAAAATTCCTTTTTTTCGTAATAAAATGTCACTTTATCCAAGGGGTTAAAGGAAAAAAAACATCCATTATTTGTTACGCAATTTCTATAGACTAAAGAAACACCTCTCATGTGGATGCAAACTGCTGTGTGGTCACACAGTAGGACTGAGAAGGGACAGAAAAATATTTGTGGGCTTATTTTGCTGTAATAATTTTTAGGTACCATGTTGCATGTGCTGAACCCCCCCAAGAAATGACCTTAGTGGTGATATACCAGGGCAGATAAATTGTAAAATGAATAATCCTTGAATGAATGGTACAGTCTTCCGCAATCCTTCATGCACGGGCCTGGTTTTTCAGGCAGCTGTCACACTGATAAATTGTGTCTTTCATTACCCCCCGTTTGAAATAGACCCTTTTTTAGGTCTCCCCTTTCTGTGCAGTCTGAGGGACTTCACTAAGAAAGTATTGCCCTGGTACAATATGGGCTCCTTCAGCTCCAGAAGTACTGGGGCTCTGCCCTTCCTGATCCCCAATAACCAGAGTCTTGATAACTTCCTCCTGAATCTCAAGGAAAGTTCCTGTTCTGCCTGCACCTTGTGACTTGGGGGTAAGGATACTGGTACAATGGAAAGGAACAAGGGTGTTGCAATTAAAATGAATTGTGGTAAGTAGAGATGAGCGAACGGCGTATAATCAAATTAATATTCGATCGAATATCAGGCCGTTCGAGGTATTCGATTGCAATTGAATACCATGAGGCAAACACACTAAAAATTTGTATCCCCTCCCACCTTCCCTAGCGCTTATTTTGCACCAATAACTGCACAGGGGAGGTGGGACAGGTACTACGACAACGGAGGCATCCAAAAAAAATCGGAAATTGGCTGGCTAAATCAGGTGACCTCCACTTTATACGAATGGTCGATTTCAGATTTGGGTCATATGAGACTGTGAACTATGTGACTGTGAGACAGGAATAGATTATTATTATTATTATTGTTTATTTATATAGCACCATTAGATGTACTGGCAGGGTTAGCTAGGGATTAGCTTTATTTAGGTGGGAATGTTACTCACACAGCTCTTTGGGGCTCTATCTCATCGGGATCCCTGTCAGCTTGCGATATGCGGGAGCTGACTTTTTCCCATACGAATTGCTTGACCAGTGTTGATTGGCCGAATGCCATACAGAGTACAGCATTCGGCCAATCAACGCTGGTTCTGCCGGAGGCTCGTCTGTGAGGAGGCGGAGTCTAAGATCGGTCCACAGCAGTCTCCATTGTGGTCCGATCTTAGACTCCGCCTCCTCCGGCAGCACCAGCATTGATTGGCCGAATGCTGTACTCTGTATGGCATTCAGCCAATCAACGCTGGTCATTGCATTCCTATGGGAAAAAGTCAGCTCCCGCATATCGCAAGCTGATAGGGATCCCGACGAGATAGTGGCGTAATACAGGTACTGGGGACTGATGTAGCAGACTTGAGTGTGCGCTGAGCTCTGCTACACCAGAGATGTGTGTAACAGGAGGAGTAGATGGAGGGATGGTTGGGTGTAGTGCAGAGCTGTGTACGACAGGAGGAGTAGATAGAGGGATGGTTGGGTGTAGTGCAGAGCTGTGTGTGTGACAGGAGGAGTAGATGGAGGGATGGTTGGGTGTGGTGCAGAGCTGTGTGTGTGACAGGAGAAATAGATGGAGGGATGGTTGGGTGTAGTGCAGAGCTGTGTGTGTGACAGGAGGAATAGATGGAGGGATGGTTGGGTGTAGTGCAGAGCTGTGTGTGACAGGAGGAGTAGATGGAGGGATGGTTGGGTGTAGTGCAGAGCTGTGTGTGACAGGAGGAGTAGATGGAGGGATGGTTGGGTGTAGTGCAAAGCTGTGTGTGAAAGGAGGAGTAGATTGGGGGATGGTTGGGTGTAGTGCAGAGCTGTTTGTGTGACAGGAGGAGTAGATAGAGGGATGGTTGGGTGTAGTGCAGAGCTGTGTGTGACAGTAGGAGTAGATGGAGGGATGGTTTGGTGTAGTGCAGAGCTGTGTGTGACAGGAGGAGTAGATAGAGGGATGGTTGGGTGTAGTGCAGAGCTGTGTGTGTGACAGGAGGAGTAGATAGAGGGATGGTTGGGTGTAGCAGAGCTCAGCTCACGGCCAGCTCTGCTACATCTGAGATCGGACCACAATGGAGACTGCTGTGGACCAATCTGAGACTCCGCCTCCTCACAGACGAGCCTCCGGCAGAACCAGCATTGATTGGCCGAATGCTGTACTCTCTATGGCATTCGGCCAATCAACGCTGGTCAATGCATTCCTATGGGAAAAAATCAGCTCCCGCATATCGCAAGCTGACAGGGATCCCGACGAGATAGTGGCGTAATACAGGTACTTGGGCTTGTTAGATTCCCCCAGACATGCTTCTCCTGCTGTCCCAGTTGCATTCCAAGGTGTTGGCATCATTTCCTGGGGTGTCATAGTGGACTTGGTGACTTTCCTGAGTCGAAGTGTGGCTTCCCCTGAAACAAAGCATTTTTCCCCATAGACTATAATGGGGTTTGATATTCGTTCGAATAGCCGAATATTGAGGGGCTATTCAAAACGAATATTGAATCTTGACTATTTCACTGTTCGCTTATCTCTAGTGGTAAGTACAAAGACATCCCTCTTATCCTTATACCTGACTAACAGCATATTCTCATTGTAGATGGCCCTACTCTCACTCCTCCTAAGGGGCTATACAATCTTTAGGAGGTGTCTCTGATTTCTGCACACTGTCCCACAAGCTACAGTTCCTCTGTATAGATAGACATACTGTATATATAGCAACTGATTATAACTAGAGATGAGCGAACACTAAAATGTTCGAGGTTCGAAATTCGATTCGAACAGCCGCTCAATGTTCGTGTGTTCGAACGGGTTTCGAACCCCATTATAGTCTATGGGGAACAGATACTCGTTAAGGGGGAAACCCAAATCCGTGTCTGGAGGGTCACCAAGTCCACTATGACACCCCAGGAAATGATGCCAACACCTCTGGAATGACACTGGGACAGCAGGGGAAGCATGTCTGGGGGCATCTAACACACCAAAGACCCTCTATTACCCCAACATCACAGCCTAACAACTACACACTTTACACACTCAATACCACCTCTCTGACAGTAGGAAAACACCTTGAAACATGTGTATTTGGCACTTGCAGTGAGGAGAGCTTGTCACCAGCAGTGAATTTGGCCCTTGTAGTAAGTTGAGGTTGGCACCAACATTTGTTTTGAAAATCAGGGTGGATTGAGCCTCTAACCAGCAGAGTTTGGGCAAATTCATGGTGGAGGGAGCCTCTAAAAACCCCAGTTTGGACCAATTCATGGTGGAGGGAGACTCTAAAAACCCCAGTTTGGACCAATTCATGGTGGAGGGAGACTCTAAAAACCCCAGTTTGGACCAATTCATGGTGGAGGGAGCCTCTAAAAACCCCAGTTTGGACCAATTCATGGTGGAGGGAGCCTCTAACCAGCCCAGTTTGGACCAATTAATGGTGGAGGGAGCCTCTAAACAGCCAAGTTTTGGGAAATTCATGGTGGAGGGAGCCTCTAACCAGCCCAGTTTGGACCAATTCATGGTGGAGGGAGCCTCTAAACAGCCCAGTTTGGGCAAATTCATGGTGGAGGGAGCCTCTAACCAGCCCAGTTTGGACCAATTAATGGTGGAGGGAGCCTCTAAACAGCCCAGTTTGGACCAATTAATGGTGGAGGGAGCCTCTAACCAGCCCAGTTTGGACCAATTAATGGTGGAGGGAGCCTCTAACCAGCCCAGTTTGGACCAATTAATGGTGGAGGGAGCCTCTAACCAGCCCAGTTTGGACCAATTAATGGTGGAGGGAGCCTCTAAACAGCCAAGTTTTGGGAAATTCATGGTGGAGGGAGCCTCTAACCAGCCCAGTTTGGACCAATTCATGGTGGAGGGAGCCTCTAAACAGCCCAGTTTGGGCAAATTCATGGTGGAGGGAGCCTCTAAAAAACCCAGTTTGGACCAATTCATGGTGGAGGGAGCCTCTAATTAGCCCAGTTTGGACCAATTAATTGTGGAGGGAGCCTCTAACCAGCCCAGTTTGGACCAATTAATGGTGGAGGGAGCCTCTAACCACCCCAGTTTGGGCAAATTCATGGTGGAGGGAGCCTCTAACCAGCCCAGTTTGGACCAATTAATGGTGGAGGGAGCCTCTAAACAGCCAAGTTTTGGGAAATTCATGGTGGAGGGAGCCTCTAACCAGCCCAGTTTGGGCAAATTCATGGTGGAGGGAGCCTCTAACCAGCCCAGTTTGGACCAATTAATGGTGGAGGGAGCCTCTAACCAGCCCAGTTTGGACCAATTAATGGTGGAGGGAGCCTCTAAACAGCCAAGTTTTGGGAAATTCATGGTGGAGGGAGCCTCTAACCAGCCCAGTTTGGACCAATTCATGGTGGAGGGAGCCTCTAAACAGCCCAGTTTGGGCAAATTCATGGTGGAGGGAGCCTCTAACCAGCCCAGTTTGGACCAATTAATGGTGGAGGGAGCCTCTAAACAGCCCAGTTTGGACCAATTAATGGTGGAGGGAGCCTCTAACCAGCCCAGTTTGGACCAATTAATGGTGGAGGGAGCCTCTAACCAGCCCAGTTTGGACCAATTAATGGTGGAGGGAGCCTCTAACCAGCCCAGTTTGGACCAATTAATGGTGGAGGGAGCCTCTAAACAGCCAAGTTTTGGGAAATTCATGGTGGAGGGAGCCTCTAACCAGCCCAGTTTGGACCAATTCATGGTGGAGGGAGCCTCTAAACAGCCCAGTTTGGGCAAATTCATGGTGGAGGGAGCCTCTAAAAAACCCAGTTTGGACCAATTCATGGTGGAGGGAGCCTCTAATTAGCCCAGTTTGGACCAATTAATTGTGGAGGGAGCCTCTAACCAGCCCAGTTTGGACCAATTAATGGTGGAGGGAGCCTCTAACCACCCCAGTTTGGACCAATTCATGGTGGAGGGAGCCTCTAACCAGCCCAGTTTGGACCAATTAATGGTGGAGGGAGCCTCTAAACAGCCAAGTTTTGGGAAATTCATGGTGGAGGGAGCCTCTAACCAGCCCAGTTTGGACCAATTCATGGTGGAGGGAGCCTCTAAACAGCCCAGTTTGGGCAAATTCATGGTGGAGGGAGCCTCTAACCAGCCCAGTTTGGACCAATTAATGGTGGAGGGAGCCTCTAAACAGCCAAGTTTTGGGAAATTCATGGTGGAGGGAGCCTCTAACCAGCCCAGTTTGGACCAATTCATGGTGGAGGGAGCCTCTAAACAGCCAAGTTTTGGGAAATTCATGGTGGAGGGAGCCTCTAAAAAACCCAGTTTGGACCAATTCATGGTGGAGGGAGCCTCTAATTAGCCCAGTTTGGACCAATTAATTGTGGAGGGAGCCTCTAACCAGCCCAGTTTGGACCAATTAATGGTGGAGGGAGCCTCTAACCACCCCAGTTTGGGCAAATTCATGGTGGAGGGAGCCTCTAACCAGCCCAGTTTGGACCAATTCATGGTGGAGGGAGCCTCTAAACAGCCCAGTTTGGGCAAATTCATGGTGGAGGGAGCCTCTAAACAGCCCAGTTTGGGCAAATTCATGGTGGAGGGAGCCTCTAACCAGCCCAGTTTGGACCAATTAATGGTGGAGGGAGCCTCTAAACAGCCAAGTTTTGGGAAATTCATGGTGGAGGGAGCCTCTAACCAGCCCAGTTTGGACCAATTAATGGTGGAGGGAGCCTCTAACCAGCCCAGTTTGGACCAATTAATGGTGGAGGGAGCCTCTAACCAGCCCAGTTTGGACCAATTAATGGTGGAGGGAGCCTCTAAACAGCCAAGTTTTGGGAAATTCATGGTGGAGGGAGCCTCTAACCAGCCCAGTTTGGACCAATTCATGGTGGAGGGAGCCTCTAAACAGCCCAGTTTGGGCAAATTCATGGTGGAGGGAGCCTCTAAAAAACCCAGTTTGGACCAATTCATGGTGGAGGGAGCCTCTAATTAGCCCAGTTTGGACCAATTAATTGTGGAGGGAGCCTCTAACCAGCCCAGTTTGGACCAATTAATGGTGGAGGGAGCCTCTAAAAAACCCAGTTTGGACCAATTCATGGTGGAGGGAGCCTCTAATTAGCCCAGTTTGGACCAATTAATTGTGGAGGGAGCCTCTAACCAGCCCAGTTTGGACCAATTAATGGTGGAGGGAGCCTCTAACCACCCCAGTTTGGACCAATTCATGGTGGAGGGAGCCTCTAACCACCCCAGTTTGGACCAATTCATGGTGGAGGGAGCCTCTAAACAGCCCAGTTTGGGCAAATTCATGGTGGAGGGAGCCTCTAACCAGCCCAGTTTGGACCAATTAATGGTGGAGGGAGCCTCTAAACAGCCCAGTTTGGGCAAATTCATGGTGGAGGGAGCCTCTAACCAGCCCAGTTTGGACCAATTAATGGTGGAGGGAGCCTCTAAACAGCCAAGTTTTGGGAAATTCATGGTGGAGGGAGCCTCTAACCAGCCCAGTTTGGACCAATTAATGGTGGAGGGAGCCTCTAACCACCCCAGTTTGGGCAAATTCATGGTGGAGGGAGCCTCTAACCAGCCCAGTTTGGACCAATTAATGGTGGAGGGAGCCTCTAAACAGCCCAGTTTGGGCAAATTCATGGTGGAGGGAGCCTCTAAACAGCCAAGTTTTGGGAAATTCATGGTGGAGGGAGCCTCTAACCAGCCCAGTTTGGACCAATTCATGGTGGAGGGAGCCTCTAAACAGCCCAGTTTGGGCAAATTCATGGTGGAGGGAGCCTCTAAAAAACCCAGTTTGGACCAATTCATGGTGGAGGGAGCCTCTAATTAGCCCAGTTTGGACCAATTAATTGTGGAGGGAGCCTCTAACCAGCCCAGTTTGGACCAATTAATGGTGGAGGGAGCCTCTAAAAAACCCAGTTTGGACCAATTCATGGTGGAGGGAGCCTCTAATTAGCCCAGTTTGGACCAATTAATTGTGGAGGGAGCCTCTAACCAGCCCAGTTTGGACCAATTAATGGTGGAGGGAGCCTCTAACCACCCCAGTTTGGACCAATTCATGGTGGAGGGAGCCTCTAACCACCCCAGTTTGGACCAATTCATGGTGGAGGGAGCCTCTAAACAGCCCAGTTTGGGCAAATTCATGGTGGAGGGAGCCTCTAACCAGCAGAGTTGGTGGAAATCAGGGTGGAGGGAGCCTCTAACCAGCAGAGTTGGGGGAAATCAGGGTGGAGGGAGCCTAGTATTAGCAGAATTGTGCAACGCTTATGGTGGATGAGTATGAGGATGCGGAGGAATTGGAGAGGTTGAGTACAGACATGGAGTTTCATGTTGGGGTGCTTTACACAGGTGGGCACAAAAATGACGGCTCTACCCAGTGGTGGTTCATTTTTATCAAAGTGAGCCGGTCGGCACTCTCAGCTGACAGACGGGTGCGCTTGTCAGTGATGATGCCACCGGCTGCACTGAACACCCTCTCAGATAGGACGCTGGCGGCAGGACAGGACAGCACCTCCAAGGCATATAGGGCAAGTTCAAGCCACAGGTCCAACTTCGACACCCAATACGTGTAGGGCGCAGAGGGGTCGGAGAGGACAGGGCTGTGGTCGGAAAGGTATTCCCGCAACATGCGCCTATACTTCTCACGCCTGGTGACACTAGGACCCTCCGTGGCGGCACTTTGGCGAGGGGGTGCCATCAAGGTGTCCCAGACCTTAGACAGTGTGCCCCTCGTTTGTGTGGACCGGTGAGAACTTGGTTGCCTACTGGAGGAACTGCCCTCCCTGCCGCCAACGTCACATGCTGGAAACATCTCCATCATATTCTGCACCAATTGCCTGTGGCAAGCATTGATGCGATTGGCCCTCCCCTCTACCGGAATAAAAGACGAGATGTTGTTTTTATACCGGGGGTCAAGGATAGCAAAGATCCAGTACTGGTTGTCCTCCATGATTTTGACAATACGCTTGTCGGTTGTAAAGCACCCCAACATGAACTCAGCCATGTCTGCCACAGTGTTAGTTGGCATGACTCCTCTGGCCCCACCGGAAAGTTCAATCTCCATTTCCTCCTCATCCTCCATGTCTACCCATCCGCGCTGCAACAATGGGACGATTCGAAGTTGCCCGGAAGCCTCCTGTATCACCATCACATCATCGGACAACTCTTCTTCCTCCTCCTCCTCCTCCTCCTCCTCCATTAAACGCAGTGAAGCGGACAGATGTGTGGACCTACTCTCCAGCTGTGACGGATCGGATGCTATCCCTAACTCCTCTGTGTGATCTGAGTTATCCCTGATGTCAATCAGGGATTCTCTCAGAACACACAAGAGCGGGATTGTAAGGCTCACCATCGCATCCTCAGAGCTCACCCTCCTTGTGGACTCCTCAAAGACCCGTAGGATGTCACAAAGGTCTCTCATCCATGGCCACTCATGGATGTGAAACTGAGGCAGCTGACTTTGTGGCACCCTAGGGTTTTGTAGCTGGTATTCCATCAAAGGTCTCTGCTGCTCAACCACTCTATTCAACATCTGAAACGTTGAGTTCCAGCGTGTGGGGACGTCGCACAAAAGCCGGTGTTGTGGCACATGCAGGCGTTGCTGGAGAGATTTTAAGCTAGCAGCGGCTACTGTCGACTTGCGAAAGTGGGCGCACATGCGCCGCACTTTCACCAGTAGCTCTGGAACATTGGGGTAGCTCTTTAGGAAACGTTGCACCACTAGGTTGAAGACGTGGGCCAGGCATGGAACATGTTGGAGTCCGGCAAGCTCCAGAGCTGCTACCAGGTTCCGGCCGTTATCACAAACGACCATGCCTGGGCCCAGGTGCAGCGGCTCAAACCATATTGCCGTCTCATCGAGGAGGGCATCCCTCACCTCGGAGGCAGTGTGCTGTCTGTCCCCCAAGCTGATCAGCTTCAGCACAGCCTGCTGACGTCTACCAACGCCAGTGCTGCAACGTTTCCAACTCGTAGCTGGGGTCAATCTAACAGCGGAGGAGGAGGCGGTGGCGGAGGAGGAGGCGGTGGCGGAGGAGGAGGCGGTAGAGGAGGAGGAGGAGGGGGGTGTTCTTCTCGTGTCCCTGCCAGGAATGTTAGGCGGGGAGACGAGGTACACCGGGCCAGTTTGGGAAGCAGTCCCAGCCTCAACTACATTCACCCAGTGTGCCGTCAGTGAAATGTAGCGTCCCTGTCCGCATGCACTTGTCCACGCGTCGGTGGTCAAGTGGACCTTTGTGCAAAGCGCGGAACTAAGGGCCCGCCTGATGTTGAGTGACACGTGCTGGTGCAAGGCGGGGACGGCACACCGGGAGAAGTAGTGACGGCTAGGGACGGCATAGCGAGGTGCCGCAGTTGCCATCAGGTCCAGGAAGGCGGGAGTTTCAACAAGCCGGAACGCCAACATCTCCTGGGCCAGCAGTTTAGCGATGTTGGCGTTCAAGGCTTGCGCGTGTGGGTGGTTAGCAGTGTATTTCTGCCGCCGCTCCAATGTCTGAGAGATGGTGGGTTGTTGTAAAGAAACGCCTGATGGTGCCTTTGATGGTGCAGGAGAAGGAGATAAGACAGGACCAGGGGAGGATGAGGTAGAAGTCAACAAAGTGGCGGAGGCAGATGAAGTGGTGTCCTGGCTCGTCCTCTGGAGTGCATCGCCAGCACAGTCAGCAGTGGCAGTGGCAGAGGCAGAGGCAGAGGCAGTGGCAGTGGCGTGAACGGCAGTCGGCCTTTGTCCTGCCGTTGCTGCCTGCCACTGATTCCAGTGCTTGGATTCCAAATGACGGCGCATTGAAGTGGTGGACAGGTTGCTCTTCTCAGAGCCCCTAATCAATTTCGAGAGGCAAATTGTGCAGACAACACTATATCTGTCCTCGGCGCATTCCTTGAAAAAACTCCACACCTTCGAGAAACGTGCCCTCGAGGTGGGAGTTTTTCGGGGCTGGGTACGAACTGGAACATCTTGGGAGATTCCGGGTGTGGCCTGGCTTCGCCTAAGCTGCTGACCTCTGCCTCTGCCTCTAGCTACCCTTTTTGGTGCTGCACCTGCCTCAACATCCACACTACTTTCCCCGCTTGACATCCCCCCTGTCCAGGTCGGGTCAGTGTCCTCATCATCCACCACTTCCTCTTCCAACTCCTGTCTCATCTCCTCCTCCTGCACAATGCGCCGGTCAACTGGATGCCCTGACGGCAACTGCGTCACATCATCGTCGATGAGGGTGGGTTGCTGGTCATCCACCACCAAATCGAACGGAGATGGAGGAGACTCTAGTGTTTGAGCATCTGGATACAGATGCTCCTCTGTTAGGTTCGTGGAATCGTGACGTGGAGAGGCAGGTTGAGGGACAATGAAAGGAGCGGAGAACAGCTCTGGGGAGCAGGGACAGTTTGGGTTATTGTTCTGTAAAGCTTCGGAATTTTGGGAGGAAGGAAGACAAGACTGTTGGGTAATAGGAGGAGAGGAGGCAGAGTCTGACTGGCTGCTGGACAATGTGCTGTAAGCGTTCTCTGACAGCCATTGCAAGACCTGTTCCTGGTTCTCGGGCCTACTAAGGTTTGTACCCTGCAGTTTAGTTAATGTGGCAAGCAACCCTGGCACTGTGGAGTGGCGCAATGCTTGCTGCCCCACAGGAGTAGGCACGGGACGCCCTGTGGCTTCACTGCTACCTTGCTCCCCAGAACCATTCCCCCGACCTCGCCCACGGCCTCGTCCACGTCCCTTTCCGGGAGCCTTGCGCATTTTGAATTCCTAGTTAGAAATTGGCACTGTATACCAGTAGTAAAAATTGTGGGTGCACGTAACCCCAATATATTCTTTGAATTCCCAGTCAGAAACTGGCACTATATGGCAGTAGCAAGAAATGAGGGTATTTGTATTCCCAATATACTCTTTGAATTCCCAGTCAGACAATGGCACTGTATACCAGTAGTAAAAATTGTGGGTGCACGTAACCCCAATATATTCTTTGAATTCCCAGTCAGAAACTGGCACTATATGGCAGTAGCAAGAAATGAGGGTATTTGTATTCCCAATATACTCTTTGAATTCCCAGTCAGACAATGGCACTGTATACCAGTAGTAAAAATTGTGGGTGCACGTAACCCCAATATATTCTTTGAATTGCCAGTCAGAAACTGGCACTATATGGCAGTAGCAAGAAATGAGGGTATTTATAACCCCAATATATTCTTTGAATTCCCAGTCAGACAATGGCACTGTATACCAGTAGTAAAAATTGTGGGTGCACGTAACCCCAATATATTCTTTGAATTCCCAGTCAGAAACTGGCACTATATGGCAGTAGCAAGAAATGAGGGTATTTGTATTCCCAATATACTCTTTGAATTCCCAGTCAGACAATGGCACTGTATACCAGTAGTAAAAATTGTGGGTGCACGTAACCCCAATATATTCTTTGAATTCCCAGTCAGACACTGGCACTATATGGCAGTAGCAAGAAATGAGGGTATTTGTATTCCCAATATATTCTTTGAATTCCCAGTCAGACAATGGCACTGTATACCAGTAGTAAAAATTGTGGGTGCACGTAACCCCAATATATTCTTTGAATTCCCAGTCAGAAACTGGCACTATATGGCAGTAGCAAGAAATGAGGGTATTTATAACCCCAATATATTCTTTGAATTCCCAGTCAGACAATGGCACTGTATACCAGTAGTAAAAATTGTGGGTGCACGTAACCCCAATATATTCTTTGAATTCCCAGTCAGAAACTGGCACTATATGGCAGTAGCAAGAAATGAGGGTATTTGTATTCCCAATATACTCTTTGAATTCCCAGTCAGACAATGGCACTGTATACCAGTAGTAAAAATTGTGGGTGCACGTAACCCCAATATATTCTTTGAATTCCCAGTCAGAAACTGGCACTATATGGCAGTAGCAAGAAATGAGGGTATTTATAACCCCAATATATTCTTTGAATTCCCAGTCAGACAATGGCACTGTATACCAGTAGTAAAAATTGTGGGTGCACGTAACCCCAATATATTCTTTGAATTCCCAGTCAGAAACTGGCACTATATGGCAGTAGCAAGAAATGAGGGTATTTGTATTCCCAATATACTCTTTGAATTCCCAGTCAGACAATGGCACTGTATACCAGTAGTAAAAATTGTGGGTGCACGTAACCCCAATATATTCTTTGAATTACCAGTCAGAAACTGGCACTATATGGCAGTAGCAAGAAATGAGGGTATTTATAACCCCAATATATTCTTTGAATTCCCAGTCAGACAATGGCACTGTATACCAGTAGTAAAAATTGTGGGTGCACGTAACCCCAATATATTCTTTGAATTCCCAGTCAGAAACTGGCACTATATGGCAGTAGCAAGAAATGAGGGTATTTGTATTCCCAATATACTCTTTGAATTCCCAGTCAGACAATGGCACTGTATACCAGTAGTAAAAATTGTGGGTGCACGTAACCCCAATATATTCTTTGAATTCCCAGTCAGAAACTGGCACTATATGGCAGTAGCAAGAAATGAGGGTATTTGTATTCCCAATATACTCTTTGAATTCCCAGTCAGACAATGGCACTGTATACCAGTAGTAAAAATTGTGGGTGCACGTAACCCCAATATATTCTTTGAATTACCAGTCAGAAACTGGCACTATATGGCAGTAGCAAGAAATGAGGGTATTTATAACCCCAATATATTCTTTGAATTCCCAGTCAGACAATGGCACTGTATACCAGTAGTAAAAATTGTGGGTGCACGTAACCCCAATATATTCTTTGAATTACCAGTCAGAAACTGGCACTATATGGCAGTAGCAAGAAATGAGGGTATTTATAACCCCAATATATTCTTTGAATTCCCAGTCAGACAATGGCACTGTATACCAGTAGTAAAAATTGTGGGTGCACGTAACCCCAATATATTCTTTGAATTCCCAGTCAGAAACTGGCACTATATGGCAGTAGCAAGAAATGAGGGTATTTGTATTCCCAATATACTCTTTGAATTCCCAGTCAGACAATGGCACTGTATACCAGTAGTAAAAATTGTGGGTGCACGTAACCCCAATATATTCTTTGAATTACCAGTCAGAAACTGGCACTATATGGCAGTAGCAAGAAATGAGGGTATTTATAACCCCAATATATTCTTTGAATTCCCAGTCAGACAATGGCACTGTATACCAGTAGTAAAAATTGTGGGTGCACGTAACCCCAATATATTCTTTGAATTCCCAGTCAGAAACTGGCACTATATGGCAGTAGCAAGAAATGAGGGTATTTGTATTCCCAATATACTCTTTGAATTCCCAGTCAGACAATGGCACTGTATACCAGTAGTAAAAATTGTGGGTGCACGTAACCCCAATATATTCTTTGAATTCCCAGTCAGAAACTGGCACTATATGGCAGTAGCAAGAAATGAGGGTATTTGTATTCCCAATATACTCTTTGAATTCCCAGTCAGACAATGGCACTGTATACCAGTAGTAAAAATTGTGGGTGCACGTAACCCCAATATATTCTTTGAATTACCAGTCAGAAACTGGCACTATATGGCAGTAGCAAGAAATGAGGGTATTTATAACCCCAATATATTCTTTGAATTCCCAGTCAGACAATGGCACTGTATACCAGTAGTAAAAATTGTGGGTGCACGTAACCCCAATATATTCTTTGAATTACCAGTCAGAAACTGGCACTATATGGCAGTAGCAAGAAATGAGGGTATTTATAACCCCAATATATTCTTTGAATTCCCAGTCAGACAATGGCACTGTATACCAGTAGTAAAAATTGTGGGTGCACGTAACCCCAATATATTCTTTGAATTCCCAGTCAGAAACTGGCACTATATGGCAGTAGCAAGAAATGAGGGTATTTGTATTCCCAATATACTCTTTGAATTCCCAGTCAGACAATGGCACTGTATACCAGTAGTAAAAATTGTGGGTGCACGTAACCCCAATATATTCTTTGAATTACCAGTCAGAAACTGGCACTATATGGCAGTAGCAAGAAATGAGGGTATTTATAACCCCAATATATTCTTTGAATTCCCAGTCAGACAATGGCACTGTATACCAGTAGTAAAAATTGTGGGTGCACGTAACCCCAATATATTCTTTGAATTCCCAGTCAGAAACTGGCACTATATGGCAGTAGCAAGAAATGAGGGTATTTGTATTCCCAATATACTCTTTGAATTCCCAGTCAGACAATGGCACTGTATACCAGTAGTAAAAATTGTGGGTGCACGTAACCCCAATATATTCTTTGAATTCCCAGTCAGACACTGGCACTATATGGCAGTAGCAAGAAATGAGGGTATTTGTATTCCCAATATATTCTTTGAATTCCCAGTCAGACAATGGCACTGTATACCAGTAGTAAAAATTGTGGGTGCACGTAACCCCAATATATTCTTTGAATTACCAGTCAGAAACTGGCACTATATGGCAGTAGCAAGAAATGAGGGTATTTGTATTCCCAATATATTCTTTGAATTCCCAGTCAGACAATGGCACTGTATACCAGTAGTAAAAATTGTGGGTGTATATAGCCCCAATTCTATTGCTAGGGGACTTGCAGGGTATTTCTGGGGTGAAGGTGGGGGGGCACACCGTTGGAACGGGTATCGGGGTATATATCGGGTATACGGGAATACACTGACAGTGTATTCCATTCAGGATCCTGGGAAAGCTGGGTTGCGGCGATTGAGCCCGTCAGTGCCACGTTACACTGACAAGCTTCTCCCTGGAATTTAGCTCTTACAAGAGCTGTTGGTTGTCTTCTCCTTCCTATCCTAGCCTGTCCCTGCCTACCCAGAATCTAAGCCCTAGCTAGCTGGACGGAAACCTCCGTCCTCGGTGAATTGCAAGCTCAGAATGACGCGAAGCTGGGCGTCGCTGTTCTTTTAAATTAGAGGTCACATGTTTTCGGCAGCCAATGGGTTTTGCCTACTTTTTTCAACGTCACCGGTGTCGTAGTTCCTGTCCCACCTACCCAGCGCTGTTATTGGAGCAAAAAAGGCGCCAGGGAAGGTGGGAGGGGAATCGAGTAATGGCGCACTTTACCACGCGGTGTTCGATTCGATTCGAACATGCCGAACAGCCTAATATCCGATCGAACATGAGTTCGATAGAACACTGTTCGCTCATCTCTAATTATAACTACTATTAGATAAAAAAAACAAACCAGCACCCAAAAAATCTGAGCACAGATGTGATCAGTGTCGTATATGTCACTGATCAGCACTCAGTGGCGGCAGCACTTGCACAAAAAGATGGCTTGTGCAGTAAGGAAAAAAAAAAAACTATTGTACTGACTCTATGTAAAATGTAACTATATATAGATAGAGACGTCTATTTAAATATATATATATATATATATATATATATATATATATATATATATATATAGCAATATATATAGCAACTGATTCTAACTATATGTCACTGACTTCAGTGGCAGTCACAGCCACAGGAACTAAAAAACTAAATCCTTGGTTATACGTTTATTATGGGGGAGCCTACAAAGAATTAAAACATTCCCAAAGTGGGATGTACCCTAAAAATAAAAAAAGGGATAAGTGTTTGGTGGAAATCAGACTCCTGAACTCCTCACCATTCATAAGAATGGAAGTCCCCAGAGTCCCCCCTTTTTAGTGGAGTGACAATGAACTCTTTGAAGGTGCTGAAGATAGCCGAGCGCTATACTAAAGATCCCCTGTCTTGTGAATGGTGGGGGTCCCACTGGATGGATCTCTACTGACTAAACAATTATCTTTTTTTCCTATAGATAGCGGATAAGTGTTGTTTGTGGTACAACCATTGTATAACAATGTAAGTAATACAGAAAGAAATACAATAGTAATAAACACTTGACTTGGTGCATTTCAGCCATCAGTCACCTACAGCCATCAAATCTCTAGTTAGTCACTATTTTCTGCACCATTGACATCTTGTTCTGTAATTGAAGCTGTGAGAGGCTGAGATTTCTCAGGCAATAGACATGGATCTTGAATCTAGATAAGAAATGATGGCTGTTTTTCAATTCCTCAGAACCACTCTTGAACATGTACCGTATAATGTGATAGCAGAAGCTGTTTCTGAGTCTGGAGTCAGATGAAGGATTCTCTGTAGCTATTTTATAGCCCTACTCCTACTGATATTTTCAATATCACTTTGATCTATCAGTATGGGAGAAAAAAGCTTGTAAAGTTTAACCCTTTTCTAAATAATGTGAAATGAATCACCCTAGCTACCCATAATGGTTATTACAAACACTTAGACATAATACATATAGGTCTTAGTGATCAAAGACTGAATGAATCAGATCACGATAATGTACAATATCTAACATGTAATACTTTATCTATAATGTTGAATACTGTAGTGTAAAGATATAGATATAACAAAAATCGTAGAGGGAAAACCGGGAATGGCAGTGTTTTGCTGGGATACTTTAGGCCCTGGCATTCATGAACATGTTTCTTTGGCACATACCTCCACCCTAAACCTTAATGCAGACCAAGCACAACAATTCATATGGGGGGGGGGGGGGCGGACAAAGGGTGGATGGATGGGTGAATGGGTGGGTGATTTGGGGTATAATAGTCTTTGGGGTCTCATCTTCCCCTTATTTGGTGGCAGGTGGACACATATTGGGCAGTAATCTCCACAGTCGACTCTTCTTCTCCCAGTAGGATGTAGAGTTTCCTCTTCTCATCAAATCAAGTCAGAAGAGCTTTACTGGTACCAAAGGGAGTGGTTGGTACGGTGTGGGGGGAGGGGGATTGGGTTGGGACGTAGGGGGATGGATGGGTGAATAGAGGGAGTGGTAATCAGGTATAATAGTCCTTGGGGTTTCATCTTTCCCTCATTTTGTGACAACTGGACACACATTGGTCAGCGATCTCCACAGTGGGCTCCTCTTCTCCCAATAGTATGTAAAGTTCCCTCTTCTCGACTGAGAAGTCTGGAATGTGAGCAGAGAGTCTTTGTAAGTAGGCAGCCCTCACAGCTAAGTATTTGGTGCAGTGTAGCAGGAAGTGGGCCTTGTCTTCTAGGGCACCCTGGTCAAAGTATTGGCACAGTATGTTCTCCCGTGGCTTGTACATCTGCCTGTGTTGCCCCGTCTCCATCTCTAGGCTGTAGGCACTCAGTCTGTACAGGCAGTGACATATGTGAAATGTAGAAAACAGGGCACTCACCCGCCACGGGATACATAAAACATTCGTTTTTATTTCATCCTCTTTAAAAAAAAGGTCAAACCTTGACCATCGGGGTACTGCCTGTCTAGGTTATTTCACTGTTCGCTTATCTCTAGTGGTAAGTACAAAGACATCCCTCTTATCCTTATACCTGACTAACAGCATATTCTCATTGTAGATGGCCCTACTCTCACTCCTCCTAAGGGGCTATACAATCTTTAGGAGGTGTCTCTGATTTCTGCACACTGTCCCACAAGCTACAGTTCCTCTGTATAGATAGACATACTGTATATATAGCAACTGATTATAACTACTATTAGATAAAAAAAACAAACCAGCACCCAAAAAATCTGAGCACAGATGTGATCAGTGTCGTATATGTCACTGATCAGCACTCAGTGGCGGCAGCACTTGCACAAAAAGATGGCTTGTGCAGTAAGGAAAAAAAAAAAACTATTGTACTGACTCTATGTAAAATGTAACTATATATAGATAGAGACGTCTATTTAAATATATATATATATATATATATATATATATATATATATATATATATATATAGCAATATATATAGCAACTGATTCTAACTATATGTCACTGACTTCAGTGGCAGTCACAGCCACAGGAACTAAAAAACTAAATCCTTGGTTATACGTTTATTATGGGGGAGCCTACAAAGAATTAAAACATTCCCAAAGTGGGATGTACCCTAAAAATAAAAAAAGGGATAAGTGTTTGGTGGAAATCAGACTCCTGAACTCCTCACCATTCATAAGAATGGAAGTCCCCAGAGTCCCCCCTTTTTAGTGGAGTGACAATGAACTCTTTGAAGGTGCTGAAGATAGCCGAGCGCTATACTAAAGATCCCCTGTCTTGTGAATGGTGGGGGTCCCACTGGATGGATCTCTACTGACTAAACAATTATCTTTTTTTCCTATAGATAGCGGATAAGTGTTGTTTGTGGTACAACCATTGTATAACATTGTAAGTAATACAGAAAGAAATACAATAGTAATAAATAGAGATGAGCGAACAGTGTTCTATCGAACACATGTTCGATCGGATATCAGGGTGTTCGCCATGTTCGAATCGAATCGAACACCACGTGGTAAAGTGCGCCAAAATTCGATTCCCCTCCCACCTTCCCTGGCGCCTTTTTTGCACCAATAACAGCGCAGGGGAGGTGGGACAGGAACTACGACACTGGGGGCATTGAAAAAAATTGGAAAAAGTCATTGGCTGCCGAAATCAGGTGACCTCCATTTTAGACGAATAGTGGATTTCAAATCCGGGTCATATGAGAATGTGAACTTTGTGACTATGAGACAGGGATAGCTGTACAGGCAGGGATAGCTAGGGATAACCTTTATTTAGGGGGGAATGTTATTAAAAATAACTTTTTGGGGCTCTATCGGGTGTGTAATTGTGATTTTTGTGAGATAAACTTTTTCCCATAGGGATGCATTGGCCAGCGCTGATTGGCCGAATTCCGTACTCTGGCCAATCAGTGCTGGCCAATGCATTCTATTAGCTTGATGAAGCAGAGTGTGCACAAGGGTTCAAGCGCACCCTCGGCTCTGATGTAGCAGAGCCGAGGCTGCACAAGGGTTCAAGCGCACCCTCGGCTCTGATGTAGGAGAGCCGAGGGTGCACTTGAACCCTTGTGCACCCTCAGCTCTGCTACATCAGAGCCGAGGGTGCGCTTGAACCCTTGTGCACACTCTGCTTCATCAAGCTAATAGAATGCATTGGCCAGCGCTGATTGGCCAATGTATTCTATTAGCCTGATGAAGTAGAGCTGAATGTGTGTGCTAAGCACACACATTCAGCTCTACTTCATCGGGCTAATAGAATGCATTGGCCAGCGCTGATTGGCCAGAGTACGGAACTCGACCAATCAGCGCTGGCTCTGCTGGAGGAGGCGGAGTCTAAGATCGCTCCACACCAGTCTCCATTCAGGTCCGACCTTAGACTCCGCCTCCTCCGGCAGAGCCAGCGCTGATTGGCCGAATTCCGTACTCTGGCCAATCAGCACTGGCTAATGCATTGTATTGGCTTGATGAAGCAGTGCTGAATGTGTGTGCTTAGCACACACATTCAGCTCTACTTCATCGGGCTAATAGAATGCATTGGCCAGCGCTGATTGGCCGAATTCCGTACTCTGGCCAATCAGCACTGGCTAATGCATTGTATTGGCTTGATGAAGCAGTGCTGAATGTGTGTGCTTAGCACACACATTCAGCTCTACTTCATCGGGCTAATAGAATGCATTGGCCAGCGCTGATTGGCCGAATTCCGTACTCTGGCCAATCAGCACTGGCTAATGCATTGTATTGGCTTGATGAAGCAGTGCTGAATGTGTGTGCTTAGCACACACATTCAGCTCTACTTCATCGGGCTAATAGAATGCATTGGCCAATCAGCGCTGGCCAATGCATTCTATTAGCGTGAACTGAGTTTGCACAGGGGTTCTAGTGCACCCTCGGCTCTGCTACATCAGATTGCTACATCTGATGTAGCAGTGCCGAGTGTGCATCAGATGTGTAGTTGAGCAAAACTGACTCAGCACTGCTAAGTCTGCATTCGCATAGGAATGCATTGGCCAGCCTTCGGCCAATCAGCGCTGGCTCTGCCGGAGGAGGCGGAGTCTAAGGTCGGACCTGAATGGAGACTGGTGTGGAGCGATCTTAGACTCCGCCTCCTCCAGCAGAGCCAGCGCTGATTGGCCGAATTCCGTACTCTGGCCAATCAGCACTGGCTAATGCATTGTATTGGCTTGATGAAGCAGTGCTGAATGTGTGTGCTTAGCACACACATTCAGCTCTACTTCATCGGGCTAATAGAATGCATTGGCCAATCAGCGCTGGCCAATGCATTCTATTAGCGTGAACTGAGTTTGCACAGGGGTTCTAGTGCACCCTCGGCTCTGCTACATCAGATTGCTACATCTGATGTAGCAGTGCCGAGTGTGCATCAGATGTGTAGTTGAGCAAAACTGACTCAGCACTGCTAAGTCTGCATTCGCATAGGAATGCATTGGCCAGCCTTCGGCCAATCAGCGCTGGCTCTGCCGGAGGAGGCGGAGTCTAAGGTCGGACCTGAATGGAGACTGGTGTGGAGCGATCTTAGACTCCGCCTCCTCCAGCAGAGCCAGCGCTGATTGGCCGAATTCCGTACTCTGGCCAATCAGCACTGGCTAATGCATTGTATTGGCTTGATGAAGCAGTGCTGAATGTGTGTGCTTAGCACACACATTCAGCTCTACTTCATCGGGCTAATAGAATGCATTGGCCAATCAGCGCTGGCCAATGCATTCTATTAGCGTGAACTGAGTTTGCACAGGGGTTCTAGTGCACCCTCGGCTCTGCTACATCAGATTGCTACATCTGATGTAGCAGTGCCGAGTGTGCATCAGATGTGTAGTTGAGCAAAACTGACTCAGCACTGCTAAGTCTGCATTCGCATAGGAATGCATTGGCCAGCCTTCGGCCAATCAGCGCTGGCTCTGCCGGAGGAGGCGGAGTCTAAGGTCGGACCTGAATGGAGACTGGTGTGGAGCTATCTTAGACTCCGCCTCCTCCAGCAGAGCCAGCGCTGATTGGTCGAGTTCCGTACTCTGGCCAATCAGCACTGGCCAATGCATTTCTATGGGGAAAAGTTAGCTTGCGAAAATCGCAAACTGACAGGGATTTCCATGAAATAAAGTGACTTTTATGCCCCCAGACATGCTTCCGCTGCTGTCCCAGTGTCATTCCAGGGTGTTGGTATCATTTCCTGGGGTGTCATAGTGGACTTGGTGACCCTCCAGACACGAATTTGGGTTTCCCCCTTAACGAGTTTATGTTCCCCATAGACTATAATGGGGTTCGAAACCCATTCGAACACTCGAACAGTGAGCGGCTGTTCGAATCGAATTTCGAACCTCGAACATTTTAGTGTTCGCTCATCTCTAGTAATAAACACTTGACTTGGTGCATTTCAGCCATCAGTCACCTACAGCCATCAAATCTCTAGTTAGTCACTATTTTCTGCACCATTGACATCTTGTTCTGTAATTGAAGCTGTGAGAGGCTGAGATTTCTCAGGCAATAGACATGGATCTTGAATCTAGATAAGAAATGATGGCTGTTTTTCAATTCCTCAGAACCACTCTTGAACATGTACCGTATAATGTGATAGCAGAAGCTGTTTCTGAGTCTGGAGTCAGATGAAGGATTCTCTGTAGCTATTTTATAGCCCTACTCCTACTGATATTTTCAATATCACTTTGATCTATCAGTATGGGAGAAAAAAGCTTGTAAAGTTTAACCCTTTTCTAAATAATGTGAAATGAATCACCCTAGCTACCCATAATGGTTATTACAAACACTTAGACATAATACATATAGGTCTTAGTGATCAAAGACTGAATGAATCAGATCACGATAATGTACAATATCTAACATGTAATACTTTATCTATAATGTTGAATACTGTAGTGTAAAGATATAGATATAACAAAAATCGTAGAGGGAAAACCGGGAATGGCAGTGTTTTGCTGGGATACTTTAGGCCCTGGCATTCATGAACATGTTTCTTTGGCACATACCTCCACCCTAAACCTTAATGCAGACCAAGCACAACAATTCATATGGGGGGGGGGGGCGGACAAAGGGTGGATGGATGGGTGAATGGGTGGGTGATTTGGGGTATAATAGTCTTTGGGGTCTCATCTTCCCCTTATTTGGTGGCAGGTGGACACATATTGGGCAGTAATCTCCACAGTCGACTCTTCTTCTCCCAGTAGGATGTAGAGTTTCCTCTTCTCATCAAATCAAGTCAGAAGAGCTTTACTGGTACCAAAGGGAGTGGTTGGTACGGTGTGGGGGGAGGGGGATTGGGTTGGGACGTAGGGGGATGGATGGGTGAATAGAGGGAGTGGTAATCAGGTATAATAGTCCTTGGGGTTTCATCTTTCCCTCATTTTGTGACAACTGGACACACATTGGTCAGCGATCTCCACAGTGGGCTCCTCTTCTCCCAATAGTATGTAAAGTTCCCTCTTCTCGACTGAGAAGTCTGGAATGTGAGCAGAGAGTCTTTGTAAGTAGGCAGCCCTCACAGCTAAGTATTTGGTGCAGTGTAGCAGGAAGTGGGCCTTGTCTTCTAGGGCACCCTGGTCAAAGTATTGGCACAGTATGTTCTCCCGTGGCTTGTACATCTGCCTGTGTTGCCCCGTCTCCATCTCTAGGCTGTAGGCACTCAGTCTGTACAGGCAGTGACATATGTGAAATGTAGAAAACAGGGCACTCACCCGCCACGGGATACATAAAACATTCGTTTTTATTTCATCCTCTTTAAAAAAAAGGTCAAACCTTGACCATCGGGGTACTGCCTGTCTAGGTTTTTTCACAGTGAGCACCACCCTGGGATTTTATTTATTCCATGGTTTTTTGGCTGTTACAGCCAGAAGATTTGCCAATACTGACACAAGATTGTGAATACGAGCGTTGTCGCAGTAGTGCTGCTGACTACTTTGTTCTTTGTAATATATAACTCAGTCTGTACAGGTTCAGGGTCTGTCTGTGTTTGGGGTGGTGTATTTTCTCCAGGTAGGTGGCCATGGTGTAGACCCTTTGCAGTGACTGGTACATGGTAAGTTTCTTGGAGTTATTTATTGCGCTTCTCCATTCCTCTATGTACCACTCTTTGTCCCTCTCAAAGGCCCCTTTTATTTGAGCCTTTTTCAGGGCATGTTGGGGGTTTTGGCTTGGCAGGCGGTTGATGCTTCATTGGGGGTTTCGGCTTTGCTCAGGGCTATGGCTTAGCGAGGCTTGGTGGTGGTAAGAGCCAGGGCTGCCACCCTGTATGTGTGCCCAGAATGATAGTGCCCTCTTCCGCATGGTGAGCCCTAGGGGGAGCCTGCCTAGCTCTGCCCGACATCCCTATTCTTCAACAGATTTGATCACACACCAGCTCCTCTGAGCCCAGCATGTCATTCAACCCATACACTCACCACTCACACCAGGGCCCCACCCCCACCTGCTTGCTCAAATCAAACCTGTTTATCATACACCCAACTGACGTCTGACTACAGTCTGATCTTCACAGAGTCTCAAGTGTGTAGGGAAATCAGGATAGAGGATAAAAAGATAATCAGGTAGAAGATAAAAGCAGACAAGGCTGTAGGACCCGATGGGATAAGTGCAAGAGTTCTCAAAATGTGCGGAGACCAGCTGTGTGGTTTTATCACACACATGTACAATATGAGCCTGAAGGAGTGGTACCACAACTGTGGAAAACATCTTATGTGGTACCAGTTCCAAAGACACCTCACCCGACAAACCTCAACGGCTACATACCTGTAGCTTTGACATCCCACTTGATGAAAGTCCTAGACAGACTGGTCTTGAGTCTTGACACATCTCTGAAGTCTATTGAGCTATGTCATGGACCCTCTCCAGTTTGCCTATCAGACTTGACAGGCTGATTAGAAGGGCCAGATCTGTACTGGGGAGCCCCTTGGACCCAGCACAGGTGGTGGGTGACAGAAGGACCCTGTAAGAAGCTTTCCTCCGTGGACTCTCTGTTACAATTATATCTATGGGGAAACCGCCAGCATTTCCACAGATATAAATGACATGCTGCGACCTGCAAGGCATGTACGCACTGCGGTTTTTACCTCAAAGTGGGAATAGGATTCACTACAATCCCATCCACTTTGCCCTTACTGTAAAACACTGAAACGCCTAAGGCTGAGGCCCCACGTTGTGGAAGTACAGCTTTTTTTGTTGCAGATTTTGTTGCGTTTTTTTGAGCCAAAGCCAAGAATGGCTACAAAGGGAATGGAAAGTATATAGGAAGCTCTTATACTTTTACCTTCTGCTCAATCCACTCCTGGATTTGGCTCAAAAAACCCCAACAAAATCTGCAACAAAAAAAACTGCATTTCTTGAACGTGTGGCATCGGCCTTAATCTTCCAGATTTAACTGCGGATTTACCAGACAATTAGTGGTGAAAACTGCAACAGATTGTTTAGCAAGTAAACAGATTGTTCCATTTTGATGTTCCCCAAATGTTAATTCTCTGTGTTTCTGAACATGATCGTAGTTTCACAGAATATATAACATTATGTGTCATTTCCCCCTCTGTTCAGATATCTAGCAGATATTTACATGTGGACAGTTCTGGTCTTTCACTTGTTTTCATATGTAAATCTTCAGCTCTTACTTTTGGTGACAATTGAGACTACAAATAAACCCATTTCTATTTGTCTGGAATGTGTGTAGAAAAGACTCAACTGAAGCACTCAAGGTATAATGGATTCACATACCTCCCAACTTTTGAAGAACCGAAAGAGGGACAAAACGTGCGGCAGGACAGGACACAGATACATGTATCCTTTTGCATATGTTGTATTATCTACCATTATTTATCATCCCCCTGCGACCATTGAACTATCATTTATGTTGGACATCTATGCAATTATATGTTGTATATTGCATTACATGTTATTATATGTTGCATTTTCTGTATTCTACTTTATTTTAAAGAGAAATTATAATTTATATGTGGTACATTGCATTATATGTTATTATATGTTGCATTGTATTTTGTATTTTTTGTACTTTTTTTTTTAAAGAGAAATTTGCACTTGAAAAAGGGCCTCCTATAGCCCGAAACGCGTTGTGCTAATAAAAGTTGTTCCATCATTCCCAGGTGAGCGCTGGTTTTTCCTTGCCGATTCCTTCAAGGAGGCGGGTCTACCATGTCCTGTCCTAGCAAGGGAGACACATACTGTCACCTGAGATTGTCTCCATCCAACAATTCAGTAGCAGATCCAGTGGAGAACTCTTAAGAACCACACTATCTGGAAACTGTTTGGATTAACTTTTAGTAAAAAAACAAAAAAACAAAACAAAAACAAACTCCAGTTACCTTGTTTGCAAGCTGGTTTCCTGATTTTCAGACCTGCACAACCATCATGGGTACTCCAACCACCATCAGGATCAGGGAATCTTACTACTAATAGGATGTGTCCCAGGGGAAGACTACTATTGTAATCAGACAACCTGTAAGAGATCCTTGCCTCTGTGACCTCAGAAACTATTACACCCAACCTCCTATATCTTCCTCACAAACACGGTACTGTCTCTCAAGCCATTATTGTGTTGCCTAACAAAGTCTGGAGAATGCCATTGTTTAGCAGATGGGGAATACTTGATGATATCTTGTATCCCAACTAACCACAATGGTCTTGGTGCATGGAGAAAATATTGTTAGCATTTGTGATGGTGGTCTTCATCTTCTTGACTGTTAAGGTGTTAAGGTGCCAAAGGCTTTTTTTATTATAAATTGTCAGCTGTCTGTGGGCCTGGAAAACAGCATGGCAGGTAGAATCATTGTGTTTCCTAGCAAGGTTTGGAAAACGCCATACAGTGTCAGATGGGGAATCCTTGATCACATCATGCACTCTTACTAACACGTATAGCCCCAATATAATTCTTAGGGGTATATTAATTGCATCTGAAGAGTACTTATCATTGTTTAATGCTATATAGAAGCACATACCTTCAAACTATCCAAATTGGCACCGTCATTAGGTTAGAACTAGAGATGGATAAATTAGTTTGTAATAAACTTAGGTGGGCTTTTGCCATCGTAAACTAACAGCCTCTGAACCAGTCAGGAGTGGTGGGTGGAGAGGTCATAATTAGACATGAGCGAACACTATTCGAAACAGCCGTTTCAAATAGCACGCTCCCATAGAAATGAATGGACGTAGGCGGAACGCAGGGGGTTAAGTGGCCAGCGTGCCGTCGCTTCCACTCGTTTATATGGGAGTGTGCTATTCGAAACGTTTGTTTCGAATAGTGTTCGCTCATCTCTAGTCATAATAATAATGTTATAAGTGCAATATTGCATTATGTACAAACAGCCATTTTGCGGAGATGATAGCAGAGAGCGAACTCAGCCACCATTGCCAGTACATTGATAGTGGAAACAAATAATTGTACTTCTTGAACATTCTCAGACTTGAATTTTTTACTTGC
The DNA here is from genome assembly GCF_031893055.1 of Leptodactylus fuscus. NCBI lineage: Eukaryota > Metazoa > Chordata > Amphibia > Anura > Leptodactylidae > Leptodactylus > Leptodactylus fuscus. The sequence continues at coordinate 197,474,515 of NC_134265.1, forward strand.
AGGTAGTCTTTTGTTTAGGCTGCATATACAAGATAATTTATCATAGCATCCACTCCAGTCATAGTGCTTGCAGTTATTTAAGTGTCAGTGTAGGCCATGTTAAACAAAAAAAATTGGAAACTGTCATCTACACATCCATTCCTTACAGTGCCAGTTAATTCCCGTTAGGGCACTTTTACTAGAAAATGTATCATACTCAGTGGCGTAACTACTGTAGAGGCAGCGGAGGCAGCTGTCACAGGGCCTGGGCCATTAGGGGGCCCGGTGACAGCCGTTACCACTGTGTTTTTTTTTTTTTTAATAGGCCATTACGGGTCCTATTTACTTGCCGATCCTGGCAGGGCCGGGATCAGCAAGTGACACCGCGGGCCCCACAAATACTATCATTATACTCGGGGGTCTTTGCAGACCCCCGAGTATAATGATTGGCGGAACAGCAAGTGACACCGCGGGCCCCACAAATACTATCATTATACTCGGGGGTCTTTGCAGACCCCCGAGTATAATGATTGGCGGAACGGGAGAGGTAAGGGAACGTAAAAAATACTGTTACTTACCTCTCCACAATCCTGCCAGGCCTCCTTCATACTTGTCTGACGCCTCTGACAACACATGAACCCGGCCTGCTTCCCGGGTCATGTGATGACCGACGTCATTAAAGAAGTACGAGAGCGTCGGCCAACGGCATAGGAGCCGGGGGACAGGTAAGCAACTGTTTTTTTTTAATGTTTTTATTCCCCCGGGTCTCCGATTATTATACTCTGAGGTCTGAAAAGACCCCAGAGTATAATAATTGTTTATGGTTGTCCACAGTGGGACATAATACTGTGTGCAGGGGACACTATGGGGGGATAATACTGTGTGCAGGGGCCACTAAGGGACATAATGCTGTGTGCAGGGGCCACTAATGGACATAATACTGTGTACAGGGGCCACTAATGGACATAATACTGTGTGCAGGGGCCACTATTGGACATAATACTGTGTGCAGGGGCCACTATGGGGTATAATACTGTGTGCAGGGGCCACTAATGGACATAATACTGTGTGCAGGGCTTACTAAGGGACATAATAGAGTGCAGAGGAGGGGGCCGGTCGAGGTCTTCGGCGTCGGTTTCGGTTGGGGGGGGGCCATGTCAAAAGTTCGCCAAGGGGGCCCCGCCATTCCTAGTTACACCACTGATCATACTGTCATTCACACAGTTATATCTCTTGCAGTTACATCATGTGCCACCCAGCCAGTGTAGGCCAACGAAATTATATCATAGAAAAAGGACGCTAGTGGTGCCAATAAACATGGGTGGTGGTTGCAGAACTGGTAGACACCATTTAATTGCTGCTGGTGGTGACAGCTTCAGCTATGTGTGGTCATCTCCCAAATGGGATTTTTTTGTACATTATGTTAGGGAATTGCTTAGATGTCAATTCCCCAGTAGCTGCTGGAGAACCCTGGAGGAAGGGGCACAAGAGACAGTGAGCCCTAAGCTGAAGCCCCCCACTGTCCCTTCCTCTTGCCAGGCCCTATCCTATGTAATAGGCGGCAACTTGGAGACGATCCCTTCCTATATATGTGACACACAAAACGCAGACAAGACAAACAACAACAAAGAGAGGTCAGCTAGCCAGGGTTCAGTAACAGTCGAGCAATGCAATGCCAAATCGAAGTCCAAAAGAATAGTCAATAGGAAAAGCCAAGCTCAGGATTAAGAATACGAGAAAATTAACAGCAAGAGAAAGCCAGCAAGCATGAGCAATAACAGGCACCAGTGTGAATGTGAGCTAAGACTAAATAGGGCAGGATGAACCTGCATTGGACCTGACAGGAAGTCAGGCTGTCAATCACAGGGCAAGACCAAATTTAACTAATTCATGGACAGAGGCAAACAAGGGCAGAAGGTGTGGTGCAAATTCAATTACAGAACTAGAGCCGTGTTCACACAGTGCAACCAAAAACTCTAAGCAAGGAACTAAACTGCACACGCCTCCTGCACCGCAAGCAGAGGGTGGCGCAGTGACCTGAACAGGCAGAGATGTTACACATTAACAAATGACAAATCCATGTTAATGTAGTTGGCATCCCTCACACTTACCAGACTTGCAAGCAGAAAATGAGTTGTGGCTGTGCAGGCACAAATGTAGGAAGCACATCACTCTGTTTTCACATAAAACGACATCAAAATCTCATTTGGCTATGGCAAGCAAAGTGAACAAGACTGTCCTACTCCTTCTCCCTGTTATCTTCCTTATAGTCTGCTTCTCCCACTTCTCCTCTATTTCAATGTAAGGATTCCATAATAAAATTTGTGCCCAGGAAACAGCAATAAACGCTCACTCATCTGGTAGTTCAGCAACTTTTTTGACTTAGAGAGCTAGAAACTGGCTAGATAGACTCGTAGGAGCCCTGATGAGGTCATGCATTATGTTTTAAATCAATTTATTCTCAGATTTTATCCAAATTTATTAACAAACAAATCAGCGACTGAACCAGAAACTAAATGAATCTTCAGAAGTTCGCTCGTCTCTAGATAGAACATGTCTGCAACGTGTGGACATTGCATTGCAGTCACTTTATATGGCCGAAATCCCAGTAGGCCAAACAGCTGGAAGCACCTAGCTACTAGCTTAAAACCACCTCTGTACAGGTTAAGAAAAATACAATGAACAAGACAGTACAGTACCAAAGAGTACTATTAGCCCAGTCTTTCTAGTGTTCACGAATGCAGCTTTAATAATTGTCCTTTTCAAATCAATCATTGCTCATAGCTGAAATGCCAGACAGCTCTTCAGTATTGGATTGTCTGAGAAGGAGAGGTTGCAAAACAACTCAGAAACAGACAGCACAATATTAACATGTCTGTTTATGTTGCTAGTTTGTAAGGTCACAAAACATCAAGTATGAAAGGCTGTCCTATCATGCAATGAGGAACTATGCTGAAAGACCCAGTACTAGTACAGTGCCTCACAGGTTGGGAGAAACAATTGACAATTTTAATATTCGCATAAGTATAAAGCAGGAGACATGAGTTGTTTTCTGTACCATTGAACTATGAAAATGAAAATGTATGCCACTGCATGCATGGAATATGCTCATTGGGATCTCCCTTTTCGGTAAGGCTGTTCTTACTATCCTACTGCTTCCAATTCACTGGTAAAGGCAAAGGAACATTTATTTTATTATTTAACTTTTTATTTGTATATAAAAATGAAACAGTACAGTTAGCAAAGGAACATCCACTCAATAAGCCCCCAATCTTGCATATGAGTCGCCCCGGCTCAGCCTATGTAGATTCACGGTGCGAACAGGCCCGACACCAGGGGCGGCAGCGCCTTGAAAAAGGGGAGTTTTAAGCAAAAATGGATTAAAGAAAAATAAAAGTTTGTCGTGACGCCAGTTGGGGTTTCGGCTTGAGGTGAAGCCGGGCACTGTAGATAGGGCCTCTGGGAATAGGTGGTGATGCAGTGCCAGATGTTATACCCTCCCCAACCAGGGCAGGTCCCAGGGCCAGATGATATAGGTGAAGAAGGGGAGATTTCCAGGAGGAGTAACAGAGGATCGATGAAAGAACACAGTTCAGACAGGGGTTAACCAAACACTTACAATTTACTTCTGTAGTCAGCAGGAGATAACAGATGTTACAGGAGGATTCACCTTGCTCCAGTATAGTGAGATGCCAGTCTTCCCTTTTACCACTAGTATGATTCAGCCTTCCATTGCTGCTCAAACTCTCTAATAGGTTTCCTCTGGTCCTGGGTTCCTGGAGCTCAAAGGTTAATTACAACTGGGTAGATCCCCCTTTTGGACAGCAGGTAACGCGAGTTCTTTGGGATGCTGGATGCACACATTCACCCCAACTCTGTATGTTACTGAGCCTCCAGGAATCTTGCATTCACTAGGCCTCGGTCCAGTGAATCTCTCAATTTTCTAAGTGTTTCTCACACTAGTTAGGAATTGATGGTCCTATAACTGCAGCCCCGTGCCTGTGAGGTCTCATCTCACCTCTGCAGGTCTCCGGCCTCCTGTGCTGTTCTATCACACCATGAGACTTGCAGCACACACTGCACCTCCACACACCTCCTCTTGCTTGCACACTCCTGCACGCTCTGCCCTGGAACTGAAAGAGAGAGACCCTCTTCCAGTCTGTAGCTCCACCCCTTTTCTTAAAGAGATAATGGCTGTGGAACTTTGTGTGTGCTAACAGGATAACTGGATCTCACTATACTATCACAGTACACAGTATAGATCACATAAGATGACATTTGGAGTGACCCACTCTGTGGGGCGCTACACATACACCCTAATTTTTTGACTGTGAAAGAGGACATTTAAGAGGTTTTCAAAAAAGGTCTCTTAGTGCTATTAATAGGTTAATAAGTGCAGCCAAATACCAGTGTTTCAGTGATGTCTGTGTTTCCCTGTGAGCTCCTGGCATTTTCTGCATTTGTTTACTGGGGATCTACCTGATCTGTGTTTTCCTACAATTACCATGATGCTTTGGGCTTCACTCAGAGCTGACTCATATCGCCTTCATCTCTCACTCTCTCCCCCTACCTTTCACACTCACACCCCCTCCCTTTCTCACTCACACCCCTTCATGTTTCCCTAGCTAGCCCGTTTACTACTAGTCCTTCCCAACTTGCTAATTCAACCTCCCACCCCATCATACTTACCTGTCTTCCGGTTTAGATCATCTGAGCATGTGACATCACTTCCTTCTGGGGGGCCAGCTCCTCATCTTCTTGGTCACAGTACCGTATTCGCATATCTGCCTGGTAATGAGCTGTGCATCTATGTGTCTATCTCATGACCATGGACTGATATTTAGCTTCTGGAAGTAAACAAATAATGACATGAAACATAGATATAGAAAACTGTGAATCATTGATACAGAAAGTATATAGTACATTATGCCATGAAGAAGATTTCCCAAGAAAAGAGTAACACCATCATCAAGAGCAGTCTCCCAGCCAAGAAAATTGACTAATTGCATGATGTGATTGCCATGACAGTTGAAAGAATACGAAATTAAGTCAAACCATTCGAAAGATAAGAGGTGGACGCCAGGGCAAAATATCAGAATCAACTAGTCAGCTCATCACAAGGTCTATCAGTTCTGGTGCAACAAACACGGCAGGGGGGGTGGCTCTTATGCTTTGTAATAGTGAGATCATAGACATCCATCCAAGCACTGTGTGACATGCGTTGCACCATTCTGGAATGGTAGGCAGAAAAAGGTGAAAAAGTGCCGGCTTACGTTTACAAAAAAAGTATCAAAAATGGATAGAAGCTTGGAAACAGGAGATTTGGAGCAATGAGACAAAAGTGAATAGACTTGGCTCAGATGGGCGCAAACAGGTCTGGAAGAAAGTGTGGAGGTAGCCTGATCATATAGAGTTGTTTCACAGTCATGGTGTCAGATACTTGAACAGGTGGTCTCAGTGCTGAGCTATGTGTGAGTACTAAAGGTATGAAAAGGATGAAATACTGTTCCAGCAGGACAATAAGCCGAAAAATATGTCAAGATTAGCAGAAGAATAGTTCTATGACAATGAAGTAGCGGTACTGGATTCAACAACTCCCCCCCCACACACACACCTCCCAAAGATCTCAACCCAATCGAACCCTTGTGGAAAGAGTTGATGAAAAACCAAGTGAGTCGACCAGTATGCATCCAACACTGGGAAAAGATAGAAGAGGAGAGGCTTAACTCTGAGCAACAGCATGCCCAGAAGGATTCCAGCAGTATTGAAAGCCAAAGGTGCATTTAGTAAAAATAAAAGTTTATATTTTTAGGAGCAAAACAGTAACAATGCAGTTACATGACAAGAATCTGCATAACTAATGGTAAATAGCTGCCAGTCAAATTTATGTATGAGAAAGCCAAGATGGTTGTCTATAAAATGATGGTAGTCGCACATTCAAAGCTGTAGTGGATGGTGAGATATGGAGTCTGAAGGTCAAAAGTTCAAAACATTGTTACCCTTTTGCTCATCAGTGTATGAAAGTAAAAAAGTGAAACACAAAGTGAAACATATACACATTAGGTATTTCTGTGTCCAGAACTACCTGATCTACAAATATACGGTGAATGGTGTAGCGGTAAAAAAAAAATCAAACCATTGTTTTTTTGCTGTTTTGTCTCCCATCCAAAAAAAAAAATTAATCAAAAAATGATCAAAGTGGTGATCTGGCCTTACAAAAAATGACTCCTTATGCATCCCTTTATGTGGCAATAACTTTGGAATGCTTTAACTTACCGTATATACTCAAGTATTAGCCGACCTGAATATAAGCTGCCGTAGTACTACGGCGGTTTGCGGGAAGTCCTTCCCGGCAGTGCCATACTATTATGGCGGATGTCGGGAAGGGGTTAAAGGCTTGAAATGAAAAGAAAAAACAACAACAATATATATATATATATATATATATATATATATATATATATAGTATCCATAGAATTGTACTGACCCATAGAATACACGTGACATGTCATTTTGGCAGCACAGTGAATGCTGTAAAAACAAAAACAGCTAGAAATTTGCACAAATGCAGTTTTTCCCTAATTCCACTCCATTCTGAATAGTTTCCTAGTACATTGCACAGAATATTAAATGGTACCATTACGAAGTACAATTTCTCCTGCAAATATGAAAGGGGTTCTCATCTTCCTGTCTCAGGAGCTTTACCTGCTGCCTCTTCTTCTCACTTCCTGTATTATTTCTCAAGCTGTTACCCTGAGAGACTATTATCATGATTATTATAAATCTAATATAAATGCAGATCAAATAACATGAAAAAAAAAAATGTATATTAAATTTCAAAGGTATTTATAGAACACTTACTATGCTTCTACTGAGAATGGACTTAGTGTTATCTTTGTTTACATACAATGATTTAACACTATCTAAGCCTTTATCAGCAAACTGCAATTAGCTGAACTGATTGTCCTGCAGGAAGATCTGTATATAACAGCGAGAGAGCTCAGCCCCAACTGGACAACAGAGACTCATATAGTGTATCTGTCCTCTCTAATCGGATACAGGTAGTGCACCAAGGAAATGCTGTGTAAACAATGGGAGGAATAATGTAACATCCGGCCGCATGCTGCGGCGTAGGAGATGTGTTCGGTTGTGATTTTTTCCGTTTGGTTCTCCTTGCTCTGTCTGAACACTGCCCTATTCTTTCACCTTGGTGATTGATTTTCCACCACACCCATCTCCTTCAACTTCAGTTTGCTCTGATCCTCTAGAGGTTAATCTGGCCGTGCCCTGTGATTGACAGCTGCCTTCCTGTCAACTCCATGGGCGGGTTCTTCCTCCCTATTTAACCTTGGTTCCTGTTCACACCGGCGCTTGCTATTGCCGTGCGCATACCTGCTCTGACTGTTGCTGTTTTTGATTACGCTATTATACTTGACCTTTGGCTTTCCTCACTGACTTCTCTTTTTGGACTCCGATTTGGTACTGTATTGCCCGACTGTTACTGACCCTTGGCTAAGTTGACTTCCCATTGTTGTTGTTCGTCTTGTCTGCGTTTTGTGTGTCACATACTCAGGGAGGGACTGTCCTTGTGGTTGCCGCCTATTACGTAGGATAGGGCCTGGCAATAGGAAGGGAGAGCGGGGGGCATAGCCTAGGGCTCACTGTCTCTTGTGTCCCCGTTCCCTAACATAATAGCAAGCCGATAAAAAAAAAAAAAAAAAAAATATTTTTTTCCCTCCTATTCCATACTATGGCTTCTGTTCAAGACCTGGTATCTCGGATGGAGGGTTTAGCAGGTTTTGTGTCTGAACTGGCTAATCAGGTGCACAACCTCTCCCAAAAACAAGCAAAGACTGCGGCTACACCTACTAATGTCATTTCCCTTCCCATGGTTAAAATGTTACTCCCGGACCGGTTTTCTGGGGACAGAGGGAAGTTTGAGACATTTCGAGAGTCATGTTTGCTATACTTTCGTGTCAATCCTCATGCATCTCAGTCTCAGATGGTGGGGGTGGTCATCTCTCTCTTACAGGGGGATCCACAGACTTGGGCCCTGAAACTTCCCCCTGAAGCAGAGGAGTGGGCAGATTTGGGAAGATTTTTCAAATCTTTGGGCCTGACCAAATTGGACTTGCTGAATCAAAACTACTTACCCTCCGGCAGGATAAACGCTCCGCTGAACTTTATTGCTCTGAGTTTCGGAAACTTAGCATAACCACAGGTTGGTGTGACGCAGCATTAAGGGCTCTCTTTAAACAAGGTCTCAATGACTCAGTTAAAGATGTTTGGGTAGGTCACCCGGATCCCCCCACCTTAGAACAGGCCATGACCTTAGCTGTTCGCATTGACCGGAGACTCCAGGACAGACGCAAAGAGAGGGTAGGGTCTGATTCTGTTAAGCCTTCTGTCTGCCACTCTTTTCTGCTTAAAAAAACAAATTCTCCTCCTGTCACCCCTGGGGACGAGCCTATGCAGCTGGGAGCGCTGGATGCCAAGGCTAGACGGGAATATCGTGTCCAGAATAACCTCTGCCTGTATTGTGTAAACCAGGTCATTTCGTCCGAGACTGTTCCCTCAAACCACGCACACCAGCAGAAAAACTTCAGGGCCTGAGTGGTAATCGGGAGAACCACTCAGGCCACCAGGTACCTTCTGAATACTCTCATAGATTGATGTTACCTGTTTCTCTGTCCTCTGGAGACAGATCTGTGTCTGGGCAGGCCCTGGTAGATTCTGGGGCTGCCACTAACTTTGTTAAATTTTCATTTATTTCTGCTTTGTGTCTTGATCTTGTGCCATTAGACACCCCCCTAGTGGTGACTGGAGCGGATTTTACTCCCCTGGCCAGGGGTAAAATTCGTTTTAAAACACCGCTGATCTCATTACAAGTGGGCTCAATACACACTGAGATCATAAGCTTTTTTGTTATGGAAAATTTGTCATCTGACATTATCTTAGGACTTCCCTGGTTAAGTCTCCATAATCCTACTTTCGATTGGGCCACTAAAGAATTGGTAAAGTGCGGAAATCAATGCTCTTCTCATTGCATAGCTTTGTGTACCTCCAATTGTCTCAGTGAGGAGACGGTTATTCCTGAATTCCTGTCTGACTTTTGCGATGTATTTGATCCTAAATCTGCTGAGGTGTTACCCCCGCATAGACCGTATGACTGTGCGATTGAGCTCCTTCCAAACTCTAAGTACCCTAAGGGAAGGATTTTTAATCTCTCTGCTCCTGAACGTAAGGCTATGCGGGAATACATCCAGGAAAGCCTTCTGAAAGGTCACATTCGTCCATCTAATTCTCCCATGGGAGCTGGGTTCTTTTTTGTGGATAAAAAAGATGGGGGTTTACGACCATGCATTGACTATCGGGAACTAAACAAAATTACTGTCAGAAACCAGTATCCGCTTCCACTGATTCCGGATCTTTTTAATCAGATTGTGGGTGCCCGCTGGTTTTCTAAGGTTGATCTCCGGGGGGCATACAATTTGATCAGGATCAAGGAGGGAGATGAGTGGAAAACCGCATTCAACACCCCGGAAGGGCATTTTGAGTATCTGGTTATGCCCTTCGGGCTGTGTAATGCCCCAGCAGTGTTCCAGCATTTTATTAATGATGTTTTTAGAGATCTCTTGGGTCGGTATGTGGTGGTCTATCTGGATGACATCCTGGTTTTTTCTCCAGATTGGGCTACACATGTGCAACACGTCAGGAATGTTATGTTGCTATTACGCCAAAACAATCTGTTTGCTAAATTATCCAAATGCCTGTTCGGAGTCCAAAGGGTCACCTTCCTGGGTTATGTCATTACCCCCGATTCATTTTGTATGGACCCACTCAAGGTCATGGCAATTAAAAGGTGGGAACGCCCTTCTAGTCTGAAGGCTCTGCAACGCTTCCTGGGCTTTTCCAACTACTATCAAAAATTTATAAAAAACTTTTCTATCATTGCCAAGCCATTAACGGATTTAACTAAAAAGGGTGCCGATTTGACCAACTGGTCTTTTGAGGCAGAACAGGCATTTGAAAAATTAAAGTCATGTTTTGCGGAAGCTCCGGTCTTAATACCACCAGACCTGGAGCAACCCTTTGTTGTGGAGGTGGATGCATCAGAAGTGGGGGTTGGTGCGGTTTTGTCCCAGGGTCCAGAGACTCTCACATGTTTGCAGCCTGTGGCATTTTTCTCCAGGAAGTTCTCCCCTGCAGAGTGCAACTATGATGTAGGGAATCGCGAACTTTTAGCCATCAAATGGGCGTTCGAAGAATGGAGACACTTCCTTGAAGGGGCTAAACATAAAGTCACGGTCATTACCGATCACAAGAATCTGATGTATTTGGATGGGGCTAAACGACTATCCCCTAGACAGGCTCGATGGGCCTTGTTCTTCATGCGTTTTAATTTTGTTGTAACTTATCGTCCTGGTACCAAAAATGTGCGAGCCGATGCTCTCTCCCGTAGTTTTTGTCCAAGTGGGGACCAAGAGATTGTGCCAGAAAAAATCCTGTCCCCTGGGGTGGTAATGGCCACCATAAACCCTGACCTGGCTACGTCTGTGGTAAATTTGCAAGATTTGGCTCCCAGAAATACGCCGACTGGAAAACTATTTGTACCCCCCAACCTTCGTCTCCGTGTGTTGGAGGAGATTCACTGCTCCCCTTTAGCAGGACATCCTGGCATCTCTGGTACCAAGTATTTGCTCTCTCGCTCATACTGGTGGCCCAGTTGGTCCCGGGATGTACAGGAGTTTGTAACAGCCTGTGAGATATGCGCTAGGATGAAGGTACCTAGAAGGTTACCAGAGGGCCTTCTTCATCCTCTCCCTGTACCTAGTAGACCGTGGTCCCATCTGTCAATGGATTTTATTACTGATTTGCCCTGTTCCCGAGGAAAAACTGTGATTTGGGTGGTTGTGGATAGATTCTCAAAAATGTGTCACTTTGTACCGCTCAAGAAAATCCCAAGTGCTCCACGTCTAGCCTCGCACTTCATTAACCACATACTCCGCCTACACGGCATCCCTGAAAGTATTGTATCCGATCGTGGTGTGCAATTTGTATCTAAGTTTTGGAGAGAATTTTGTGGTCGTTTGGGAATCTCTCTGTCTTTTTCATCAGCATTCCATCCTGAGACAAATGGTCAGACTGAGAGATTCAACCAAACCTTGGAGCAATATCTAAGGTGTTTTGTGTCTGATGCTCAGGAAAAATGGAGAGCCTTTCTTCCTCTAGCAGAGTTCGCAATAAACAACAGGGTTAATGCCACCACTAAAATGTCGCCGTTCTATTGTAATTATGGTTTTAACCCCAGGTACTCCTCTCTCTATAGTACTGAGTCTGTTAATCCCAATGCTGAACAGATTTATCAACGACTGTGCACAGTCTGGGCCCAGGCTCGCCTGAGCCTGGTAAAAGCCCAAGAATACCAAAAACGACAGGCTAATAAAAAAACGCTTACCTGGTCCAGAATACAGGGTGGGAGATCGAGTGTGGTTATCCTCCAAGAACCTGCGTCTTAGAGTTCCCTCAGGGAAATTTGCGCCGCGTTATATTGGGCCTTATGTAATCACAGAATGTATTAATCCAGTTTCTTTTAAATTACAACTTCCTAATTCTTTCCGTATCCACAATGTCTTTCATAAGTCGCTCTTGAAAAAATATGTTTCGCCCGTCCTTCCTTCGTCCAGTCCACCTGCGCCTGTGGTGATTCAAGGGGAACTAGAATATGAAGTAGAAAAAATTCTAGACTCCCGTCGAGTGTAGAATTCAATCCAATACCTCGTACACTGGAAGGGATATGGTCCAGAGGAGCGGACGTGGGTTTCTGGTGGGGATCTCCATGCGCCACGTTTGGTCAAACTTTTTCATCACCAAAATCCCTCGAAACCTGGTCCATCTGGCGAGGGTCCGGAGGCCCCTCGTAAAAGGGGGGGTACTGTAACATCCGTCCGCATGCTGCGGCGCAGGAGATGTGTTCGGTTGTGATTTTTTCCGTTTGGTTCTCCTTGCTCTGTCTGAACACTGCCCTATTCTTTCACCTTGGTGATTGATTTTCCACCACACCCATCTCCTTCAACTTCAGTTTGCTCTGATCCTCTAGAGGTTAATCTGGCCGTGCCCTGTGATTGACAGCTGCCTTCCTGTCAACTCCATGGGCGGGTTCTTCCTCCCTATTTAACCTTGGTTCCTGTTCACACCGGCGCTTGCTATTGCCATGCGCATACCTGCTCTGACTGTTGCTGTTTTTGATTACGCTATTATACTTGACCTTTGGCTTTCCTCACTGACTTCTCTTTTTGGACTCCGATTTGGTACTGTATTGCCCGACTGTTACTGACCCTTGGCTAAGTTGACTTCCCATTGTTGTTGTTCGTCTTGTCTGCGTTTTGTGTGTCACATACTCAGGGAGGGACTGTCCTCGTGGTTTCCGCCTATTACGTAGGATAGGGCCTGGCAATAGGAAGGGAGAGCGGGGGGCATAGCCTAGGGCTCACTGTCTCTTGTGTCCCCGTTCCCTAACAAATAATCTTTAATCTTGAATTTACATAAGCTAGCTGTATAGATAGAATGCTTGAGATGGGAATACCCCTTTAAACCCTCAGATGACTCTGTGCACATTAAAATAAGAAAAGTTATGGCGTTTGGAAGGCAGGGAGTGAAACACAAAAATAAAAACATTTAAAAAGGAAGGGATTAAAAATGTTCAAAACTTCCAGGCTCCTGACATTAAATTTAGTAGCACACCTAAGTATGACATTATCATAAAGAAAAATAGAATTTAGCAGACTATGCAACACATTATATATCATCAATATACCAATCCCATACATAACATATACATATATTCTGTTAAAGTCATTTTAGGGTCTGTAATAATTGTTGCACCAAATACAGTTTACTCCTGTGTCAACGCTGCTAAACCACACTTCAAGCACTCTTTCCGCTCCCATTGCTTTCCTAATTAATTCCTCTTTGCAATTTAGGCAACTGCCAACAACCTGGAAACCTGCCAGACATCCCTGTTAACAAAAGTGTTTATAAAGACATGGTTTATAAATACAGACCAATTTCCACGTCCCATTTTCTTTTATAAGAAAATGTGCCATTCTACAATTATACAATTACCTTAAGCAATGTCTTTTCAGCCAGCTGAAGTCAGCTACCACAATTTCAGCTCTTTATAATACATTTTCAAACCAATATATAAGTTCCCCTCAATAGTTTCTAAAATACAACCTCTCTTGCATAAAACAAAGCCTCATATTGCTAAGTCAATGATAAAAAATGTAAAAGTAATGGCTGCCAAAATGCCGCAGTGACAAAATCCACTGACTAATTAAGGTTAAAATTGATTGAGTCATAAAAGGCTCAAGGGGTGTTCCCAACTCAGGATATGCTATAAATATCTGATATCATCAGTCCATCCAGTCAATAGAAGAATGCAGAGGTGGCGGGGTGTTATTCATCTCACCTGGCTCTAGCGTCAAGTTACAACTCCCACTAATGGTCACACCTAAAAACCTTGGAGGCCTCAAAAACACATTGTTGTACAGTGCTGCGAAATATGTTGGCGCTATAAAAATAAAATGTATTATTATTATTCTTGAGGCAGGGTTACCATCCAAGAACAGTTGAAAACCAAATCACCAGGGCCACCAGAATACCAAGATCAGAGTTATTAAAATACAATACCAAACAGGAGAACAATCAGGTGCCCCTGGTTGTCACATATAACCCCCACCTGGAGACGCTGAGAAGAATCACACGCAAATTACATCCACTACTGCAAAAAGACCACCGTCTAAAATCCATATTTCCAGACCCCCCTCTCCTGTGCTATAGAAAGCCGCCAAACCTCAGGAATATGGTTGTTAGCAGCTCACTGTCACCTCCACCACACTATTATGAATTTTTTGTATTGTATTAAGATGTATCTGTGTTCAAATTTGATAAACGTAGAAAGGAGTTTCCATTTCATAATAGTGTGGTTTATAGGAAAAGATATTCACAAAGAGTTAACTTTGTTTTTAATGGTAGTTCCCAGGCACCACAGATGGTTGTAATTACACTGGAAGGTATTTATAGCCACCTAGGGTAAGAGAAGTTAGGCTACGACTAAGAGGATTACATGTCCTCGAAACGCGTCAGCGAGTTTATGTAAGGAATGGTAACACTTACAAGACGACATTGCTTGTGAACATGTATTGAATATTTTAATACTGCAATAAAGGTTACGTTTTACGAGGACCTTGGAGAGAAGCTGGAATTTTTTATTCAATCATTATGAGTCAGCCATTAAAAAAGGGTATCACCTACTGAAGACTCGCAAGTTTTTGTTTTTTATATTTCATACCCACTGGCTAACACGGTACAAAAACAAACATTTTCCATATACCTAAGCAACCAATCAATCTTACCTCCTTTGTTCCAACTGTTGTCTTCTTCCACAGATTGGGCTATATCAAACAATTGGATGAGCAAAAATGGCCGTGCCACAAGTAAATGGACTCCGCTACGTGTTTGACCAGGAAATACAATGTGCAGGCAATGTGTACAGTTACTTTCACATGTCTATGATTAGGTAGCAACAAAGGTTCCTTGCATCGGGTGCTGGGTGGTGGGTGCCCGTCCTTTGTTGGTTTATCTGCAAACTCCATCATGGGTGAGTGTTTGTATCACATCTTTTACGTTCCTATTCTTTGGTACTGATGAATGATTAGTTTCCTAACTTTTATATTGTTGCATCACATGTGGGAAATATATATTATTTGTATAGGGTTGATAGTATAGTGAACGATTTCATTACTTTATCCATATGTCCACTTGGCATGGATGAATATACTAGCCCTTTATTGTGATTACTATGTGTTTATACCACATGTGAGGAGCAGCAATACTCACCTGTATATGGTTGATAATTTATGATAATATATTGGTGTTATAGATGTCTGCAGGTTAGTAGTACCTACTGGGACCACAATACATGCTGTGACATCTTACCATACCCAGATTTTTGTATATGTACATTCTTTTCTAACATGTGTCCCAATTGTTGTTGTACTTTGTAAATTATTAATAAAATTTTCTTGTGATGTTATATCTACATATTATGCATATTGTGCTGTGCTATACATACACTAGATGTCATACTTACCTGTCTTGTAGTTTGTAGCAACAAAGGATAGCCTCTCAGCCAATAGACTGTTGTAGGTGGACCTTACTTTGCTGATGTCATATGGAGTATAGAAGTTTGGACACTGATCAGCCTTCAGTTGCTATAATGGTGCACAATTGATTACAAGAAATAGTGTGATATTGCGTACACTTTTGTAAAATGCTAGATACAAAGATTAAGATACAAAGATTACGTCCAATCATCAGCAAGAGCTTATTAACATCATCTGCCATGGTTGAAACACCAACCATGGAAGCAACCGGTGAAGGCAGAGAACCTCTGGAAAACATCTTGAAGAGTGTCCTCTACACATAGGTACAGAACTTCTGACTTCATCAGAGCTCCCTCAACTTCTGCTGATAAGATAAGATGAGATAGTCCTTTAATAGTCCCACATTGGGGAAATTTCAGCATGTTACAGCAGCATAGTAATACAGGTACAGGATAATACACAGTAATATAATACAGATGTAGACACACATATGCTGAGAAGAGAAGATATACTAGGAGTCCATAGCAGCTAAGGAACGGAAAAGAAAGAAGGAAGACTTCATAATCATAATCATTAGTTCTCTGTGCGGAGTGATGTTCGCTTGGTTTGATGTAGATTATACAGCCTGGTCGCGGTTGGAAGGAAGGACCTGCGATAGCGCTCCTTCTCACACTTGGGGTGAAGCAGACGGTCACTTACAGTGCTGCCACGTTCCATCAAGGTCCCATACATGGGGTGGGATTTGTTCTCCCGCATGGAGGTCACCACAGACAGTATCTTTCTGTCACCCACCACCTGTACTGGGTCCAAGGGGCTCCCCAGGACAGACCTGGCCCTCCTGATCAGCCTGTCAAGTCTATTTCTGTCCCTGGTTGATATACTGCTCCCCCAGCAGGCCACACCGAAAAAGATGGATGAAGCAACCAAAGAGCTGAAGAAGGCCCTAAGAAGTGTCCCCTGGACTCCGAAGGCCTTCAGCCTCCTGAGCAGGTAGAGTCTGCTGTGGCCCTTTCTGTGCAGCGCCTCCAAGTGATCAGCCCAGTCTAGTTTATTGTTGAGGATCACCCCTAGATACTTATAGGTCCTGACTATCTCAATACATGTTCCTTGGATCTCCACCTGGGTCGGAGCACCTCTCCGTTTACTAAAGTCCACCACCACCTCCTTGGTCTTCCCAGCATTAATCCTGAGCTGGTTCCGCTGGCACCATTCAACAAAATCCTGGTTTAAGTCTCTGTATTCCCTATAGCAGAGTCATCGGAGTACTTCTGTAAGTAACAGCTGGATGAGTTGTGCCTAAAGTCAGCAGTGTACAGTGTGAAGAGAAATGCGGCAAGAACTGTACCTTGTGGTGCCCCCATACTACAGATCACAGTGTCAGACACACAGTCCTGGGCTCTCATATACTGAGGGCGGTTTGTCAGGTAGTCTAGGATCCAGTTGGACAGGTGATGGTCCACACCATCAAGGTACAGCTTTTCCCTCAGTAGCCCTGGTTGAATGGTGTTGAACACACTGGAGAAATCAAAGAACATTATTCTCACAGTGTTCCCGGGTTTCTCTAGGTGAGAGAGAGCTCTAGGAAGAAGGTGGATGATGGCGTCATCTTCCCCAATGCCCGGCTGATAGGCAAACTGGAGGGGGTCCAGAGCAGAGCTCACTAGGGGGCGTAGGTGTGTCAGGACCAGTCTCTCTAGGACCTTCATCAGGTAGGATGTCAGTGCTATGGGTCAGTAGTCATTGTATCCAATCGGGTTGGGTTTTTTTGGGACTGGTACCACACAAGTTGTTTTCCACAGTTGAGGTACCACTCCCAGCTTTACACTCATATTGTACATGTGCATAATAATACCACCAGCTGGTCACTGCACATTTTAAGAACTCTTGCGCTTATACCATCAGGTCCTCCAGCTTTGTCTGTTTTGATCTTCTTGATTTCCCTACACACCTGAGACTCCTGCTGGATCAGATAGATTGCAGTTGACTGCAGGTCGGTGGGGGTTGGGTCTTAGTGTGTGAGGCCAGGTTGTCTGACATGCTGATGAAGGGAGTGTTGGCTTGGAGTCAGATCTATTGAAGAATAGATTAAGCTCATTAAGCCACTTCCTATCTCCTTCTATCTGATACAACCACATGTTGCATAAGCTTGGATCCTGTACCATGGAGTGGCCAGTTCCAAAGCCTCAGAGAAGGTAGTCAAAACAACCTCCAGAAAATGATAATAGACTCCTGGGTGAGAAAGATATCATACATTTGTTCACATAGATCTGTGAAATAAACAAAATAACTAAGAAATCAAAGATATGCAAACCTGTGGAATTTGGTTGAATAACAGTTCACACAGCAATGCAAAATTCTGTTTAAGACACACAATGGAGTCTATAATGCAAAATGGAGACTAGAATATACTTCAAATAGCCATCCAGTCTTATTAGCACTACACAACTGCAACTGGGAAGTGATGACAGCGACAATGCTACTAATATTGTTGCTGCACTGCAGTTAGGATGAATAACGCTCTGTGCCCCTGTATGTCACAAGCCCTTAATCTGGTGGTTCGCTACTTTATTAACCGGTATAGTGGCTAAAAGAGGTGCTCCTCATGGCCAGAAAAATTTTTGCGCATTTCAGTAGTTCTTATGTTGCTCGATTTGCAAGGGCAAAATTTCTGCTTTTTCACCTCCTTATCTGTGATGTCCTAACTTGGTGGAACTCCATCTTAGTCTGTGTGAGCAGCAGGAGGTTTAGAACAGTTTAAGAATTATTACATGCTTCAAAAGACCATATTAATCGGCACTACACATGCTAAAAAAACTCCAAAGAAAGACATAAAATCAAGTTGTAAACTTGAGACGCTACACCAAAAATATAAACTATATCTACAATCTTTATTAGCACATTAAGTACAAGTTAATTTTTAGCTTGGTTGGAGGAGACACATGCGTCCAACTGATTTGTACAAAAAGAAGGTCTATAAGTGGTATTGATAGATCAATGATGGCAAGGGGGTCAACAAACTAGAGTCTGTAGAGATGCTAAATCAAAAGTAAGTCAATATTCTGTTAACATGCAATATCTGCAATTCAGTAGCAGAATGTTTGGACTTGAAATTGTCTTTGAATGACACAAAGATCTCTACACATAAAAAGGATTTGTTCAGAGGATCCAAACATAGGGGTTACCCCCCAAAATTTAATCTCAAGGACTGATCATTGGGTAAGAGATACAAATAATCCACCAAACTCATTGCCTATTCTGATGACAATTAAAAGAATTAATTCACTAATAATATCTAAACCCCTTTTGGAAAAGGTTCCAGACTAAGTGGAATATACGCTGATGGTAACTGTAATATCTGTCCCTTTATTAGGCCAGCAATTCCTTTTTTAAAATTCACGGGACAGGATTATGTCGAATATTAAATATTATAGTAATTGTAAGACTAAAAATGTGGGGTATGCTGTAGTTTGTTCATGTCCTAAAGTTTATATAGGTCAGACTAAGCAAAAGGTATGCAAAAGAATACAGAAACATTTCTCAACCATAGTACTAGCAAAGAGAGACCAGGAAGAAGTCAAGCATCTTACATGGCAGCACATTATTAGGGTGATATCAAGGCATGATTGAGGGCACAAGGGTATATAGTCTACAAAAAATCATTAGACACGTGGAGAGGGGGATTATACAAAATTAAACAGTCAATGGAAAGGGGGAAAAAAAGGGGTGGTGGGCTGGCCCGAACCTCTCATCCCAATTTAGTCTCCTCGTATTGGCACTTCTCCCAACTCTCCCACTTTTACTCTTCTCTGAAAGTCTCTAATCATCTTCATGGGCCTCTGCTACCCCTCGAGCGCCTTTGCCTTTCATCACTGCCCCTGGTTCACACTGTCTCCCTTCTCTATGAGGTATTACTGGATGACCCCGGGGGCCCCTTTGCCTGCCTTTGTAGGGGGATGGGAGAGGGAGTTGGGGGTTTAGTTCCCGCCGGGTGTGTGCTCATCGGCTTTCACCGCATGCCATAAATTCTCCATCTCTTGTAGAGCACAGGAGACCAACTACAAAATTCTCTCCAGATGGTATAAAGTCCCAGCTCTCCTTCATGCAATTTATCCCTCCACGGCTGACAGGTGTTGGAGATGTCTCACTGATCACGGCATGATGGCCCACATCTGGTGGGGATGTCCCCTCTTGTGCCCTTTCTAGACTGGGGTTAGATGGGTTATTCACCAGGTTACGGAAGTGGACCTAGAGGATGACCCTGCTCCTCTGCTCCTTTCCATTTTTTCACGCAAGTTTAGGAAACCGACTCGTAGGCTTTTGAGTTTCGTGCTGGTCGCAACTAGGTCAGTTATCCCCAGACTTTGGAAATCTCAGTCCCCTTCCACGCTTCTCTCTTGGCTGAAGGAATTCCTCCACCTTTGCACAATGGAAAATTTGATGGCACAATTGCACCTTGACGAAGGGACACACCAGCGGACCACCAGCTCTGGGGCTACTTCTACTATTCCACCGACTTCCGCACCCTTTTCCCCTCTGTGCCCTTGTGAGAATGTTGTCTGTCTTTGTGTTTTTTGTTCGCATGTACTTGCACTTACTGTCGTTATTGCTTGACATTTCTCCATTTTTTTCTTTGAATTTCTTTGTATTTTGGCTCTGCAGCGTCAGAGCATTTGTTCACTCACCTCACGCCCTTCCCCTCCCCCCTCCTTCTTTTCAATTACACATGTCATTATTTTTGGCCTTACCTGTCCTCCCTCCCTCCCCCTTTTCTCCCCTGCCCTCCCTTTTTGTAAAAAACTTTGAAAAAACTTTCAATAAAGTTTAATGTTAAAAAAAAAAAAAAAAAAAGCGGGGGTGGGGACACAGCCCACTAATGGTATCCTTGATACAAGCGGAATCTGAATGGATCTACAATTTACATGTAGCATGTTTACATGCTTTTTGGGATAATTATTATTTTTTCACATTTTTTACACTATCACAATCACATCTATCTATCTATCTATCTATCTATCTATCTATCTTTGCTTATTAGTTCACTTTATTCTCTAAGACGTGCTTTTCTTCCTTCTCCTTTACATTTTTTTTTATACTATCATGTTCACATCTTTAATATATATATATATATATATATATATATATATATATATATTTATATTTACTTATTACTTCACTGTATTCTCTATTCATCTAACACTTTACCTTTCTATCAGCTTTCTGATATATTTCTTTCTTAGCAGATTTCATTGTGATAACAGTTTACCCAAAGCTTCCCCCGATGAGATCAGAAAATCGTTCAGATCAGATTGGCCAAGACGACAAAGATGGTACCTATTAGAGATGAGCGAACAGTAAAATGTTCGAGGTTCGATATTCGTTTCGAGTAGCCCCTCAATATTCGACTACTCGAATCGAATATCAAACCCTATTATAGTCTATGGGGGGAAAATGCTCGTTTCAGGGGTAGGCAACGTTCGATCAAATTATACTTACCAAGTCCACGAGTGAGGGTCGGGCTGGATCCTCCGAGAAGTCTTCTCCTTGCAGCGTCCCCGCGGCATCTTCTGGCTCTGAATTCACTCTGCCAGGCATCGGGCCTGGGCAGAGCCGACTCCGCATGTCCGCACTACAAGCGGACATGCGCAGCCGGCTCTGCCCAGGCCCGATGCCTGGCAGAGTGAATGAAGAGTCGGAAGACGCCGCGGGGAAGCTGCACGGAGAAGACTTCTAAAGGTAGGAGAAGAACCAGCATTGATTGGCCGACTGTATAGCATTCGGCCAATCAATGCTGGTTCTGCATCGAACTTTTCCATTCGAATAAGATAAGATATTCCTTTAATAGTCCCACAATGGGGAAATTTCAGTGATACAGTTTCATAGATGTTACAGTAGTATATAACAAGAGAGAAACACATAGAAGCTCATGGCAGATAGAGAAATCCTAGGAATCATAGCAACTAGAGATAAGCGAACAGTGTTCTATCGAACTCATGTTCGATCGGATATTAGGCTGTTCGGCATGTTCGAATCGAATCGAACACCGCGTGGTAAAGTGCGCCATTACTCGATTCCCCTCCCACCTTCCCTGGCGCCTTTTTTGCTCCAATAACAGCGCAGGGTAGGTGGGACAGGAACTACGACACCGGTGACGTTGAAAAAAGTAGGCAAAACCCATTGGCTGCCGAAAACATGTGACCTCTAATTTAAAAGAACAGCGCCGCCCAGCTTCGCGTCATTCTGAGCTTGCAATTCACCGGAGACGGAGGTTTCCGTCCAGTTAGCTAGGGCTTAGATTCTGGGTAGGCAGGGACAGGCTAGGATAGGAAGGAGAAGACAACCAACAGCTCTTATAAGAGCTAAATTCCAGGGAGAAGCTTGTCAGTGTAACGTGGCACTGACGGGCTCAATCGCCGCAACCCAGCTTTCCCAGGATCCTGAATGGAATACACTGTCAGTGTAGTCCCGTATACCCGATATATACCCCCGATACCCGTTCCAACGGTGTGCCCCCCCACCTTCACCCCAGAAATACCCTGCAAGTCCCCTAGCAATAGAATTGGGGCTATATACACCCACTATTTTTGCTACTTGTATATAGTGCCATTGTCTCACTGGGAATTCAAAGAATATATTGGGCTTACATATAACTTCAATTCCAGGGAGAAGCTTGTCAGTGTAACGTGGCACTGACGGGCTCAATCGCCGCAACCCAGCTTTCCCAGGATCCTGAATGGAATACACTGACAGTGTATTCCCGTATACCCGATATATACCCCCGATACCCGTTCCAACGGTGTGCCCCCCCACCTTCACCCCAGAAATACACTGCAAGTCCCCTAGCAATAGAATTGGGGCTATATACACCCACTATTTTTGCTACTGCCATATAGTGCCATTGTCTGACTGGGAATTCAAAGAATATATTGGGGTTACAAATACCCTCATTTCTTGCTACTGCCATATAGTGCCAGTTTCTGACTGGTAATTCAAAGAATATATTGGGGTTACGTGCACCCACAATTTTTGCTACTGGTATATAGTGCCATTGTCTGACTGGGAATTCAAAGAATATATTGGGGTTACAAATACCCTCATTTCTTGCTACTGGTATATAGTGCCATTGTCTGACTGGGAATTCAAAGAATATATTGGGGTTACAAATACCCTCATTTCTTGCTACTGGTATATAGTGCCATTGTCTGACTGGGAATTCAAAGAATATATTGGGGTTATAAATACCCTCATTTCTTGCTACTGCCATATAGT
This sequence comes from Leptodactylus fuscus, assembly GCF_031893055.1. Taxonomy (NCBI): domain Eukaryota; kingdom Metazoa; phylum Chordata; class Amphibia; order Anura; family Leptodactylidae; genus Leptodactylus; species Leptodactylus fuscus. The sequence goes on from NC_134265.1 coordinate 197,496,927, forward strand.
GCCAGTTTCTGACTGGTAATTCAAAGAATATATTGGGGTTATAAATACCCTCATTTCTTGCAACTGCCATATAGTGCCAGTTTCTGACTGGTAATTCAAAGAATATATTGGGGTTATGTGCACCCACAATTTTTGCTACTGGTATATAGTGCCATTGTCTGACTGGGAATTCAAAGAATATATTGGGGTTACAAATACCCTTATTTCTTGCTACTGGTATAAAGTGCCATTGTCTGACTGGGAATTCAAAGAATATATTGGGGTTACAAATACCCTCATTTCTTGCTACTGCCATATAGTGCCAGTTTCTGACTGGTAATTCAAAGAATATATTGGGGTTATAAATACCCTCATTTCTTGCTACTGGTATGTAGTGCCATTGTCTGACTGGGAATTCAAAGAATATATTGGGGTTACAAATACCCTCATTTCTTGCTACTGCCATATAGTGCCAGTTTCTGACTGGTAATTCAAAGAATATATTGGGGTTACGTGCACCCACAATTTTTGCTACTGGTATATAGTGCCATTGTCTGACTGGGAATTCAAAGAATATATTGGGGTTATAAATACCCTCATTTCTTGCTACTGGTATGTAGTGCCATTGTCTGACTGGGAATTCAAAGAATATATTGGGGTTACAAATACCCTCATTTCTTGCTACTGCCATATAGTGCCAGTTTCTGACTGGTAATTCAAAGAATATATTGGGGTTACGTGCACCCACAATTTTTGCTACTGGTATATAGTGCCATTGTCTGACTGGGAATTCAAAGAATATATTGGGGTTACAAATACCCTCATTTCTTGCTACTGCCATATAGTGCCAGTTTCTGACTGGTAATTTAAAGAATATATTGGGGTTACGTGCACCCACAATTTTTGCTACTGGTATATAGTGCCATTGTCTAACTGGGAATTCAAAGAATATATTGGGGTTACAAATACCCTCATTTCTTGCTACTGGTATATAGTGCCATTGTCTGACTGGGAATTCAAAGAATATATTGGGGTTACAAATACCCTCATTTCTTGCTACTGGTATATAGTGCCATTGTCTGACTGGAAATTCAAAGAATATATTGGGGTTATAAATACCCTCATTTCTTGCTACTGCCATATAGTGCCAGTTTCTGACTGGTAATTCAAAGAATATATTGGGGTTACAAATACCCTCATTTCTTGCTACTGCCATATAGTGCCAGTTTCTGACTGGTAATTCAAAGAATATATTGGGGTTACGTGCACCCACAATTTTTGCTACTGGTATATAGTGCCATTGTCTGACTGGGAATTCAAAGAATATATTGGGGTTACAAATACCCTCATTTCTTGCTACTGGTATATAGTGCCATTGTCTGACTGGGAATTCAAAGAATATATTGGGGTTATAAATACCCTCATTTCTTGCTACTGGTATATAGTGCCATTGTCTGACTGGGAATTCAAAGAATATATTGGGGTTACAAATACCCTCATTTCTTGCTACTGCCATATAGTGCCAGTTTCTGACTGGTAATTCAAAGAATATATTGGGGTTACGTGCACCCACAATTTTTGCTACTGGTATATAGTGCCATTGTCTGACTGGGAATTCAAAGAATATATTGGGGTTACAAATACCCTCATTTCTTGCTACTGGTATATAGTGCCATTGTCTGACTGGGAATTCAAAGAATATATTGGGGTTATAAATACCCTCATTTCTTGCTACTGCCATATAATGCCAGTTTCTGACTGGTAATTCAAAGAATATATTGGGGTTATAAATACCCTCATTTCTTGCTACTGGTATATAGTGCCATTGTCTGACTGGGAATTCAAAGAATATATTGGGGTTACAAATACCCTCTTTTCTTGCTGCTGGTATATAGTGCCATTGTCTGACTGGGAATTCAAAGAATATATTGGGGTTATAAATACCCTCATTTCTTACTACTGGTATATAGTGCCATTGTCTGACTGGGAATTCAAAGAATATATTGGGGTTACAAATACCCTCATTTCTTGCTACTGCCATATAGTGCCAGTTTCTGACTGGTAATTCAAAGAATATATTGGGGTTACGTGCACCCACAATTTTTGCTACTGGTATATAGTGCCATTGTCTGACTGGGAATTCAAAGAATATATTGGGGTTACAAATACCCTCATTTCTTGCTACTGGTATATAGTGCCATTGTCTGACTGGGAATTCAAAGAATATATTGGGGTTACAAATACCCTCATTTCTTGCTACTGGTATATAGTGCCATTGTCTGACTGGGAATTCAAAGAATATATTGGGATTATAAATATCCTCATTTCTTGCTACTGCCATATAGTGCCAGTTTCTGACTAGTAATTCAAAGAATATATTGGGGTTACAAATACCCTCATTTCTTGCTACTGCCATATAGTGCCAGTTTCTGACTGGTAATTCAAAGAATATATTGGGGTTACGTGCACCCACAATTTTTGCTACTGGTATATAGTGCCATTGTCTGACTGGGAATTCAAAGAATATATTGGGGTTACAAATACCCTCATTTCTTGCTACTGGTATATAGTGCCATTGTCTGACTGGGAATTCAAAGAATATATTGGGGTTACAAATACCCTCATTTCTTGCTACTGGTATATAGTGCCATTGTCTGACTGGGAATTCAAAGAATATATTGGGGTTACAAATACCCTCATTTCTTGCTACTGGTATATAGTGCCATTGTCTGACTGGGAATTCAAAGAATATATTGGGGTTACAAATACCCTCATTTCTTGCTACTGGTATATAGTGCCATTGTCTGACTGGGAATTCAAAGAATATATTGGGGTTATAAATGCCCTCATTTCTTGCTACTGGTATATAGTGCCATTGTCTGACTGGGAATTCAAAGAATATATTGGGGTTACAAATACCCTCATTTCTTGCTACTGCCATATAGTGCCAGTTTCTGACTGGTAATTCAAAGAATATATTAAGGTTATGTGCACCCACAATTTTTGCTACTGGTATATAGTGCCATTGTCTGACTGGGAATTCAAAGAATATATTGGGGTTACAAATACCCTCATTTCTTGCTACTGGTATATAGTGCCATTGTCTGACTGGGAATTCAAAGAATATATTGGGGTTACAAATGCCCTCATTTCTTGCTACTGGTATATAGTGCCATTGTCTGACTGGGAATTCAAAGAATATATTGGGGTTATAAATACCCTCATTTCTTGCTACTGCCATATAGTGCCAGTTTCTGACTGGTAATTCAAAGAATATATTGGGGTTATAAATACCCTCATTTCTTGCTACTGGTATATAGTGCCATTGTCTGACTGGGAATTCAAAGAATATATTGGGGTTACAAATACCCTCATTTCTTGCTACTGCCATATAGTGCCAGTTTCTGACTGGTAATTCAAAGAATATA